>NC_091290.1:33783696-34088280 GCF_032444005.1 Ranitomeya imitator
GTGTAAAGGGCCCGGGAGCTGGAGGGGCCCACGGTCAGAATTTTCATAAACCAGAGCGGTGTGTGTGTGTGGAGGGAGCAGGAGTCATTGTGATAGACAGCTGGGAGAGGCAGCCAGCGCTGAGCAACAGGACGGCGGGACTTTCCAGCATCCAGTCCCGGCGGAGCGCGGGCTTAGTGTAGTTACAGTAGTCTCCCCTGTCACACACAGTCACCGTCCCGATACACACTATACCAGGCGTCCCCAACTCCAGGCCTCGAGGGCCGCCAACAGTGCAGGTTTTCAGGATTTCTTTAGTATTGCATCGGTGGTAATGTGATCATCTGCACAGGTGATGATTCCAACTCCTCTGCAATACTAAGGAAATCCTGAAAACCTGCACTGTTGGCGGCCCTCGAGGCCTGGAGTTGGGGACCACTGCACTATACACACACACACTACACACACACGCTGTACACACTTACATGGATGTGAATAGGGGGAATGTGCAGTAGTTGGCTATGGCCATTAAATAGTAGACAGAGCAGCTCTGTAAGGCAGTAGTTCCAGCTGGCACCATGAACAGCTGACTGGCAGGGTGGTAGGTGTCGCCCCCCACTGATCAGACATCGCTGACCTATTCTAAGGTCAGTCAGTGATAAAGCCATGGACAGCCTCGTACTTACTTATTTGAAGCCAGCAAAAAGATTTGGACTCGGCCAGTTTTGTTTACCTATTAACAGTGAAAAGAACCTTCATGTTCCCCAACTGGAACAATTCCTCTTCACTCCCCTACTACTGCTTTGTAATTAAGTCTTGTGCAGTAGAAATCGTTTCATATCGCCACAGGTGATCTGATAATTAACCAGTAGTAGCCCAGTGGGACATCTATTCCCCCAGACTAGTTGTCCGCACCTTCATTGCTGTAGTCATTCCCTCTTGGACACGAGTTATCTGCATCTGTATGGAACTGCATCCTGATCAGGATATCTACAGGTTTTCGCAACAAGCTGCGTTTTGGGAGCACATGAAAAATCCTGATTTTTCATTCCTTCTCTCCAGCGAACACTGCTGGGAAGAAGGAATGAATTCTGGATTCAGCACCCAAAGCAGGGAACAGCGCTTACGGTAGCGCTGTCCCCTGCACGGTCCGTGTGGTACCCAGTCGGCACACGGTGCCACACTGATGTGCCACGTGAGCACACGGACACACTGATAACTCCGGTACCGATTTTTCCGGTACCGGAATTATCTGGACGTGTGGGACAGGCCTAACAATGGATTCCCATAGACCTTAATGTTTTTAATGCAATTGTCCACATGCGGACAATTGCACAATATTTGACGCAAAAAAATACCATAAGAGGGAAAACCTCCACTATTCTTGACAAAAAAACACCAGTACACAGGCAAAGATGCTTACCTCTCCAAGGCCTCCAAACAATTGCACTATCCAAGGTGCAGCGGACCCAAGTCCAGCGAACCTGGCTAGGCTGCAAAATCCATTGTGCTAGTGTTCTACTTTGCATTATGTGCGAGACTGTTGTTATTGTGTGAATACCCTCTGAGTACGAAGTAGGCCATAATACGGTGGGACAAGCTGCACTTTATTTTACTTTTATTTGCATCTCTTGTGCCCTTTCCTGCTGGATTTTTGGGCACTTAAGCTAAGTTAGCAAGTATGACACTCTAAACTCATGGAATCTGCCTTATCCATTTGTTACACTTTAATGGACCCTGCCCTGTTACAAGAAACAAACTGTGTTTCTTCCCGTTACCCTTTTCCTTGTTCCAGGGTCCTTACCGAGGAGGACCGAGGTGATCCCGAGCCAAGGAGAAGAATTTCCACCAGATACCTCCAGAATACCAGTGTCTTTTATATGTGCTCTTATCTTACAGGTTTACAAAGGACTTTTGCATTGTTTTGAATAGCACTAACTTTTCTACTTTAAAGGGACACTGTCACCTGAATTTGGAGGGAACAATCTTCAGCCATGGAGGCGGGGTTTTCGGGTGTTTGATTCACCCTTTCCTTACCCGCTGGCTGCATGCTGGCTGCAATATTGGATTGAAGTTCATTCTCTGTCCTCCATAGTACACACCTGCACAAGGTGCAATCTTGCTTTGCGCAGGCGTGTACTATGGAGGACAGAGAATGAACTTCAATCCAATATTGCAGCCAGCATGCAGCCAGCGGGTAAGGAAAGGGTGAATCAAACACCCGAAAACCCCGCCTCCATGGCTGAAGATTGTTCCCTCCAAATTCAGGTGATAGTGTCCCTTTAATATGTATGCTAGCTAATGTTTTAGAATGCTTATTGAATGTTTACTTTAGTGCTGGTCTAGGTATATGTTTCTACTCCTAAACATTCCTACTTGTGTCCCATGCCATACCTAGAGTTGGGTATTACTAGAAACTCTGTATAGGTAATCTTCATCTCTCGCCTTGACTACTGCAACCTCCTGCTCTGTGGCCTCCCCTCTAACACTCTCGCACCCCTCCAATCTATTCTAAACTCTGCTGCCCGACTAATCCACCTGTCCCCCCGCTATTCCCCGGCCTCTCCCCTCTGTCAATCCCTTCACTGGCTCCCCATTGCCCAGATATTCCACTACAAAGCCCTAACCATGACATACAAAGCCATCCACATCCTGTCTCCTCCATACATCTGTGACCTCGTCTCCCGGTACCTACCTACACGCAACCTCCGATCCTCACAAGATCTCCTTCTCTACTCCCCTCTTATCTCCTCTTCCCACAATCGTATACAAGATTTCTCCCGCACATCCCCCCTACTCTGGAACCCTCTACCCCAACATATCAGACTCTCACATACCAACGAAACCTTCAAAAAGAACCTGAAGACCCACCTCTTCCGACAAGCCTACAACCTGCAGTAACCACCGATCGACCAAACCGCTGCACGACCAGCTCTATCCTCACCTACTGTATCCTCACCCATCCCTTGTTGATTGTGATCCCTCGCGGGCAGGGTCCTCTCTCCTCCCTTACCAGTTATGACTTGTATTGTTCAAGATTATTATACTTGTTTTTATTACGTATACCCCTCCTCACATGTAAAGCGCCATGGAATAAATGGCGCTATAACAATAAATAATAATACGGTAGTATGTAAGGGTATATATTAATGTTATTGTGAGTTAGTACTTATTATACCAGTTGGAAGAGAATCAGTTAGATATCCTCACCAAGGCAGATTGCTAAGAGAACAGTTTGCCGGGTGGACTTTTACACATAAAAGTTATGGTAAGAATAAATCCAGTTGGAGTTCAGCAGAGAGACACAAAGAGTTCAAAGTCAAGAAACTAGGAAGGAAGTTCATTGGTAATGCATGTGCCTTTAAGATAGCAGAGCTAGCTGATACCTCTTAGGTTTGCACAATGTTCACATTTCCCTTTGCAGATAATGTACCTTAGAATTCAGTGCTTGGTTAGACCACATCACCAGAAGCCTGCGTTTAGCCCTAGTGATGGGCAATCCTGTTCTTTTTGGCGATCTGGATCTTCTCATCAAAAAAAGCCGGCACTTTTGGATAATAAATGGATCCCTATTGAATATGTGTTCACAATTGGTGAACACATATATAACCTGATGCTAACTCGGCCAAAGCTTCACCCACCCAAAAATCCGTCCACTTGATGTGAACCAATTAAATTTTTGAGTGGGCGTAGTTTGGTTCTTGTTGGCCAAGTTACATCCGCCAAACACCGGAATTTTACACCCAGTGAGAGACATCCAAAGAATTTAGCGCTGGCTCCCATCATGCACAGCAGAGCGAGGGCTCTTTGTACCAGATCGTTCGCAAATGACCGATCACTTTTTAGCGCAGAGAGAAAGAGACATTTTGTGCACAAGAGCGTTGCCTTGGAAAACTGGAAGAACAGGTAGGAAACAGAATGCCTGTAAAAGAGAAACCACAGGCTCAGCTTCAGACAGCTGTGAGATCAGGACTGTGCATATAAGCAGAAACTGAGGCTCGGGAATCACTAGATCATTTATATGTCTGCATTACGATGCCGGAAAGTAACTGATTGCTGCATTGGAATTAAATCTCTGTTAGGCTGGTTTCACATTTGCATTTTTTGCCGCTGCGTTATAGCGCAAAAAAAGCATGCGTTTTTTTTCCTATACTTAACATTAATAACGCATGCGTTTTGTCGCCGCATGCGTCTTTTGTATGCATGCGTTGTGTTGCAGAAATGCAACGTGTAGTAATTTTTAGCGGCGTTTTTTTGCGGCAAAAAAAAACGTATTGCTGTCTATGTAAGCGCATGCGTTTTTAAGCACATGCGTTTGGTTGCGTTAAAAACGCATGCGTTTTTATAAAAAACAAGAAAACACACTGATAAGCCACCCCACACCATAAAATTGATAAAGGGATCCTAACCCTAACCCTTGGGATCCTAACCTTAAGGGTTAGGGTTGGGTTAGGGTTAGGATCCCTTAGGGTTAGGATCCCTTAGGGTTAGGATCCCTTAGGGTTAGGGTTAGGATCCCTTAGCGTTAGGATCCCTTAGGGGTAGGGTTAGGGTTAAGATCCCTTAGGGTAAGGGTTAGGATCCCTAGGGTTACTAGGGATCCTAACCCTAGCTATTTCTGTTTATAGTGGGTTTTCTTGTTGATTTTGATGATTGGCAGCTGTCACACACTTCTCATCATGCTTTTAAAAAACGCAAACGCATGTAAACACGTCAAAACGCCGCGTTTGTAATAAAACATGCAAAAACGCATGCGTCTAAAAAACGCGGTGTTTTGCCGCGTTTACATGCGTTTTTTTCACCACATGCGTTTGCGTTTAAAACGTTGCGTTTTTAAACGCAAATGTGAAACCAGCCTTAAATTATCGTGTATCTGGATGTACCTGTGTATTCGTGCAACAAGTAAAGTTTATCAGCAGCCCCTCTGGCCTCCCTGTTTTCTGGACTATTTGGATTGCACCACATTACAAGACACTAGCAGAAAACAGAGGTTAATTAAGTGCACCCTGGCGTCACAAACTTCGTTTTGTTTTATTTTTTTTGTCCCTGCCATGGCAAAGTGATACCATCCGTACACCACATGGTGTGTAATCTATGGCCTAGTAGTGCATCACGGCATTACACAATGAGCCGCACGCAGCACCAGAAAGCATATGAGGGAAGTTATTCCCGTGCTCCACCAGGCCGTTATGGAGCAACTAGTCGGGGAAGAAGTGTGAGGGAACCCACAAGACGTCAACGGCTGGAGTGAGTGGTGCCTGGATTCTACCATGCACACAGGTCTACTGCTAATACAAGCATGCCCAGAACGAAGGAAGAACATTTGGCCAGGAGTAGTTACTCATAGCAACTATGGGGAAGACGTCCACTAAACACACCGCTCACGTTAGTGAGGCTGGAACATGGAGGCCATTCAGGGATTGAGATCCTGAAAGGGTGTCCTTTCCACTGTGCCTCCGAAGCACCAGACGTCGGGCCCGGCCACCACCAGAGGATCCGACCCATGCTCGGCGTCCTGGAGGGTCTCTACCACCCTGCACTCCGGTGGGCCACAATACAACCATAGCCCCCGCACAAAAAAATTGGAGGAGTTTTATTAATGCCAGTGCTCTGTAAGCCAAACCCCATGGCAGCATGTACCAGTTTAATTTACAGCTTTTACCAACAGTGTTTCATCAATGCGTAATCTACTGATGATGTGAATACAGACTGAAAGCGATGCCAGGTTGGACCTAGGAGGAGTGGTGGCAGATTCCCAAGAGACACATATGTGTTGGAAAAAGTGACACAAGAGCTTCATTAATAGGTTGATCGGCCCGAACTCCATAGTTATATATGTAACTGTGCCAGAAATCTGCCTCAATATGGTTTGGAACTACAGTAAATAATCCATATTATGACAGTTCATATGCAACTTCATAATTACATATTAGATTCTAGGTTTAGATTCGTCCCCGGGGGCAGGAATATTTACTCACACTGAGGGTCATAGCACCAGCATTGTATTGACAAATGTTCGGAGCAAAGTTTCACATTCAAAACAGCCAACTGGTAAATGGAGAAAAATATTGTTTATTTCACGTATTTGTTTGATTCTACAGTCTATTTTGCCGTTCACATCACCGTATTCTTTTTAGACCAAGTGTCCTCAAAAACAAATGAAGACTATAATTTTTGATCTCAGTCATTGATCAAATACCCCAATGCAAGTCTATGGGTCTGTGAAAAATCAGATGGCACTCGGATGGCTTCCTAGTTGAATCATAGTGCTGTCAAGTTTTCACTTTGCTAGGAGAAGCCTGAGAGACTTCCAAAATTTTTATTTTTACATGCAAGAAAAACTGATCAAACACAGATAGTAAAAATTAATGCACTGACCCAGTAGCGTAGCTGGGCAGAGGGTGCGGTGGCCCGGTGCCCTGAGGGGGCCCACCCGGAGATACGCTACTGTACCTGTATTGGCGCGTGCTGCGATCTCCCTGCTCTGCCGCTATGGGGCCCCTGAGCAGGCGGGGGGCCCGGTGCCAGCAGTGTGCCCCCCGCCGTCATCGGAAGATCAGCTGTACCGGCATTTAGCCGATACAGCTGACCGCAATGATGGGAGAAGGAGCGCTGCGCTCCTCCAATCATCCCCCTGTTGGCGTCTGACGTCGCCGACACTGACATGACGACTGGTGGGATGATGTCACTGCCCGGGAGCAGCGCAGAAACCAGGAAGAAAAGAGGTGAGTTTATTTATTTTTTATGGGTGCTGCTGCCTTATTACAAGGTCTGCCTATGGGGGCTGCCTTATTACAGGGTCTGCCTATAGGGGGGCTGTCTCATTACAGGGTCGGACTATAGGGGTGCTGCCTCATTACAGGGTCTGACTATAGGGGTGCTGCCTCATTACAGGGTCTGACTATAGGGGTGCTGCCTCATTACAGGGTCTGACTATAGGGGTGCTGCCTCATTACAGGGTCTGACTATAGGGGTGCTGCCTCATTACAGGGTCTGACTATAGGGGTGCTGCCTCATTACACAGTCTGCCTATAGGGGTGCTGCCTTATTACACAGTCTGACTATAGGGGTGCTGCCTTATTACATGGTCTGCCTATAGGGGGGCTGTCTCATTACAGGGTCGGACTATAGGGGTGCTGCCTCATTACAGGGTCTGACTATAGGGGTGCTGCCTCATTACAGGGTCTGACTATAGGGGTGCTGCCTCATTACAGGGTCTGACTATAGGGGTGCTGCCTCATTACAGGGTCTGACTATAGGGGTGCTGCCTCATTACAGGGTCTGACTATAGGGGTGCTGCCTCATTACACAGTCTGACTATAGGGGTGCTGTCTTATTACACAGTCTGCCTATAGGGGTGCTGCCTTATTACACAGTCTGCCTATAGGGGGGCTGCCTTATTACACAGTCTGCCTATAGGGGTGCTGCCTTATTACACAGTCTGCCTATAGGGGTGCTGCCTTATTACACAGTCTGCCTATAGGGGTGCTGCCTTATTACACAGTCTGACTATAGGGGTGCTGCCTTATTACAGGGTCTGACTATAGGGGTGCTGCCTCATTACATAGTCTGACTATAGGGGTGCTGCCTCATTACACAGTCTGCCTATAGGGGTGCTGCCTCATTACACAGTCTGCCTATAGGGGTGCTGCCTTATTACAGGGTCTGACTATAGGGGTGCTGCCTCATTACACAGTCTGACTATAGGGGTGCTGCCTTATTACAGGGTCTGACTATAGGGGTGCTGCCTCATTACACAGTCTGCCTATAGGGGTGCTGCCTCATTACACAGTCTGCCTATAGGGGTGCTGCCTTATTACGTGGTCTGACTATGGGGGTGCTGCCTTATTGCAGGGTCTGACTGTAGGGGTGCTGCCTCATTACACAGTCTGCCTATAGGGGTCCTGCCTTATTACAGGGTCTGACTATGGGGGTGCTGCCTTATTACAGGGTCTGACTATGGGGGCTGCCTTGTTACAGGGTCTGACTATGGGGTGCTGCCTCATTACAGGACCTGACTATGGGGTGCTGCCTCATTACACGGTCTGCCTATAGGGGTGCTGCCTTATTACAGGGTCTGACTATGGGGGCTTCCTTTTTACAGGGTCTGACTATAGGGGTGCTGCCTTATTACAGGGTCTGACTATGGGGGCTTCCTTTTTACAGGGTCTGACTATAGGGATGCTGCCTTATTACAGGGTCTGACTATGGGGGCTGTCTTGTTACAGGGTCTAACTATGGGGGTGCTGCCTCATTACAGGGCCTGACTATGGGGTGCTGCCTCATTGCACGGTCTGACTATAGGGGTGCTGCCTTATTACATTGTCTGACTATGGGGGCTGCCTTATCACAGGGTCTGACAATAGGGGTGCTGCCTCATTACAGAGTCTGACTATGGGGGTGCTGCCTCATTACACAGTCTGCCTATAGAGGTGCTGCTTTATTACAGGGTCTGACTATGGGGGTGATGCCTTTTACAGGGTCTGACTATGGGGGTGCTGCCTTATTACAGGGTCTGACTATGGGGGTGCTGCCTTATTACAGGGTCTGACTATGGGGGCTGCCTTATTACAGAGTCTGACTATGGGGGTGCTGCCTTATTACATGGTCTGCCTATGGGGGTACTGCCTTATTACAGGGTCTGACTAAGGGGGATGCCTTATGCTATAGAGTCTGCCTATCGGGAGTGCATTATACTATATTGTGGAATAGTTGGTGCATTATGCTACTGTATATGGAGGCTATCTAGGGGGCCATCATACAGTATGGAGATTACAGTGTGGGGTCATTATACATTGTTGGAGCCATCAAACAGTTTGGGGGTCACTAAGGGGTCAGTATACTGTGTGGGTGGTACTATACAGTGAGGGGGCATTATACTGTGTATAAGAGCATCATGCTGTGTATAGGGGAGCTGTACAGGGGGAGACTCGGGACATTATTAATTGAAAAGTGGGCACTTATTGTTATAGGGGAACTGAGGTTACTGTGACTATCAAAGGGGCACACAGGACAATATTACTTTCTAGGGGGCAAAATATGGGCATTGTTTTCTAGGGCACTTGCACCCGGCATTACTATATTATAGAGGGGTGCTTTAGAATTTAGAGAGAACCACACAGCAGGTGCAGTAATAGGGACACATACGGCAGCAGCGGCTCAGTATTAGGGTATCAGGGGCAGTAATAGGGACACATACGGCAGCAGCGGCTCAGTATTGGGGTATCAGGTGCAGTAATAGGGACACATGGCAGCAGCGGCTCAGTATTGGGGTATCAGGGGCAGTAATAGGGACACATACGGCAGCAGCGGCTCAGTATTGGGGTATCAGGTGCAGTAATAGGGACACATACGGCAGCAGCGGCTCAGTATTGGGGTATCAGGTGCAGTAATATGGTCACGGCAGCAGCGGCTCAGTATTGGGGTATCAGGTACAGTAATAGGGACACACACGGCAGCAGCGGCTCAGTATCGGGGTATCAGGGGCAGTAATAGGGTCACATACGGCAGCAGCGGCTCAGTATTGGGGTATCAGGTACAGTAATAGGGACATATACGGCAGCAGCGGCTCAGTATCGGGGTATCAGGTGCAGTAATAGGGTCACATACGGCAGCAGAGGCTCAGTATTGGGGTATCAGGGGCAGTAATAGGGACACATACGGCAGCAGCGGCTCAGTATTGGGGTATCAGGTGCAGTAATAGGGACACATGGCAGCAGCGGCTCAGTATTGGGGTATCAGGTACAGTAATAGGGACACATACGGCAGCAGCGGCTCAGTATCGGGGTATCAGGGGCAGTAATAGGGTCACATACGGCAGCAGCGGCTCAGTATTGGGGTATCAGGTACAGTAATAGGGACACACACGGCAGCAGCGGCTCAGTATCGGGGTATCAGGGGCAGTAATAGGGTCACATACGGCAGCAGCGGCTCAGTATTGGGGTATCAGGTACAGTAATAGGGACATATTCGGCAGCAGCGGCTCAGTATCGGGGTATCAGGTGCAGTAATAGGGACACATATGGCAGCAGCGGCTCAGTATCGGGGTATCAGGTGCAGTAATAGGGACACATGGCAGCAGCGGCTCAGTATTGGGGTATCAGGTGCAGTAATAGGGACATATACGGCAGCAGCGGCTCAGTATTGGGGTATCAGGTGCAGTAATAGGGACACATACGGCAGCAGTGGCTCAGTATTGGGGTATCAGGGGCAGTAATAGGGACACATACAGCAGCAACGGCTCAGTATTGGGGTATCAGGTGCAGTAATAGGGACACATACGGCAGCAGTGGCTCAGTATTGGGGTACCAGGTGCAGTAATAGGGACACATATGGCAGCAGCAGCTCAGTATTGGGGTATCAGGTGCAGTAATAAGGACACATATGGCAGCAGTGGCTCAGTATTGGGGTATCAGGGGCAGTAATAGGGACACATTCGGCAGCAGCGGCTCAGTATTGGGGTATCAGGTACAGTAATAGGGACACATACGGCAGCAGCCGCTCAGTATTGAGGTATCAGGTGGAGTAATAGGGACACATATGGCAGCAGCGGCTCAGTATTGGGGTATTAGGTGCAGTATTAGGATCACATTCGGCAGCAGCCGCTCAGTATTGAGGTATCAGGGGCAGTAATAGGGACACATACGGCAGCAGCGGTTCAGTATTGGGGTATCAGGGGCAGTAATAGGGACACATACGGCAGCAGTGGCTCAGTATTGGGGTATCAGGTGCAGTAATAGGGACACATACGGCAGCAGCGGCTCAGTATTGGGGTATCAGGGGCAGTAATAGGGACACATACGACAGCAGCAGCTCAGTATTGGGGTATCAGGTGCAGTAATAGGGACACATACGACAGCAGCGGCTCAGTATTGGGGTATCAGGTGTAGTAATAGGGTCACATAGGACAGCAGTGGCTCAGTATTGGGGTATCAGGTGCAGTAATAGGGACACATACGGCAGCAGCGGCTCAGTATTGGGGTAAAAGGGGTAATAGGGACACATACGGCAGCAGCGGCTCAGTATTGGGGTATCAGCAGGATGAGGGGTTTGTGCAGGTTGGGAATAGATGGTGATGAGGCTGGAATGTGAGAAGTGAAATGTGTCTTTGTTGTATTCTCTGCAGACGAGTTGTAGCTGGAAGAAGTTGTCATGTTGGTCTGGGCCAGATGGAAAAGACGGCAAAAATTAACGATTCCATCAGAAAGGACATCAGCGGTAAGTCATTATCTGTAACTGTGCAGTGATCTGTTGTATGTTCTGTAGGACTGGTATCTACCACTGTCCATATGGCGGTAATATCCATGTTGGTCGTTATATAGAGATTATCTTCAGTAACAGCACGGTCATCTGCTGAGGTTCTCCTCCAGTATTAGGGCGCGTCACAGAGTTGTAATCAAGGTTACCCGGTTAGGGGCCCACTCAGAAGTTTCGCCTAACCCCCCCCCCCAAAACCAAAACCCTAGTCACGCCTCTGCACCGACCAAATACTGATGAAAATCTGATCCACCAGAACAATGATGGAGAAAAAAAACTGATGTCTAAATTAAGTTTTAAACTAGGGGTGTCTGCAGCTCCTAAAGGGTCTTAGAATGAGAATGTTTTGTTACTTTTGCTTCCCCCACCTGGCCAGGAACTATGGAATTTGCTGACTATAACTGCAGCAGCTCTGCATGGTCGGACACAGCCATTACACAGTACACAGCAGGAGCACATTTATAAGATCATCTCAACACAGGAACATTTTAACATATCCAATTGTGGAACTTAATATTCCAAGATCTATTAATTAAAATGTATTTTGTTCATGGCAGAGTCAGTTTTAGGCAAAGTGGGGCCCTTGGCAAAAGTTTAAAATGGGTCCCCAAATGCTAACATATTGCACATCACACAGAAGAATTTCTGTTGTATTTACGTGTGCTGAGTTCAGGCAGCTAAAAGAGTGTGATCGACAATACTGAAGTCGTTCGACACTTGTTTCCCCGCCACTTTACACCAACTGAGAAAGAATGATGGAGACAGAACAATCACTATTAGATCAATCTGTCCCCATACAGTATCATGTTATCAGCAGCACACATATCTACAGTTTACACCGGCGATGTGCTGCTGAGAACAATGATTTCTGTTCCGGCATAAACAATCCACTCGATGAATATGCAGAATATTGCTTGTTTAGTATAATACACCCCATAGTACTCCATATATTATAATGTGCACCACAGTCCTCCATATTGTAAAATGCACACCCCATAGTCCTCCATCTATATATATAATTGTCTAAGGGTTTTTCCGTCTGTCTGTCTGTCTGTCTTTCTGTCTGTCTGTCTGTCTGTCCTGGAAATCCCGGCTCTCTGATTGGTCGAGGCCGCCAGGCCTCGACCAATCAGCGACGGGCACAGCGACGATGATGTCATAAAGGACGTAGACATCCCACGTTTCTGATTCAGCGACGGGCACAGTATCGACGTAGATGTCATAATGGTTGCCATGGCGACGATGATGTCATAAAGGTTGCCTCGACCAATCAGCGACGGGCACAGTCTGCCGCGAATTCTGGAATCATCATTGTCCATATACTACGGGGACATGAATATTCTAGAATACCCGATGCGTTAGAATCGGGCCACAGTCTAGTATAATATAACGGGCCCCATAGTCCTCCATATAGTATAATACACTCCCTATAGTACTCCACATATTAAAATAAACTCAGTCCTCCATGTAGTATTATACACTTCCCATAGTCCTCCATATAGTATAATACACTCCTCATAGTCCTCCATATATTAATACACTCCTCCGTCCTCCATATAGTATTATACACTTCCCATAGTACTTCAGATAGTATAATACACTCCTCATAATCCTCCATATATTAAAATACACTGCTCAGTCCTCCATATAGTATAATACACTCCCTATAGTCCTCCATATAGTATAATACATTCTCCATATTCATCCATATAGTATAATACACTTCCTATAGTCCTCCATATAGTATAATACTGTACATTCCCCATAGTCCTCCATATAGTATAATGTTGTGAATTCTGTGGTCGAGCTCCCTCCTGTGGTCATGAGTGGTACTTCGGCTGGTTCTGTCTACGAGATTCCTCTGGTGGATGTGAGTGGGGCTGCGGCTTCTGAGTTTCCTTCCTCAGGTGACGAGGTTAAGTCGTTAGGTGCTGCTCTATTTAACTCCACCTAGTTCTTTGTTCCTTGCCTCCAGTCAATGTTCCAGTATTGGTCTTGCTCTCTCCTGGATCGTCTTGTGGCCTGTCTGCCCTGCATAAGCTAAGTTCTGCTTGTGTTACTTTTGTTTGCTATTTTTTCTGTCCAGCTTGCTATATTGGTTTTTCTTGCTTGCTGGAAGCTCTGGGACGCAGAGGGAGCACCTCCGTGCCGTTAGTCGGTACTGAAGGTCTTTTTGCGCCCTCTGCGTGGTTGTTTGTAGGTTTTTGCGCTGACCGCAAAGCTATCTTTACTATCCTCGGTCTATTCAGTAAGTCGGGCCTCACTTTGCTTAAACCTATTTCATCTCTGTGTTTGTATTTTCATCTTTACTCACAGTCATTATATGTGGGGGGCTGCCTTTTCCTTTGGGGAATTTCTCTGAGGCAAGGTAGGCTTATTTTTCTATCTTCAGGGCTAGCTAGTTTCTCAGGCTGTGCCCGAGGCGCCTAGGTCTGGTCAGGAGCGCTCCACGGCTACCTCTAGTGTGGTGTGATAAGATTAGGGATTGCGGTCAGCAGAGTTCCCACGTCTCAGAGCTCGTCCTATGTTATTAGTAACTATCAGGTCACTTTGTGTGCTCTTAACTACCAGGTCCATTGTGTTTCTGAATCACCAGTTCATAACAGTACTGGAGGCCCAAAGTACTAATGCTTCTCAATAGAGGGAAAAGAGAAGTTCTGAGACCATTTTTTTTTTCTTTGCACTATGTTTTGTCTTTCTTTTCCCCTAGACATTTGGGTGGTTCAGGACACAGGTGTAGTGATGGACATTAAAGGTCTGTTTTCTTGTGTGGATCATCTCGCTGCAAGAGTACAAAATATTCAAGACATTGTGGTTCAGAAATCTATGTTAGAACCTAGAATTCTTATTCCTGACTTATTTTCTGGAGATAGAGCTAAGTTTTTGAATTTTAAAAATAATTGTAAACTATTTCTGGCTTTGAAACCCCGCTCCTCTGGTGACCCAGTTCAACAAGTTAAGATCATTATTTCTTTATTACGTGGCGACCCTCAAGACTGGGCATTTTCCCTTGCGCCAGGAGATCCTGCATTATGCGATATTGATGCGTTTTTTCTGGCGCTCGGATTGCTGTATGATGAACCTAATTCAGTGGATCAGGCAGAGAAAAATTTGCTGGCTCTGTGTCAGGGTCAGGATGAGGTAGAGATATATTGTCAGAAGTTTAGGAAGTGGTCTGTGCTCACTCAATGGAATGAATGTGCGCTGGCAGCTATTTTCAGAAAGGGTCTCTCTGAAGCCCTTAAGGATGTCATGGTGGGTTTCCTATGCCTGCTGGTCTGAATGAGTCTATGTCTTTGGCCATTCAGATCGATCGACGCTTACGTGAGCGTAAAAATGTGCACCATTTGGCGGTATTATCTGAGCATAAACATGAGCCTATGCAATGTGATAGGACTTTGACCAGAGCTGAACGGCAAGAACACAGACGTCGGAATGGGCTGTGTTTTTATTGTGGTGATTCCACTCATGCTATCTCCGATTGTCCTAAGCGCACTAAGCGGTTCGCTAGGTCTGCCACCATTGGTACGGTACAGTCGAAATTTCTTTTGTCCGTTACTTTGATCTGCTCTTTGTCATCCTATTCTGTCATGGCATTTGTGGATTCAGGCGCTGCTCTGAATTTGATGGACTTGGACTTTGCTAGGCGCTGTGTGTTGTGAATTCTGTGGCAGAGTTCACTCCTGTGGTCACAAGTGGTACTTCGGCTGATTCTCTCTGGGAGCTTCCGTTTGTGGAGGAAAGTGGTACTGCAGCTTCTGAGTTTCCTCCCTCAGGTGATCTGGTGAGGTCGTTAGCTGCTTCTCTACTTAACTCCACCTGATGCTTTGATCCATGCTTCCTGTCAATGTTCCAGTGTTGGACTTGTGTTTCTCTGGATCATTCCTGTGGCCTGCTGCTCTGCATAGCTAAGTGCTTCTTTGCTATTTGTTGCTATTTTTTCTGTCCAGCTTGTCTATTTGTTTTGCTGGAAGCTCTGGGACGCAAAGGGTGTACCTCCGTGCCGTTAGTTCGGTACGGAGGGTCTTTTTGCCCCCTTTGCGTGGTTTTCTTTAGGGTTTTGTGTAGACCGCAAAGTTATCTTTCCTATCCTCGTTCTGTCTAGAATATCGGGCCTCACTTTGCTGAATCTATTTCATCCCTACGTTTGTCTTTTCATCTTACTCACAGTCATTATATGTGGGGGGCTGCCTTTTCCTTTGGGGTATTACTCTGAGGCAAGGTAGGCTTATTTTTCTATCTTCAGGCTAGTTAGTTTCTCAGGCTGTGCCGAGTTGCATAGGGAGCGTTAGGCGCAATCCACAGCTGCCTCTAGTTGTGTTTGGAGAGGATCAGGAATTGCGGTCTACAGAGTTTCCACGTCTCAGAGCTCGTTCTATTATTTTGGGTTATTGTCAGATCACTGTATGTGCTCTGATCGCTATGTACATTGTGTTACTGAATTGCCTATCATAACAGCTGTGGGTTTTTCTTGGAGCCCTTGCAGTATCCTATTCCATTGAGAGGAATTGATGCTACGCCTTTGGCCAAGAATAAGCCTCAGTACTGGACCCAACTGACCATGTGCATGGCTCCAGCGCATCAGGAGGATATTCGCTTTTTGGTGTTGCATAATCTGCATGATGTGGTCGTGTTGGGGTTGCCATGGCTACAGGTCCATAACCCAGTATTGGATTGGAAATCTATGTCTGCGTCCAGCTGGGGTTGTCAGGGGGTACATGGTGATGTTCCAGTTCTGTCTATTTCATCATCCACCCCTTCTGAGGTCCCAGAGTTCTTGTCGGATTACCGGGATGTATTTGATGAGCTCAAGTCCAGTGCCCTACCTCCGCATAGGGATTGCGATTGTGCTATCGATTTGATTCCTGGTAGTAAGTTTCCTAAGGGTCGACTGTTTAATTTGTCTGTGCCTGAGCACGCCACTATGCGGAGTTACGTAAAGGAATCCTTGGAGAAGGGTCATATTCGCCCGTCGTCGTCGCCATTGGGAGCAGGGTTCTTTTTTGTGGCCAAGAAGGATGGTTCGTTGAGACCTTGTATTGATTACCGCCTTCTAAATAAAATCACAGTCAAATTTCAGTACCCCTTGCCGCTGCTGTCTGATTTGTTTGCTCGGATTAAGGGGGCTAGTTGGTTCACCAAGATAGATCTTCGTGGTGCGTATAATCTTGTGCGTATTAAACAGGGCGATGAATGGAAAACAGCATTTAATACGCCCGAGGGCCATTTTGAGTACCTGGTTATGCCATTCGGGCTTTCCAATGCTCCATCAGTATTTCAGTCCTTTATGCATGACATCTTCCGAGAGTACCTGGATAAATTCCTGATTGTATACTTGGATGATATTTTGGTCTTCTCGGATGATTGGGAGTCTTACGTGAAGCAGGTTAGAATGGTGTTCCAGGTCCTGCGTGCAAATTCTTTGTTTGTGAAGGGGTCAAAGTGTCTCTTTGGTGTTCAGAAGGTTTCATTTTTGGGTTTCATTTTTTCCCCTTCTACTGTCGAGATGGACCCTGTTAAAGTTCAGGCCATTTATGATTGGACTCAGCCGACATCTCTGAAGAGTCTGCAAAAGTTCCTTGGCTTTGCTAATTTTATCGTCGCTTCATCAATAATTTTTCGAGTATTGCTAAACCGTTGACTGATTTGACCAAGAAGGGTGCTGATGTGGTCAATTGGTCTTCTGCTGCTGTAGAAGCTTTTCAGGAGGTGAAGCGTCGTTTTTCTTCTGCCCCTGTGTTGTGCCAGCCAGATGTTTCGCTCCCGTTCCAGGTCGAGGTTGATGCTTCTGAGATTGGAGCAGGGGCTGTTTTGTCGCAAAGAAGTTCTGATGGCTCGGTGATGAAACCATGTGCCTTCTTTTCCAGGAAGTTTTCGCCTGCTGAGCGTAATTATGATGTTGGCAATCGAGAGTTGTTGGCCATGAAGTGGGCATTCGAGGAGTGGCGTCATTGGCTTGAAGGAGCTAAGCATCGCGTGGTGGTCTTGACTGATCACAAGAACTTGACTTATCTCGAGTCTGCCAAACGGTTGAATCCTAGACAGGCTCGTTGGTCGCTGTTTTTCTCCCGTTTTGACTTTGTGGTTTCGTACCTTCCGGGCTCTAAGAATGTGAAGGCGGATGCCCTGTCTAGGAGTTTTGTGCCCGACTCTCCGGGTTTGCCTGAGCCGGCGGGTATTCTCAAAGAGGGGGTAATTTTGTCTGCCATCTCCCCTGATTTGCGGCGGGTGCTGCAAAAATTTCAGGCTAATAGACCTGACCGTTGCCCAGCGGAGAAACTGTTTGTCCCTGATAAATGGACGAGTAGAGTTATCTCTGAGGTTCATTGTTCGGTGTTGGCTGGTCATCCTGGAATCTTTGGTACCAGAGATTTGGTGGCTAGATCCTTTTGGTGGCCGTCTCTGTCGCGAGATGTGCGTTCGTTTGTGCAGTCCTGTGGGATTTGTGCTCGGGCTAAGCCCTGCTGTTCTCGTGCCAGTGGGTTGCTTTTGCCCTTGCCAGTCCCGAAGAGGCCCTGGACACATATCTCTATGGATTTTATTTCGGATCTCCCCGTCTCTCAAAAGATGTCGGTCATTTGGGTGGTTTGTGATCGCTTCTCTAAGATGGTCCATTTGGTACCCTTGTCTAAATTGCCTTCCTCCTCTGATTTGGTGCCATTGTTTTTCCAGCATGTGGTTCGTTTACATGGCATTCCGGAGAACATCATTTCTGACAGAGGTTCCCAGTTTGTTTCGAGGTTTTGGCGAGCCTTTTGTGCTAGGATGGGCATTGATTTGTCTTTTTCCTCGGCTTTCCATCCTCAGACAAATGGCCAAACTGAACGAACCAATCAGACCTTGGAAACATATCTGAAATGTTTTGTTTCTGCTGATCAGGATGATTGGGTGTCCTTTTTGCCTTTGGCTGAGTTCGCCCTTAATAATCGGGCCAGCTCGGCTACTTTGGTTTCGCCGTTTTTCTGCAATTCTGGTTTCCATCCTCGTTTGTCTTCAGGGCAGGTTGAGTCTTCGGACTGTCCTGGTGTGGATACTGTGGTGGATAGGTTGCAGCAGATTTGGACTCATGTAGTGGACAATTTGACATTGTCCCAGGAGAAGGCTCAACGTTTCGCTAACCGTAGGCGCTGTGTGGGTCCCCGATTTCGTGTTGGGGATTTGGTTTGGTTGTCGTCTCGTTATATTCCTATGAAAGTTTCCTCTCCTAAGTTTAAGCCTCATTTCATTGGTCCGTATAGGATTTCTGAGGTTCTTAATCCTGTGTCTTTTCGTTTGACCCTTTCAGCTTCTTTTTCCATCTATAATGTATTCCATAGGTCATTGTTGCGGAGATACGTGGCACCTGTGGTTCCATCCGTTGATCCTCCTGCCCCGGTTTTGGTTGAGGGGGAGTTGGAGTATATAGTGGAGAAGATTTTGGATTCTCGTATTTCGAGATGGAAACTCCAGTACCTGGTTAAGTGGAAGGGTTATGGTCAGGAAGATAATTCCTGGTTCTTTGCCTCTGATGTTCATGCTGCCGATCTGGTTCGTGCCTTTCATTTGGCTCATCCTGGTCGGCCTGGGGGCTCTGGTGAGGGTTCGGTGACCCCTCCTCAAGGGGGGGGTACTGTTGTGAATTCTGTGGTCGAGCTCCCTCCTGTGGTCATGAGTGGTACTTCGGCTGGTTCTGTCTATGAGATTCCTCTGGTGGATGTGAGTGGGGCTGCGGCTTCTGAGTTTCCTTCCTCAGGTGACGAGGTTAAGTCGTTAGGTGCTGCTCTATTTAACTCCACCTAGTACTTTGTTCCTTGCCTCCAGTCAATGTTCCAGTATTGGTCTTGCTCTCTCCTAGATCGTCTTGTGGCCTGTCTGCCCTGCATAAGCTAAGTTCTGCTTGTGTTACTTTTGTTTGCTATTTTTTCTGTCCAGCTTACTATATTGGTTTTTCTTGCTTGCTGGAAGCTCTGGGACGCAGAGGGAGCACCTCCATGCCGTTAGTCGGTACTGAGGGTCATTTTGCTGCGTGGTTGTTTGTAGGTTTTTGTGCTGACCGCAAAGCTATCTTTACTATCCTCGGTCTATTCAGTAAGTCGGGCCTCACTTTGCTTAAACCTATTTCATCTCTGTGTTTGTATTTTCATCTTTACTCACAGTCATTATATGTGGGGGGCTGCCTTTTCCTTTGGGGAATTTCTCTGAGGCAAGGTAGGCTTATTTTTCTATCTTCAGGGCTAGCTAGTTTCTCAGGCTGTGCCCGAGGCGCCTAGGTCTGGTCAGGAGCGCTCCACGGCTACCTCTAGTGTGGTGTGATAGGATTAGGGATTGCGGTCAGCAGAGTTCCCACGTCTCAGAGCTCGTCCTATGTTATTAGTAACTATCAGGTCACTTTGTGTGCTCTTAACCACCAGGTCCATAGTGTTTCTGAATCACCAGTTCATAACAGTATAATACACTCCCTATATTCCTCCATATAGTATAATACACTTCCTATAATACTCCATATATTAAAATACACTCCCCAGTCTTCCATATAGTATAATACACTCCTCATAGTGCTTCATATAGTATAATGCACTGCCATAGTCATCCATCTAGTACAATTCACTTCCCATAGTATAATGCACCCCCATATAATGTATTCTCCATAGTCCTCGATACAGAATAATGCAGCTATCCCATAGAGCTTAATGTAGCCCCCACAAGAGTATAATGCAGCCCCACCATACAATATAATGTAACCCCCCATAGAATATAATGCAGCCCCCTCAGAGTAAAATGCAGCCCCCCATAAAATATAATGCAGTCCCCCTCATAGAGTATAATGCAACCCCCCTCATAGTGTATAATGCAACCCCCTCAGAGTATAATGCAGCCCCCCACAGAATATAATGCAGCCCCCTTATATAATATAATCTAGCCCCCCATAGAATATAATGTAGCCCACCTCATACAATAAAATGTAGCCCATCAAAGAGTATGATGCAATCCTCCCTCATAGACTATAATACAGCCCCCCATAGAATATAATGTAGCCCCCCATAGAATAGAATATAGCCCACCCCCCATAGAATATAATACAGCCCACCTCCCCATAGAATATAATACAGCCCCCCTCCCTATAGAATATAATACAGCCCCCCATAGAATATAATACAGCCCCCCTCCCCATAGAAGATAACGTAGCCCCCCAAAGTCCAGTTCTCACTCACTGATATATTAAAAAAATAAAAATCCTCACCTCTCCTCGTGCCCCGCGCTGCTCCAGGCACGGCTACGGTCTCAGATTCTGCACTGCCCGGGATCGGCACACAGCGGGTGCATGATGAAGTGACATCATCGCACACCTGCAGTGTGGGGAATGATGGGAGAGGGAGAGTCATCTGACACTCTCTCCTCCATGATTGCTTTGAACTGTGCCGGCAGACACCGGCATAGTTGAATGTGGGGGAGGGAGTTGGCGGCAAGCGGGCCCCCTGACTCACGGGCCCCATAGCGGCTGTGTGGCATGCCACACTGGCTGGGGGAGCGGGGGCCCTAGGCTGCTGCCTGGTCTGCCTGCCGCTAATGTCTGCCCTGGTTCATAGGAAAAAAAATCACAATGACGCGTCCTTCCAAAAGCCTCCGCATTCATTCATTATGATAATGAGAAGTTGACCGGTATTATTATTTTTAAACAGGAAGTTCAATCTCTCCCAACCTTCCAAAAAACAACTTCAAGTGACCTGGTAGCAAAACCCAACATAGAGGAGTTAACTCCAAAATGATTGAGATATTCTGTAATTTAGGAGAATCACTTCTCTGTTTGACTGGATCCTTTCGAACACTAGAAGCGCCATCCTGTGCAAGGTAGCTGGAAGGGCTGCACTCATAGGTTCAGTATATTCTGAAGATCTGATGTCCTTTTACGTAGGTCAATAATCAGGAAAATTAATGTTCTTTCCCAACCATTAGTCTGCGTAAGGATGCCGGCTAATAGAATGGAGTAATCTCATTTGTCATGCCATCCCAACTTTTATGTGCCCGTTAAAGGGAATCTGTCACAAGGTTTTTGCCACCTAATATGAGTGCAGCAAAATGTAGAGACAGGGACCCTGATTCCAGCGATGTGTCACTTACTGAGCTTCTTGCTGTAGTTTTCATAAAACCACTCCTTTATCAGCAGGAGATTATCACTAGAGGACTAGTAAATCTGCTGCCAGGTAGTCCTCCATATTCATAAGTTCTGTATACCCAGACACACCATTGATTGACAGCTTTCTGCCTTTGAACAGTGTACACAAAAGCTGTATCACTGTTTCACCTGCAGGTCTACCAGTTCTCTGGATGCTGAGCTCTGCGTGATCCCACCCACATCACTCCTTGGCGTTGTTCGGGGCTATGCAGAGCTCAGCATTCAGATAACTGGTAGATCTGCAGATAAATCGGTGATTGTATCAAAGCGGCAACTAGCAGACCAGAAAGTGGCACATTCCTGGAATCAGGGTCTGTATCCCTACATGATGCCGATCTCAGATAAATAAGCAAAAACCTGGTGACAGATTCCCTTTAAACCTACATTTATTTATATGAGGTACACAACCTTGACATTCTCTCGTTTCCAGACTCAAAGTTCTGTGCATCCGCTGGATGACTTGTTCTGTGAACTAACTGTCAATAACATGAATGTTGCATGCATAAAACCCATTGACGTGGGTTTTTTTCTATGGCGGCTGCAAGAAGTCCAGCAAGATCCCTGTGCCGCATCGGGCTCTTAGCAACAAATCATAATCTTTTTGTGCTGTTGTAACCCTTGGATGTCCATTGTTGAAGCGACCCTGGCATTTCCATGCTTTGCCACAATCTACAAAGTGGGACCTGAACTTGGTTTTTACAGCAATGACACTTGTGGTTATGATCTATCGAGTCCTGAGTGCTTTTTGAAGTGGCGACCACTCAGCCGCTAGGAAAAATTGCAAACAAATTGGACGGGGTTTTTAAGTGGTTTCACGGAGAGGTTATGATGCGGGTTCCAGAGTGCCTGCAGTTTAGTATTTCGGAGCTTCTCTGCTTATTGAAGGATAATTGAAAATGGATTATGTTATTCCGTAACACCCAGCTCTGGGCCAATAGTCTGTCAAGTCTATTCGTTAAATTCTGGATCCTGCTCGTGGAAGGTAACATCTGATTATTGTCCAAAATCTATTTCCATTCATGGAGCCGAGTCTCGCATGATAATACCCGGCATTGCCGCGGTCACTCAGGAGCGGAGCGTGAGGATGCATGTATTGCTATGCGGCCGACGCTCCGCTGCTGAGTGATGGCGGCAGTGCCGGGTATTACCGTGCAAGACTCGGACGTATTTCTCGCATGTGTGATCCCGGCCTTACTTGCAGATTTCATTGTGGGTTTGGCTGCTGATTTCATCCCATTCCTTTTTCTTAGCAATGAAGATATGCAGAAGAATGAGCGTGCTACCGATCCTAAATCCGCACCATGTTGTCACTTTCGTGCCGATTTTTTTCCCTTCCTCCAATGCATGAATGTGATTTTTGAAAAGTCCATTTAGGATATGTGCACAAGCATTTTTAGTCAAAATTTCTGCACTATTTCTGCATCTCTTGGCAGGGAAAACGCTGTGTAAATTGGCGAGTTTTTGAAGTTTTGTTTTCTGCTTTTTTTTTTGCAGATTTTTCTTCACTCATTAGTATGGGTGAAATCTGCAGCAAAACATTGAAAGAATTGACATCTGCAAAAAAAAGCAATGTGTGCATGGAGGCTTCGGGAATCTCATTCGCTTTGCAGGCACTAGGAAATCAGGTTTTGTGACACATCTGTGCAGGAAAAAGCGCCACAAAATAGCAACGTATGCACAAACCATAACATTGCTATGGATTAGCATTGTGGAATCCAGATTACAAATCTGTGAGAAATCTGTGACGTGTGAACTTGACTTTGGCTGTTTGTCACTCTTCTTTTTGGACTGTCATAGCCATTTTTATAAACAGGATGGGAGTAACCATTTATAATACAAGTAAAAAGTCAAAACTAAACTTTTTTCAAACTTTTTATTATTTGTTTAGAATTCTTTACATCATTTTCGTTGATTCTGTATAAACTTGACCATTAATTACTGGTATGAGCTCGCAGGGAAGACACAGACTGTATCTATAGAACACCTGCACACTTAATATACTAATGAATATATAAAGTTAGTAATAAATATTTGATATTTTGTTATACCGGCTATACAAAAATAAACTTTTTTGCTTATCCACTTCACAATCAACTGATGTTTCAAGCTACTAATGAGGTAACGGGTATGTGCACACATTAAGTATTTGCAGCAAACATTTCTGCATTATTTCTTGGCAGCAAAAATGCCAAGTGCATTTTTTCCATGCTTTTTTTTGCTGCAGATTTTTTTTTCCATGCATTTTTGCTGAAGATTTCTTCCCCATTCATTTGTATGGGTGAAATCTGCAGCAAAAACGCTGAAAGAATTGACATGCTGCAGATTTAAATCTGCAAGGAAAAAAAAATAAGCAACAGGAATCTCATTGACTTTCCTGGCATCAGGAGATCTTTCAGGTTTTGTGAAAAATCTGAGCAGTAAAAAAAAAAAAAAAAGCTACAAAACTGCAACGTGTGCACAGGCCCTTAGTGTCTCACAGTTAGAACAGCACATTATTCATTTAGATACCTGACGGAATTGCGCCGCGCTTGCTCAGACTTTAGCGCCGCAGCACTGCGAACACTTCATGCACTGACTGCACATGCTGCAGTTCAGGCAGCTGTTGCACTGGATACTTTTACAGCAGCAGCACAAGGACTGGAAACAATTGCAGCAGCTGCTGCAGTCGTTGCACTCCAGGCACCTGCAGGAGTCCATGCAGCAGCAGCTCTGCAGACATTTGCTGCAGTCCAAGCACTGGCAGGATTCTCTACACTTAGTGCACTGTAAACATTTCAAGCACCCCAAACAGGGGCAGCAGGTTAAGCAGCTCTCGAAGGATCTGCAGATCTTAGCGCAGCACTGTAAAAAAAAAAAACACAGAAAAAAGAGACAAAATTAAAAAAACTGAAATTTTTACCATTTCATAAAAAAGGCAAATTGGCAACGACGAAACAGTAAAAGGTGGAATTTACATGGAAATAGAAGCTGTGCCGTCATATCCCGTCTTTATATTTCAGGAACAGGTGCTAAATGACGGGGCGGTTTTTGAAAGAAATTACACGCGTCTCTTTGGTCTAAAGCACAATGGCAAGAGCTCTTCTACCATGTTGCCAAGGCAACCGTCTGACCCTCGAAGCCTCTAATGCCTTACGAAAGAGGCTTCGGGAGTCATGGCTTCATCTCTCACTCTCAGATTTAAGACAAAAGCAGGAGCAACACTGGAGGAAACTCTCATAAAAGGACCCGTCACTCGCCATAAATATGTCATTTCTTTACCTAGTGGAAAAGCCGCTGTTCTCCTGAATCCGGCAATGTTTTTCTTTTGTTCCTGCGCCTCTCCGTTCCTGAGATATGGCCCCTTCTTTCTTACATATAAATCTAATATTTCTTTTAGCCAACTGGGTGTGATCATTAAGAAGAAGAGCTGAGGGTCGCGCCCACTTGGCTATAAAAGGCTAGATTTACGGGGAATAGAGAGGGCCGTATCTCAGGAACAGAGAGGCGCAGGAACAAAAGAAAAACAGCGCCGGATTCAGGAGAACAGCGGCTTTTATACCAGGTAGGGGTCGCGTACTTTTATTTAGAGGCACAGTTTTGACTTCTTTTTTTTTTTTGAATGAGGATATGACATTTACATTTGGCGGCACAGTATGGGGAATATTTTTTTATTCAGGGGGCAAATATAGTATGTTTTAGGGCGGTGCGGGGCATTCTAACATTCAGAAGGCACAGCTTGGAATGATTATTTTTCAGGAGGAATAATGGAGACATATTTGTATTTAGAAGCATATTGATGACCATCATTTTTTATTCAGGGGGCACAAAGGGGGTATGTTTGAATCCGGACCACAGTATAGGTGTTTTTTTTTTATTCAGAGGGCATAGTGTGGTCTTTTTAATACCTAGAGACACAGCGTGTGGAGCTATTAGAGTTGGGGTCAGAGTGTATAGCCATGTTTTATGTAGTATTTTCAGGGGGCATAGTTTGGTATCACTAATATGCTCAGGGGGCACAAAGTGTGCAGCTATTATGTGCAGAAGATACAGGGGGTGGCACTATAATATTCAGGTAATGGAGTGATTATATACAGTGGCACAATATGTAACATTGATAACAGAGAAGTGCTAAGTATTAGAGGGGGCAGCAGCAGACTGGGACCCCCACAAGGCTACAAGTCTGCAGTCACTCTATGTGAATGCAGACTTGTGAATCCTCACATCGTGCAGTCATGTGACCACAAGTATATCATTCGCATTCTCCTGGTTACATTCCGACTAGACTTGTCTGGCCTCACTCGATACACTTGCCGCGCACATCTAGTAGGCACGTGACCGCACGCATGCAAATTGCACACTTGGGTTCACTTGTCCACCGCTCCCGGCACGGGAGAATCCCCACAGTGCACCCGATGTGAGGATTCCCAAGTCTGCAGTCAGATAGAATGTCTGCAGACTTTTAGCCTAAGACCCTTTTAAAATATTAAGTGCACCCCTGAAGGCTCGGAATCTTATCGATATTGTCTAACTGTATGCATCATATTTTTTACAAATGGGGCACACTCAATAACAACTGTTGCCAAACAGTGCTCTTTTTTATACGTCTTTGGCATTTATTGTAGATTCGATTGCTGAAATAATAATAATAATTAAAATAATAATAATAATATTAAAAATAGCAGTAAATAATGACTTACTAAATTCTCACAGCAGAAGCAGGAAAGCAGAGTGGAAATGATTCCAATTCCAATAAAGATGTACTGAATAATCAGGATGGAGAAAACGAACAGATACATGCCATTGTTGCAAGCTCTAGGTTGGTTTCTATAAATTCCGAAGACCCAGACGCTGCCTGCAAAATAAAGGAATTTTCAGTAATTTCACAAAAGTTGAATGCAAAAGTTGCATCCAGAAAATACTCCAATTTGGCAAAAGTGAAAATATCTACAACCTCTTTCTAAATGAATAAACCTACTAGATGCTTCTCCTATTGTGAGACGCAGTGGACAATAACTTTGTAGCTGCCAAATATCGCATCTGTCGAGCTCTTACCTGCAATGAACCAGGCAAAGAGAAATAAACCTATGAGACCTCCGAGAATTTTTTTGAGCTTGGGGAGGCAGCATTCCAAGGGCAGCAGTATCAAAAGTGCCAAGCCGAATGCCCCCGCGACAATCATATAAATTGGGATGAAAGGTTGTGCCGGACAAGTAGTTTGGTTTCTTGCACCTAAGTAAAGAAGAAATGAAGCATTAATAAAACAAAAGCTGGTAAACCAGGACTTGTTATTAGTAGTATATATCATGAAGTTATCACTTACCAACAACAATGTATGCAATATTAATCGGAGTCCAAATTCCGAATAGAATTATCTGCATGACTAAAATTCAAATTGAACATGATTAGAATATTGCACGCCTATATATAAGGAACATCTATCATTCCGAGTGAAATACATTGGCAGAAAATATTCTGTATGTAAATTTCAAAAGAGGAGTTCATACTTACTCATGCTCCCACTGCAGCACCCTGCAATAATAAAAGAGACTTGTATTACCACCGTGTACAGGCTACATCCTTCAGATTAGACCTAATGCTAATAATGGATGAATAATAGTGATGAGTGAGTATGCTGGGATAAGGTGTTATCTAAGCATGCTCGGGTGCTCGAATAATATGTTCCAGTCCCTGTGCCTGAAGTTCTCGCGGCTGTTCGACAGCTGGAACACATGCAAGGATTACCTAACAAACGGGCAATAATCCCTGCATGTGTTCTAGCGGTCGAACAGCCGCGAGACATGCAGGCGTGAGGACTTGAACATATTTTTTGAGCATGCCGTAGACACTCAGTTAGCACCTGAGCATGCTCGGATAAGGTGTTATCATCGCTCATCACTAATATATAACTACGCAGATCAGTATGGTGAAGTGATATATCTCTGAACTCGGATCATATCGTTTAATTCTTTCTTTATTTTTTTTTCAGGTAAAATGATAGAAACCGGACAGATTCCATCATAGTCCAATTTTCTGTTATGAGATCGATTCAGAAACACTGGTGAGAACCCATCCGAAACAGCATCTTCCAACAATGTGTATGGGAGCTCCCCACTGGCATCGGTTCTCAGCGGTTAGTGACTACAAGAATAGGGCATTTTGCCTATGATGTGTCAGGTAATCATTCCCTCCCTAATCTCCTTACGAAAATAATTGGAATGTTGTTCTAAGTTTAACAACTTAGTAAACGATGACTCACAGATTAGGTTGGAAAAATAATCAGACTTAAAGCCCTCGTACATATTAGACTAAAGTCCTCCGAACCCACTGATATCAATGGGATCGGCCCATTGTCTATTTTTTATGGTGTCTCCTGAAAGATAATTTTGGGAGAGAGAAGTATCAATCTTGTTGGATTTACAATGTTTGATCCTTTTTTTCAGCACAGGGAATATTTCCTAGAAAACACAAGAGTGCACAGGCAAGTCCCCGTGTATAGGACATGCGGGGAGGTAGCTGTTAGCTGAACTATTGTTTCTTCGATAGCTACCTAATGAGTATGAGGGGCCTTAATTTTGGTCATTTTAATTATTATTCAAGACATCGAAAAATGTATCAAAATCCTAGAACTATTCTAACACTGCAGGTTCATTCAGTTGTCAGTGTCAATCGGGCCGAGCACAGACTGTTAAAGAAAGGACTGGCTGAGTTCTCGGAATCCGAGCATGATAGCTTCACATATGTCTGTAAGGCTGGCACGCTCTAGTCAGCAGACCATTGGCCAGTCCATGCCCTTAGAGTGGTCTAAACATTACCAATTACTCTCCTATACTTCCAGGTTTAATTTGATTGGAATAAAAAAAATGTATTGTCATATACTTACTGCTAGTTTTCGATACATTCTGTTCTTGTTCTCCTATCATGGTGTCTGCTGTATTTTAACGTGTCTTGCTTTCCTAAATGAGATGGGAAAAGAAGTGGAATACATAAAAATACAATAGAGCAAATTTTGAACAATTTAGAACATTTGACCACTTATTGCCGGTTCATAATGCCACTGTTTTTAAGCTTCCTATACATCAAAAAAAAAATTATATCCTTACATATATTCACATTTAAAACCAAAAATATACAGTTTGCCGTAACACTGATGCTTCTACGTTCCACAAGATGGCACTGCTCCATAAAGTATCTGAGTAATGTATGCCAAATCTATGGAAAGATCGGGAGACTCCTAATTTTTCAAAACAAAGACTGACACCAAGAAGATGTGATATGTCTTTAAAACGAATCAAATAATTCATTCTATATAGCAAGAAATAGCAAAGCCATGAACAGTGGCTGACAAGTCAGGATCATCGACTGACAAGCCATGCTCTTCGACTGAAAAGCCATGATCGAGTGAAATGCCATGATCATCGACTGACAAGCCATGATCATCGACTGACAAGCCATGATCACTGACTGACAAGCCATGATCACTGACTGACAAGCCATGATCATCGACTGACAAGCCATGATCACTGACTGACAAGCCATGATCACTGACTGACAAGCCATGATCATCGACTGACAAGCCATGATCACTGACTGACAAGCCATGATCATCGACTGACAAGCCATGATCATCGACTGACAAGCCATAATCATCGACTGCCAAGCCATGATCATCGACTGGCAAGCCATGATCATCAACTGACGAGCCATGATCACCGACTGACAAGTCATGATCATCGACTGACGAGCCATGATCACCAACTGACGAGCCATGATCACCAATTGATGAGCCATTATCATCAAATCATCAACTGACAAGCCATGATCGTCGACTGACAAGCCATGATCACCAACTGATGAGCCATGATCACCAACTGACGAGCCATGATCACCAACTAACGAGCCATGATCACCAACTGACGAGCCATGATCACCAACTGACGAGCCATGATCACCGACTGACAAGTCATGATCTTCATCTGACAAGCCATGATTGTCATCTGACAAGTCATGATACATAAAAAAAATTCTATAATCTTCCCTAATAGTTGATGTTGACCGTAAAGCAACATATTAACTTTGGACAACACTTTTCAGATCTCCAACAAGTACTACTGCTGTTACCAAACAAACAAACCCAAATATTTTAGAAGACAGTTGAATGTAACATTCTTCAGCAAATCCAAAGAGCATTTTCTAACAGACCAGATCAGATTTACAAACCTTTTTGAGATATATTTTAACCTCTTATATGCCATAAATTTGCAAAGTTCTCAAAGCAAAAACCTTCTCAAAACAACATTCCTCCAGGAGAACATTCAACCAATGGTACACTACTACGCTAAAGAATAAAGAAAGCTTCCAGAGAAATATATCACCTGAAGACAAGATATAGATTAGGCTAACACAAGAAGCAGAACTTCCAACAATACTGATCATGAGTCCTACACAAGAATACTCAGTTGACCTCCTTTTGCCAAGCATTGTCATGTCATATGTGATAACAGACAATGCCTACAATCTTGATATCCAAAATGCTAAGGTCACATTCACACTAGCAGTATTTGATCAGTATTTTACATCAGTATTTGTAACCCAAAATAAGAAATGTAGCAATCAGAGGAAAAATATAATAGAAACTCATCACCACTTCTGTATTTATCACCCACTCCTGGTTTTGGCTTACAAATACTGATGTAAAATACTGACCGAAAACTCAACGTGGCCTAAAGCTTCTGCATCAAGATACAACAACCTATCTTGGATTCTGTTTAAAGGCAGCAAGCAACCAGCTATTGTTATCTATGCCACCACTTCTGGCAGATGATCTGAAAACCGCCACAAAAGTTATCCCGAGAAAAAAAAGTCTTGAAAAGTGTTCTAAGACCAATCCACAAAAGTTCCATACTAGTTTAGAGTCAACTGTCTTCTTCTTCTCCATCCACTAGTACAAGATGATTGTAAGAGTTCAATACCTTTCTGATCCTCAGTGATAAGTCCACAACTGCGTCTGTACCAGTGTAGAACACAGAAGTGACCTCTATTTATATTACTCCATCAATTATCCTTCCTCTGAATTTGCAGAGGTGTGTTAATTTCTCTGGCATGACAACAATTGACAATTAATTCATACAGTTAATTCTTCTTCGCCTCATTTTCAATGAATGATCCAATGAATTCCTTTGTTAAACAAAACACATAGTTGAGCGTAGAGTCAGCTAGGGAATCTCAGAGGCACATGTACATGATTGGATTCCAAATGTGACAATGTTCATGGAGCATGTGAGAAGCAGAGACAATAGTAAGTCGGCTTTCCCATAGTGAAATGGCTACAGTTATACCCTGTCCTTTATGTTTTACGGGGGTAGACTGCTCATCCATGAGATCCCAAAAATGGAGTTAAAAGGTAACAAAGATGGTAGGGTGGAAAGGACATAAAGTGGACAGAGTATGTGTGGTTATAAATTATTTCTTGAGCATGACAAGTATCTTCAGCACAGTGTAAATAAATGCTCAAAAATTCTAGGACATGTTTCCAATTTAAAGGGGTTGTCTGCAAATTATACGTTGATGACTTAACCTTAAGTCAGGCTTAATCACAAAGTCGGGCTTAACGTTTGAGTACTGGCACTCGAGGGGTTAACCAAAAAAGCTGGGCTTAACCGCGAAGTCAGATCAACATCTGATTGGTTGGCGTGTTGATCTAATTTATGGGGGTATTAATTAAGGTGTCGGATGTGCAGTACCGGCCGCGGCCACTATACAGTTGACGGAGCTGTGCAGGTTTTCTGGCAGCGGGAACAGTGATCGGTGGTGATTCCAGGCGTCGCACCCCCCACCAATCAGACATCCTAAGGATAGGCCATTAATGTAAAAGTCCTGGACAACCACGTTTATGAAAATTCTAAGGAATATTCATGTTTAAAGTGACAGCAGCATGTATTTCCCCATGATTCCACTTATGAATAATGAATGACAATACGGGAATAAGTAATTGTAGAACCGACCGAGCTTGTTATGTAGATGAAGAATATTTAACCTTTTCCTGACACAGGCAGTTTTCGCTTTTGTGTTTTTGCTTTTTTTTTTTTTAACTTCCCTTCTTCTAAGAGTCATGTGACAGTTGTAGTTTTTACTGACCCCATACTTTTTACCATGCAATGTACTGAAAAATGAGAAAAAAAAAATCCAAGTGGGTTAAAATGACAAAAACAAAAATGTAATTTCTGAATATTTTTTTTTTGCAGTGTTTATTGTGTGGTAAAAGTGACCTGGTATTAGGATTCACCTATCAGTAAAATTGCTGCAATACCAAACTTGCCAATTTTGAAAAAATATTTTTGTGGTGGAAAAAAAATCAGAAATTTGTAAAAAAAATATAAATAAATGTTTGCTGCTTTCCTCCGGAGACCCACAAGTTTTTCGTTTTTCCATAGAGTAAACCTGAAGGCTTGTTTTTTTGCGTAGCAAGTTGTAGTTTTTACTGATAATATTTTGGAATAGCTATAACATTTTTTTTTCCATTTTTTATTGGATTTTGTTTCCAAAATTACAGCAACTAAAAATTCACATTTATAGCATTTTCGATTTTTTTTTTTTTTTTGACTCTTTAGAACATTTACTGATAGTGGGTAATAAAAAATTTTTTTTTCCAATTTTTTTAAACTTATTATTTCTTCATTTTCTTCATTTGCGTATAGTAAAAACACTGCCTTCTATGATATCCAGCCGCCACAGGTTGGGTTTCAAGGCAGCAGTGTCATGGCAGTCACTGGGGTCTTCAACAGAAAACTGATCCCCTGCTGCCAAAGCAACCCATTGCTACCTTGTAATCCCTTTGTGTGTAGGGCCAATGGTTGCATGGAATAGCATGACCCCTAGTTCCTGTGCTTTAAATGCCCTTGTCAGAGGTTGATAGCAGCATTCAGGAGGTTGACAGCAGCGAGTGGAGCTTGGCACCACTCGCTGATGCTTGAGGCAAATGATGGGTTTTAGAGGCAAATGATGGGTATAACACAGCCAATATATTCTGAGAATGGGGCGGGCGCAGCTGCTCTCGACTTGTGCTGTACATGTACAGTAAATGATGTCAGGATGGGATTAGAGGTATTTGCTGGAGGTTTTGACCTACTATAGTAAATTCAAATAGTGAGTCTGGAAACATCGATCCAAAATGCAAGTCTTCGAAATGAACTTTCCTTTCCCCAGGAGAGTTTTTTTTTTAAACACCTGATATAGGTCTTCACTTGTGTACAGAGCCTGGTATAGGTTGGACGGGATAGTCACATTCTTTTTTTTTTCAACCATATCAACCTTTATATGATGCTGTAGTACAAAGATACTCTGCGCTAAAATAAACACTTCTAATGATATCCATAGTACTCTATTTACTTAACCTACTTGTACTGATGACGGTGATGGTTTACGTTAAGCAGTTTAGGCTGTGGTCACATAATGTTCTGAGAACACATTCTTCATATTTGGCAAGAAAGGTTTGTCCACCAGTCACCCGACAGTTGCCAAAAGAAGATCCATTTTTTTACTGTGCTAAAAAAGCCTAGTTGACTACTCTTTTCTATACAGAGTCATCCAGTAATAAAAACAGATGCCATGCAGCATTTTTTTAATGTAACCCTATGGGAAAGGTATTATTATTATTATTATTGTTATTTTATTTGAATAGTGCCCCCAATTCTAGAGTACTGTACATACAAGAAAAGGTCCCCAGTACATAACAAACAAAGCACGTAGAACTAGTCATGCCTAAGTAATAGACAAGTACAATGGGGGAGTGAAGACCCTGCCCACGAGGGCTCCCAACCTGTAAGGGAAGGGAAAGTATATACCGTGTTTCCCCGATGGTAAGACACCCCCGAAAGTAAGACGTAGTGGGGGTTTTAGCGGGGTCGGCTAATGTAAGACGTACCCCGAAAGTAAGACGTAGTAAATACCGTAGTGTTGAGTAGTGTCGGGGTCGGCCGAAACTCGATGGTTCCCAGGGTCTGAAGGAGAGGAAACTCTCCTTCAGGCCCTGCGATCCATATTTAATTGTAAAATAAAGAATTAAAATAAAAAATATCGCTATACTTACCCTCTGACGCTCCCTGGTACTAACCGGGAACCTTCCTTCCTTCTAATCAGCGCTTCCAGGACCTGCGGTGACGTCGCGGTGACGTCGCGGCTTCTGATTGGTCGCGCGAGCAGTCACATGGGCGGTCGCGCGACCAATCACAAGCCGCGACGTCACTGCGATGTCACCGCAGGTCCTGGAAGCGCTGATTCGAAGGAAGGAAGGTTCCCGGTTAGTACCAGGGCGCGTCAGAGGGTAAGTATAGCGATATTTTTTATTTTAATTCTTTATTTTACATTAAATATGGATCGCAGGGCCTGAAGGAGAGTTTCCTCTCCTTCAGATCCTGGGAACCATCCAGGGATACCTTCCAATACTTGTGTCCCATTGACTTGTATTGGTATCGGTATCGGCGATATCCGATATTTTTTGGGTATCAGCCGATACTATCCGATACCGATACTTTCAAGTATCGGACGGTATCGCTCAACACTAGTATGGTAGTAAACTGTACGTTGGGAAAAAAAACGCAGCGTTTTTTTTTCCAATGTAAGACATACCCCGAAAGTAAGACATAGTGGGACTTTTGAGTGGTAAAAGAATGTAAGACACTGTCTTACTTTCGGGGAAACACGGTAGTAGGTGAGGATAAAAGCTGCTCATATGGCAGCAGGGATAATGCAGGTTGGAGGCATTCTTGAAGAGGTGGGTTTTCTGGATAAGTTTGAAGGTTTTAATGATCGGGAAGTAAATGTCAAAGTACAGGGGAGGCATGGAAGAAATGGTTTTGCGAAGAGGAGACAAAACGGAGAGCAGATAGCAAGATCTTATGGGAACAGGATTAAAACACCTTGAAAAGTACGTGCACCCTACTCCCTATATATTTTCTAGCTGACGATTCCAGTTATTGGCAACCATGTCAAGGTTTGACTGTCAAAATCCATTTTTGAATTCGTGGCAGATCTGGTTTCCCTCAGATTAAAACTTTTTCCTTTCAAGTCATCGGGGGGGGGGGTTAATTCAGTTTTTCCCCCTGTGGCCGCTGGTGTGATTACATTGCTGCCTAGTCTGCTGATGTGGTTGGTGACCACTCCCACCATCCTTCAAAAGGTCACCTGATGCATCAGCTGACTGTTGGTTATATAGGTCCTTTTGGATACCAACCGTGCGGGTGACTGGTGGTTGCTGGTGCATCAGTTGAATGCTGTAATTTGGTGCCTTACTCTGCTGTACGGTGCATTTCAGCAGAGAAAAGCTAAGTGTTGTTGTGTGTTTCCTTTTCCCTGTGGTGTTTGTCTTACCTTACCTTGTGTTGTTTTAGTGCAGCAGTGGGACCAGTGTCTTCACTTGCCAATTCCCTACTTAGGGATAGGAGCAGGGCAAGTGAGGGTTTAGGTATCCTGCTCGGCGACGGGGTGAAAGAACCCATATAGGGACGTCAGGGAGATTAGGGTACAGCCGCAGGAGGTGTCCATTTCCATGTTCTCTATTGTCAGGGACCACCGTTGTTATTGTGTCCCCGATGTACCCTTGTATGTTTCGCCGTTTGGTGAGTGTCCACTCGTCGGGTCATGTCATGCTAAGACAGTCACTTCGTGACATCGACGTAACTTTGTGACAAACTGAAATTTAAAAAAAAATAATAATAATCTTTATTTTTATTTTTATATAGCGCTAACATATTCCGCAGCGCTTTACAGTTTGCACACATTACCATCACTGTCCCCGATGGGGCTCACAATCTAGAAAAATCAATTGGATCTAAAGGTAACATAAAAGCAAAGGTTTAATCACAAAAACAAAAAAAAAGTAAAAAGAGATCAGGTTCTATAACGTTCATATTTATCAAAATTATTTATACCAATATGAGCTTGTGGCGCCCAAAATGTTGAAACTGAAGAAATACAATATTTGGCTGTCATCCATAAATGTGCTAATAAAATATACTCCATAGTGCAAAAAGCTGCTGTTGCTGCCAAAATCTGCAATAAATACTTATTATGCACACGTCTTTGTGAAACTTTGCATCAATGTTGATAGGCAAAAAATGCACAAAAATTCAAATTTTCAACTAAAATGGATATTCTTCCTGACCAAAAATGCGATCAAAATGTAAAAACCCTTAAAAAATGTAAGATATACGCCAACAAAATATATTCTGCATCAAACTCTACCACGGAAGGCGTTCGTACAAACCACACATTAGTAGGTGTACATCTTAAAGAATTGTCGAAAAGACAGAAGTCCGGCAACAAAAGTTTACATTCACCCGGGAATTAGAAAGCAATATCATGTTCTTTCCATATGCCATTCTAGTTTCAGTTTTCTCATTTGTTTTTTTGTTTTTTTTCACTCAAAAGAAGTAGACTGAATTTTATTTATCTATTGATTCTTGGGCTACATTCACACATCTGTATGACATCTCCTAGTGCTGCTCTTTATTTTCTCTGTCAGAACACGGAACCATAAAGTTTCACTCATCCATATACTCATAAGGTTGTAAAAACGGGTCACTATCTCCTGTTCGTGATACTCAGAGCACAGCCAATTTTCTTACGTTTTACGACTCAGACTCCGACATTTAAGCCTTCGGGCACTCGTTTAAAACTGATGATACCCTGAAGATAGACTTTTCAATCATTTGTTTACTATTACAGAGATGCAAGAAAAAAATGCTTCAGGACAAAGACATTGACAATGGGGCGTCTTCCTCTGGCAAAACTTAGCGGGTATGCCAGAGCTCAGAGGCCAACTTGACGCTCATGGGGATCCGATGCAAACGCTCCAACTGGTCCACAATTATTGCAAGTCCTTAATAGTATTGGCCTTTTCATATTAGTTAAAGAGACTTTTTGGGGCCCCTTAGGCTCAGGCCCAGGTGGAAGTCCACGTGTGATTGCAACCCCTGCACCTATTGTACATATGCAATTACCGGAATTTAAAATACGTCCTGTGCACAGGTACAGACTGGGGCTGAAATTCAGCCCTGACATTTGAAATCACACAGGCCCATGTTGTCCTCGTCCCCATGAATCAGATGGGATATGTCACTAATATTACCCTGGATGGAGGAAAGGAAGATTTACTGCGAGACCAATATTTCTAATGATACCCGTGGCCTGCTGGGGTAAGTGACGGAGTCAAAAACTTTGTGCTCCATCACAACACTTAACAGTATGGGTGTCTTGAGAACACCGATTCTGTTAACAACGTAGCAGAGAAGGAAGCCCATGACCAGACAGGCCCTTCTGGCATTTGCCAGAATTGCCCAATGGCCAGTCCGGCCCTGTTTTCCACCTCACTTTAGAAATTGAAATCAATGAGCAGATTGGTTAGATGTGTCTATTTTTCCTGACCTCTCCATAGGTGCCGGAGTCATATTGAGGACTTACCCAGAGGTTAGCACTCGGGCAGCATGATGGCGCAGTTGTTAGCACTGTTGCTTTCCTGGGTTTAACTCTGACTGAGGATAATGAGATTCCTCCTCTCAGGTGTATTTTAGAAATTGTAGTCAGTGATTGCAAATGGGACCTGCTCTAGTTTTTCCTGACCTTCCCATAGGTGCCGGGAGACATATTTATGACTTACCCAGAGGTTAGCACTCGGACAGCATGATGACGCAGTTGTTAGCACTGTTGCATCATTTAGCACAGCACTTCCATCACTGGCCCCTACCTGTATGTCTTTGGAGCATGGGTGGCAGCCCACCTGAGCACAAGGAGAACATACAAACTCCTTGCAGATGTCATCCATGGTGGGATTTGAACCTTGGACTCCCATGCTACAAAGCACCAGTGCTTGCCAATGAGCCACCGTGCTGCTCGGAAGATAACCTTTGGCAAAGTCATTGATATGACTCGCAGCACCAATGGGAAGATCAGGAAAAAGTAGAGCAGGTCCATTTGCAATTTCTAAAGTACAACTGAGAGGTAGAATAACTCAGACCTCGGTCAGAATTGAACTAATGACCCAAGCGTTGAAAGGTAATCGAGCTAACCACTGAGCCGCCGTGCTGCCTGAGTATTACTTGATGGCTAGGTCATCAATATGTCTAACAGTGCCCACCGACAGGTCATGAAAAACTAGAGCGGGTCCATTTGCAATTTCTAAAGTACAACTGAGAGGTAGAATTACTCCAACCTTAGCCAGAATTGAACTAAGGACCCAAGCGTTGCAAGATAATTGAGCTAACCACTGAGCCACCATAGAATTACCTGATGGCTATGTCATCAATATGCCTATCAGTACCCATCAACAGGTCATGAAAAGGAAGAGCAGGTTCTCCGCTCCTTCCCTTTATATATGGGTATGTTTCCACGGTCAGTAACCGGCAGCGCTTTGAACACAGCACATGTCCGCTCTGTCCAGAGCACTGCCGGCTTTTGTACACGAGGTGATTCCGCATGTGTTCATTGAACCATGCGGAAATCACCTCGCCCAATACACTGTACGGGGACATTTATCTTGTGGAGACTGATCATCTCTGCAAAATAAATTGACATGCTGCGGTCTGGAAAGACGAGCCACATGTGCGTATACGCAGGGAAGCTGTAGGTGCCGGTGCACGCATAGTGGAGCAAGGATATTAGCATTAGTACAGGTTTATTAAATTTGTAATTTTTGGTAAGTTAATAAATGTCTGACCAATTCACTGCCCTATCAAGGTGATAAATTACACAATGGGCTATCAACGTGTTAGGCTGGAGTCACACACAACGTATAAAAACCGGTCCGTTTTACACGGACAAGAATCGCAGAAATGTTCTCTGAACAGTGATCTCTGTGTCCTCTATGTGCAATGCGAGGATGCTATTTTCTCGCATAAAAGTATCCGTGTGACATCCGTATGGCGAGCTTGCAAAATGGACATATAATGGATCCATGGGCTCAAATATTCATGAAAACATATACACAGTCTATATATATACAGGTCCTTCTCAAAAAATTAGCATATAGTGTTAAATTTCATTATTTACCATAATGTAATGATTACAATTAAACTTTCATATATTATAGATTCATTATCCACTAACTGAAATTTGTCAGGTCTTTTATTGTTTTAATACTGATGATTTTGGCATACAACTCCTGATAACCCAAAAAACCTGTCTCAATAAATTAGCATATCAAGAAAAGGTTCTCTAAACGACCTATTACCCTAATCTTCTGAATCAACTAATTAACTCTAAACACATGCAAAAGATACCTGAGGCTTTTATAAACTCCCTGCCTGGTTCATTACTCAAAACCCCCATCATGGGTAAGACTAGCGACCTGACAGATGTCAAGAAGGCCATCATTGACACCCTCAAGCAAGAGGGTAAGACCCAGAAAGAAATTTCTCAACAAATAGGCTGTTCCCAGAGTGCTGTATCAAGGCACCTCAATGGTAAGTCTGTTGGAAGGAAACAATGTGGCAGAAAACGCTGTACAACGAGAAGAGGAGACCGGACCCTGAGGAAGACTGTGGAGAAGGACCGATTCCAGACCTTGGGGAACCTGAGGAAGCAGTGGACTGAGTCTGGTGTGGAAACATCCAGAGCCACCGTGCACAGGCGTGTGCAGGAAATGGGCTACAGGTGCCGCATTCCCCAGGTAAAGCCACTTTTGAACCATAAACAGCGGCAGAGGCGCCTGACCTGGGCTACAGAGAAGCAGCACTGGACTGTTGCTAAGTGGTCCCAAGTACTTTTTTCTGATGAAAGCAAATTTTGCATGTCATTCGGAAATCAAGGTGCCAGAGTCTGGAGGAAGACTGGGGAGAAGGAAATGCCAAAATGCCTGAAGTCCAGTGTCAAGTACCCACAGTCAGTGATGGTGTGGGGTGCCATGTCAGCTGCTGGTGTTGGTCCACTGTGTTTCATCAAGGGCAGGGTCAATGCAGCTAGCTATCAGGAGATTTTGGAGCACTTCATGCTTCCATCGGCTGAAATGCTTTATGGAGATGAAGATTTCATTTTTCAGCACGACCTGGCACCTGCTCACAGTGCCAAAACTACTGGTAAATGGTTTACTGACCATGGTATTACTGTGCTCAATTGGCCTGCCAACTCTCCTGACCTGAACCCCATAGAGAATCTGTGGGATATTGTGAAGAGAAAGTTGAGAGACGCAAGACCCAACACTCTGGATGAGCTTAAGGCCGCTATTGAAGCATCCTGGGCCTCCATAACATCTCAGCAGTGTCACAGGCTGATTGCCTCCATGCCACGCCGCATTGAAGCAGTCATTTCTGCCAAAGGATTCCCGACCAAGTATTGAGTGCATAACTGAACATTATTATTTGATGGTTTTTTTGTTTGTTATTAAAAAACACTTTTATTTGATTGGATGGGTAAAATATGCTAATTTATTGAGACAGGTTTTTTGGGTTATCAGGAGTTGTATGCCAAAATCATCAGTATTAAAACAATAAAAGACCTGACAAATTTCAGTTGGTGGATAATGAATCTATAATATATGAAAGTTTAATTGTAATCATTACATTATGGTAAATAATGAAATTTAACACTATATGCTAATTTTTTGAGAAGGACCTGTATATGTCAGTGAGACACACACACATATATATATATATATATTTCATACAGAGCTAGATAGCAGAAAAGCCGATAATTCATTTGTCGGCCTTTGTTAAATCATTACAAAACCCGACAGGGTATGAGATATTGTTTACATACAGTAAACCATTGCATATCCGTTAGATTTTTATATGACCCTCACTAATAATGTTAGTAGTGTGTGTGTGTCAAATTTTGGAGCTGTATTTAACCCATTGAGATGGATTGTAGCGTGGGACTTGACTGTAGGTATTGGATATTGTTGCTTTGTTATTTTACATTTTTTTTTTACAGAAGAACGAGGGCTTCGCTTGGATAGAGAGTGCAATAAAGATGGAAAACCTGTGTGTTTGATTATTTCATTAAAAGTCTTTATTCTTAATGTGTGTGATTTTTTTTTAACCCTTTCAGAACTAGTGGTTTAATAATGAATAGGTGTCTTATTGACACCTCTCCATTATTAACCAGGCTTAATGTCACCTTACAATAGCAAGGTGACATTAACCCCTTATTCCCCATAAGCCACCGCTACAGGGCAATGGGAAGAGAGAGGCTAAGTTCCCAAATAACATATACATTTTACAATATCCAAAACATGAAGAAAAAAAAAATAATTAAAAGCAAAAATTAGCTAATACAACTTACCACTCATAAAAACATATTTTTAATGAACAACTAATGTGTGGAAGTATCAAGCTGAGACCAATAATAACGTATTCAAATATCAAGAATCCAAAAGCAAAGTAGCAGTTGGTTCCATATAAGTTCTCCCTCTCTTTTGCCTTAAGTAATAGCAAAATAATCATTTTCATGCCTCTAACTAAACAGAAAAGTGATTGATTGAGGGTGATACATACTTTTTGCCTTAGCGATCAAATATTTTTTAAAACCGTCAGCTGCCTTTATTACAATGTAAAGTATTACTGAAAAAAAAACAATATTAAAGGGGATCCAAATGGCATCTATAGTTGGCACTGGCCAGGAGATGCCAAAGTGAAGTGTCTCCTAAACATGACATGTCAGATTCACAAAAGTGATGAACTCCTCTGCTATCTACAACCCCTGGCTCATATAACCAAAATACCTATTACCAGGGTCGTATACAACCCCTGGCAAACATTATGGAATCACCGGCCTTGGAGGATGTTCATTCCGTTGTTTCATTTTGTAGAAAAAAAGCAGATCACAGACACGGCACAAAACGAAAGTCATTTCAAATGGCAACTTTCTGGCTTTAAGGAACACTAATAGAAATCAAGAACAAAAAATGTGGTAGTCAGTAAGGCTATGTGCACACGTTGTAGATTACTCTGCAGATTTTTCCGGACTGATTTTGGTAAGTGCAGGAAATCCGCACTGTGGATTTACTGCGGAATTACTGCATTTTTTTTGCAGTTTTTGTGCGGATTCCCCCTGCGGTTTTACACCTGCAGATTCCTATTGAGGAGCAGGTGTAAACCGCTGCGGAATCCGCACAAAGAATTGACATGCTGCGGAATAACAACGCAGCGTTTCCGCGCTGTATTTTCCGCAGCATGTGCACTGCGGATTTTGTTTTCCATAGGTTTACATGGTACTGTACAACGCATGGAAAACCGCTGCGAATCTGCTGTGGCCAATCCACTGTGGATTCGCAGCAAACTCCGCAGAGTGTGCACATAGCCTAATGGTTACTTTTTTTTTAACCAAGCATAGGAAAAAACTATGGAGTCACTCAATTCTGAGGAAAAAAATTATGGAATCATGAAAAACAAAGAAACAAAAAACACTCCAACACATCACTAGTATTTTGTTGCACCACCTCTGGCTTTTATAACAGCTTGCAGTCTCCGAGGTATGGACTTAATGATTGTCACACAGGACTCTTCATCAATCTTTCTCGGATTGCTGTTGCCAGATCAGCTTTGCAGGTTGGAGCCTCGTCAGGGACCATTTTCTTAAACTTCCACCAAAGATTTTCAGTTGGATTGAGATCCGGACTATTTGCAGGCCATGACATTGACCTTATGTGTCTATTTTCCAGGAATGTTTGCACAGTTTTTGCTGTATGGCAGGATGCATTATCATCTTGAAAAATGATTTTATCATCCCCAAACATCCTTTCAATTGATGGGATAAGAAAAGTGTCCAAAATGTCAACATAAACTTGTGCATTTATTGAAGATGTAATGACAGCCATCTCCCCAGTGCCTTTACCTGACATGCAGCCTCGTATCATCAGTGACTGTGGAAATTTGCATGTTCTCTTCAGGCAGTCATCTTTATAAATCTCATTGGAACGGCACCAAACAAAAGTTCCAGCATCATCACCTTGCCCAATGCAGATTCACGATTCATCACTGAATATGACTTTCATCCAGTCATCCACGGTCCACGATTGCTTTTCCTTAGCCCATTGTAACCTTGTTTTTCTGTTTAGATGTTAATGATGGATTTCGTTTAGCTTTTCTTTATGTAAATCCCATTTCCTTTAGGCGGTTTCTTACAGTTTGGTCACAGACACTGACTCCAGTTTCCACCCATTTGTTCCTCATTTGTTTTGTGGTGCATTTCCTATTTTGGAGACATATTGCTTTAAGTTTCTGGTCTTGACGCTTTGATGTCTTCCTTGGTCTACCAGTATGTTTGCCTTTAACAACCTTCCCATGTTGTTTGTATTTGGTCCAGATTTTAGACACAGCTGACTGTGAACAACCAATATCTTTTGCAACATTGCGTGATGATTTACCATCTTTTAAGAGTTTGATAATCCTCTCCTTTGTTTAAATTGACATCTCTCGTGTTGGAGCCATGATTCATGTCAGTCCACTTGGTGCAGCAGTTCTCCAAGGTGTGATCACTCCTTTTTAGATGCAGACTAACGACCAGATCTAATTTGATGCAGGGGTTATTTTTATATATTAAAATTTACAGGGTGATTCCATCATTTTTTCCTCAGAATTGAGTGATTCCATAATTTTTCCCTTTGCTTGGTTACAAAAAGTAACCATTACTGACTACCACATTTTTTTGTTCTTGATTTCTTTTAGTGTTTCTTAAAGCCAGAAAGCTGCCATTTGAAATGACTTTAGTTTTGTGCCATGTCTGTGATCTGCTTATTTTTCTACCAAATTAAACAACTGAATGAATATCCTCCAAGGCCGGTGATTCCATAATTTTTGCCAGGGGTTGTATATGACCCTGGTAATAGGTATTTTGGTTATATGAGTTGAGTAATACAGCAGATTATATCACCTCTGAAGCTTTCATACCTAATATCAATGTAATTATGTAATTACATATTAAAGATTTACATCTGAAGGTTACTAAGGAGAAAACTTCAGATAAATACAGACTTGCATAAAGAACAGGAAGACTCCATTGTTGCAGTCTGCAAAGCACAAACATACAAATTAGATAGATATGCAAAAAGAGAGCACAGCAGCCATAGTATATGCAAACACTGAATACATGATATCGAAAATGTATTGTTGCTAAATAAAATGTACTTACAAAAATGTAGGTCCTTAGGCTACGTTCACATTAGCGTTGCGCGCCGGTGCGTCGGCGACGCAACGGCGACGCAACGCATGACGCACCAAAAACGCACGCAAAAACGCTGCGTTTTGCGACGCGTGCGTCGTTTTTTGACGAAAATCGGACGCACGAAAAATGCAACTTGTTGCATTTTCTTGCGTCCGACGCTAGCGTCGAAAACGACGCACGTGTCGGAAAACGCAACAAAAAAAACGCACGCGTCCCCCATGTTAAACATAGGGGCGCGTCGCCGACGCAACAGCGACGCACATTAGCGGAACGCTAATGTGAACGTAGCCCTAGTGCATAAATTGGCCAATTCATGTGTGCCCATCAACCACGGCAAGGTGATACTTCTCTGATGGGTAATTACTCTGGACAATTTATGCTCTAAGAACCTTCATTTTTGCAAGTTCATTCTTGTAAGTACAATTTATTTTTAAAAAATAGGTTGAAAAAGTCAGCTTACCAGCATAAGTGTGTATCCTGAAAAAGTCAGCTTACCAGCATAAGTGTGTATCCTGAAAAAGTCAGCTTACCAGCATAAGTGTGTATCCTGAAAAAGTCAGCTTACCAGCATAAGTGTGTATCCTGAAAAAGTCGTACATTTTATTTAGCAACAATACATTTTAGATCTCATGTATTGAGAGTTTGCATTTACCTTGGCCCTGCTGCTGTGCTCTCTTTTTGGCATATTGCGCAATCATTGCATCTGGCACCTATTCACATTGTATGGAGGTGTTGGTCAGGTTTTTTTCTTCTATAGATAGATAATAGATTTAGAGAGCAGTAGATAGATAACTATGAGATAGATATGTGATTAGGTAGATACAGAGATCAGTAAATAGATAACAGTTTCAGTATCTTAGCTTTTCAAAAATTATACATAAATCATTTTATTGCTTTCTTAACATTTTCATTATCAATCATATCATTTTTAGGATAAAATACCTGAAATACAGAAGAATCTAGGCACACGTACCTCTGAAAATCAGCAGTCTCTAAAATGACTTGTACGGCAACTAATCTAACCTCCATCATCCAATCCCGAAAATCCTAGCCTAGATCCATTCCATTCTTGGATGGAGCAGAGGTGCGCGGGCTTATCCTCCACTGTATTCATTGTCTATGGGACTGTCTGGAAATAACGGAGCTCTGCCTTCTCAGACAGTCCCATAAACAATGAATGGAGCATAGTATGAGCAGCTCCACTTCCAAAGACATACTGATAGGATGTAAGTCCTGATGGGGCAATAATGTCTGCAAAGTGAGACCGTTCTAATGAAGCAGAATAAATAAGCATATTGATTGTACATCACATTACAGACATCGCTGCTCTCATCAGGGGTCATATCTCCTACAGGTCTGTCTTCAGAACATGGGAGGAAACCCAGTCACACAAAATCAGGGCTGTGGAGTCATCAGCCAAACCTCCGACTCCGACTCCTCAATTTCCACGACTCCGACTCCGACTCCTTCATACATGGCTCATGTTTAAGTGATAAATTTACTGTAGTAAAATGGTGACATCAGGCTTTTAATCATTACTATGATACAATAATCAAGCCATTTAGATAGAACATAAAATATATTTATTGGAATACAACTTTAGAACAAAAAAAAAACAATTTATTATACACTATGCAGTAAGTGGAAAAAAAAACAGTTTTCAACAAAAATATACTGAATAACATTTCTGCAGTCTATGAATTTGTTCAGAGAAATCGTATCGCCTCCATCAGATCCTTGTTCATAGATGACCTCAAGCCTTACCTAATTATTTTATTTCGGGGTATAAAGGAATTGCCTCGTGCACAGTCAGTTTTGATGAACGATTGAACTCTTCTACTTCTTTGAGATCAAGGGAAAAATGTTGCTGAAATATGGTCAATGTGTTTTCTATGGGAGTGGAACCTTTTTCCCTGCGGCGACGCTTTGCCTGCTCCATGTTGTCCAAATACTTGTCGAAATCAAACTCCTCATCTGATGAGGATGAAGGAACGGCAGCAGCAGCACTGGCAGGACCCGGGTCCTGTTGCTCTTGGCCGTCCTGTAGTATTCCACATACACCATGGCTTTCTATGGCCTGGAAGTGTACAAGTATACTTCCGGGCCATAGAACGCAAGCGCATATGCCGGAGCATGTGCAATACTGTTTTTCGGCTTTGCCCACAGTTGGGCAAAGCATACTGTGCACGCTCGAGAGGCCATTTGAATGCACACGTGCGGTAACTGTACACTATCTGCGATATTCACAGAAACGAATACGTACAGCAAGACAACGAGGGGGGTGGAGATGGATAATAAGCCCCGCCCACCAGACTGAGCATATTTACATACACCGCCGGAGGAATAAAAACGGTATTTATGTATCATTGGTCGGGAGTCAAGGGGTATAAAAAGTACATGTATAATGCAGAGCTGACACTAAATTGAATGATATTTTTACATGATATGCCAAAAAGGTGGTGACAGGTTCCCTTTACCTCGTAACTTTTTAGTCACTGTAAATGGCTGATGAAGCAATTCCTTCAATTCAGCCAGCTGTGTCCAATGACCTTCATGTAGTGTTACCTGAGGGTCGGCCATATCTACAAGGAAGGGTTTCAGCTCAAGCGATCGCTCAATCATTAAATAGGTGCTGCCCCACCGAGTGGCTTGATCCACAATCGCCCCTTTTCCAGCATGTCTCTTCAAGATGGAATCAATTTTAGGGGTTCTGGCAGCAATAGCCAGTTTCCTCAGAGTTCCAGCATGTCCCTCTTGCAGACTATCTGTTATCGCCAGCGGCAGCGTGTGCACAGCACAGCGCATGCGATGAATAGGAAAGAGGTGTGAAGCAGCTTCAACAAGATCATCTCCATCAGTCGTGTTCATACCCAGCCGTGCCAAGAGAGGCAAAGAGAAACTGGTATAAATGTATGTGGGAGAAAGAGGGACGAAACGGAGCCTGAGATACGAGTCAGGTCCCCTACAGCCGCACTGTGCTCCGCAAGATGGATGGCTGATAGATGATGTAGGTGGGTGATGGAAGCATTATGGATAGTTAGGATTGAAGCAGAGATTATATAAGAAAGCTACAGAACTTTTGATATGACAATAATTAAATTATTAAATGGGTATTCCTTTCCAGTTTACCATTTGCATACCATGCATATGTGTGATGACATATACAAAGCGCTGAGCCATGCGGTATGTAGCGACCCCACAGGGGTAGCTCAGCTGACATCACAACACACAATGGGATGGAAATGGGGAGAGGAAGGCCCTACTGATATGGAAATGAGGAATGGCCACCTCCTGCTCAAACCTGAGACTGACCCTACACTCCCCTAATGCCCTAAGTGGGTTCTTCCCCCCACCTCTTCCCTCGCTGTCACCTAGCACTGCCATGGCTAGTGCACTGGCTGGCAAAGGCGCTAGCCTCATCACTGCAGATGGAACGACACAGGGGACAGTGACAAACATGAGACAGACGAGGACAAACTTAGCTTAATAGCCTTCTCTGCTGCAGGGCACTGCACAGCAGAAGAAAAGCACCCAGACCACAAAACCAGCTGAAACACCACAGCAGCCAGAGAGCTCCTTCCTCCAGGCTTGGTCAATATAGAATGGTCTATCATCTGCAGTCAGCTGATGCATCAGGTGACTATTTAAAGGATGGTGGGAGTGGTCACCACCCACATCAGCTGACCTAGCCACTCTACAGTTGCAGCAGGATTCCAGCAAATGAAACTGACATTAACCCTCGCTGGTCCTGAAAGGAACAAAGCTCCATTTAAATCAAAGTGGAACCAGAGCTGCCATGAATCCAAGAATGGATCGCAACACCGCCTTATCCTCGCACTGGGTCTGTGGACAGTTCACCAGTGTATCTGGTCGATCCCATATCCTTATTCTCCAGTGCAGGTTTTGCATGTGAGCTGCGGTTATATACTACATATTGTTACAGTAGATAATTTTTGGGACTGCAGGACAGTATAGATCTTGACCTCGTATAAATATCACACCTCCAAAATAAAATTGTCTACATTTAGATTGTCGATAATTGTTATCATTGTGCAAGGAGGAGATGATCACATCATCTGCATAACCGGCTCCAGGATGAGCATAAACTACAGAGAAGAAAAGCCAGAAAAGTCACCATGCTTAAACCAGTATGGGGGGGGGGTACAAACAACAAGATACAATGTAGATTCATTCTTCACCAGGGTTATTGTCACTAATGGATGATGAGAACTAGATGAACATCCAGCCAGAAAGAGGAGAAACCCAAGTTTCAGTGTCATCATATATCCCAAGAATCATTGTGTAATTATTCTGTTCCGTAATTGCCAGCATCATTACTCCCTATTCAAGGTATCAGTGTCATTACCCTGTACCCAACGTGTTAGTGTAATTATGCTGTAACCCAATTGTCAGTGTCATTATGTACTGTTTGGAGGAGGGAAAATGAAGCATACACTGAAAGGAACACCCTGCCTACAGTGAAGCATGGCGGGGGGCTTGGGGATGTCTACAGTGAAGCATAGTGAGAGCTTATTGATTCCTACAGTGATGCATGGTGGTGGCTTGGTGATGCTTATAATGTAGCACAATGGCAGTTGCTGGGTAATACAGTGGATCAGTTAACCACTGGAGTGATTGGTTCAACTCTGACCAACCATAATGAGATTCTACCTATCAGGTACACTTCAGAATTTAAAATCAATTAACTGATTTGATGCCTTGGGCATCTAGCTTTCTCTTTCATGATCTTGCCATTGCTGCTGGTAGTCATATTGATAACCTACCTATAAATAATCTCCTGGGCTGCATGGAGGCTCAGTGGTTAGTAATGTTGTTGAAGTCATGGGTTCAACTCGGACAGAGCACAGATTCCACCTCTCAGGCAAACTTTGAAAATTGAAGTGAGTGGCTGCAATGGGAACTATTTTTTTTTCACTACCTTCTCATAGGTGTTGGAAGTCATTTTCATGATTTAGCCAGTAACAGCTCTTGGACGGCACGGTGGCTGAGTGGTTATGTTGGCAGTGGATTAATCTGTCTACAGTCCAGCTGTTCAACAGTGAAGATATATTTATTCATGAACAAAGATAACGCAGCTTACAACTGGTATTTCTTACAGCTCGGGATCTTAGCATCTCGTCTGCCAGCTTGTAAAGTGAAAGCAGAATGTGCTCCAGCTACACACAGTGTGAACAGTGAACGGAAACATCCTGGTACTCTTTTATTTTTTTTTAGACAATGTATTTTTGACAATATAACACTATTGTTGGAGACAGAGACTCATGCACCAATAAACAGTGGTACACAATAGTTGTAATATATGCAATAATAAACATTATTCCGACAGGTTAGCATTGTAGGTTCCCATTGCTCGGGTTATTGGTTCAAATCTACCCAAGTACAATCATTTTCCACCAGGTACGGACTGGGGCTGAAATTCAGTCCTGGCATTTGAAATCACACAGGCCCATGTTGTCCCCGTCCCCATGAACCAGATGGGATATATTACTAATATTACCATGGATAAAGGAAAGGAAGATTTTCTACAACACCAATATTTCTAATGATACCCGTGCCCTGCTGGGGTAAGTGACGGAGTCAGCGACTTTGTGCTCCTTCACAACTCTTAACAGTATGGGTGTCTTGAGAACACTGATTCTGTTAACAACATAGCAGACAAGGCAGCCCATGACCAGACAGGCCCTTCTGGCATTTGCCAGATGGCCAGTCCGTCCCTGCCTGCACACATTCCCTTAGGAATTGTGTTCCTAAGATGTCAAAGATGTACATACAGCAAAAAAAAATGGGAAATCAGAAAAAGTATAAGACTGTACTCAGAGATATTATCTATAGCATCAGTCCACACACAGAAAAGACCAGTGGAACCTGCCGGGGAAATCATCACATCACACTGTGTGTGGGGTTGTGGAGACAATCATAATGTGTGGGGAGGATCATACTTTGGGGAGCTAAGAAGGCTGTCATATTGACTGAGGCATGGTGGGGACAGCATACTGTGTTGAGGGCTGTGGGGACATCATGATATGTGGGGGTCATCATAATATATATGGTGGACTGTGGGGGCATCATACTGTGTGTAGTGATTTGTGGGGTCATCATATTGCTTATGGTGTGTCGGTGGACTGCGGAGAAATCATACTGTGCAAATGACTATGGAGGCCATCCCATACTACGTAGGAAACATCATACGTGAGGGGGGCTGTAGAGGCCATGACACTTTGCTGGGGACATCATACTGTGTAGAGGCTGTGGAAGCTATCATACTGTTTGGGGGACATAATACTGTTTGGAGGGAGTTGTGTGAGCCATCATATTGTAGGGAAATCATACTGTGTGGGGGTGCTGTGGGGTGATCATACTGTGTTTGGGGGATTGTAAGGCCATCATACTGTGGGAACATCAAACTGTGTGGATTTATTGTGTGGACGTCATACTGTGTGTAGTGATTTGTGAGGTAATTGCTGTATATTGTGTGTGGGTGATCTGTGGGGGCAATCATATTGTGTAGGGGGTTGTGGAGGCCATCATATACTGCATAGGAAACATCATATGTGAGGGGGGCTGTGGTGGCCATGTCAGTTTGTTGGGAACATCATTACTGTGTGGGGGGATGTGGAGGCCATCGTACTGTTTGGAGGACATAATACTGTATGAGGGGAATTGTGCGAGAAAATCATACTATGTGGAGGTGATCTTGCTGTGTATGAGGGAATGTAGGGTCATCCTACTGTGTCGACATCATACTGTGTGGTTGGATTGTGTGGACATCAAACTGTGTGGTTGGATTGTGTGGACATCATACTGTGTGGTTGGATTGTGTGGACATCATACTGTGCGGTTGGATTGTGTGGACATCATACTGTGCGGTTGGATTGTGTGGACATCATACTGTGTGGTTGGATTGTGTGGGCATCATACTGTGCGGTTGGATTGTGTGGACATCATACTGTGTGGTTGGATTGTGTGGGCATCATACTGTGTGGTTGGATTGTGTGGACATCATACTGTGCGGTTGGATTGTGTGGACATCATACTGTGCGGTTGGATTGTGTGGACATCATACTGTGTGGTTGGATTGTGTGGGCATCATACTGTATGGTTTGATTGTGTGGACATCATACTGTGCGGTTGGATTGTGTGGACATCATACTGTGTGGTTGGATTGTGTGGGCATCATACTGTGCGGTTGGATTGTGTGGACATCATACTGTGTGGTTGGATTGTGTGGGCATCATACTGTGCGGTTGGATTGTGTGGACATCATACTGTGCGGTTGGATTGTGTGGACATCATACTGTATGGTTGGATTGTGTGGACATCATACTGTGCGGTTGGATTGTGTGGACATCATACTGTGCGGTTGGATTGTGTGGACATCATACTGTGTGGTTGGATTGTGTGGACATCATACTGTATGGTTGGATTGTGTGGACATCATACTGTGCGGTTGGATTGTGTGGACATCATACTGTGTGATTGGATTGTGTGGACATCATACTGTATGGTTGGATTGTGTGGACATCATACTGTGTGGTTGGATTGTGTGGGCATCATACTGTATGGTTGGATTGTGTGGACATCATACTGTGTGATTGGATTGTGTGAGCATCATACTGTATGGTTGGATTGTGTGGGCATCATACTGTATGGTTGGATTGTGTGGACATCATACTGTATGGTTGGATTGTGTGGGCATCATACTGTATGGTTGGATTGTGTGGACATCATACTGTGTGATTGGATTGTGTGGACATCATACTGTATGGTTGGATTGTGTGGACATCATACTGTATGGTTGGATTGTGTGGGCATCATACTGTATGGTTGGATTGTGTGGACATCATACTGTGTGATTTGAGCTGTTGATCAAAGTACAAAGATTAAAAACAGGAGCAGTATGATTTATAAATGTTATAAAAAGCAGTAAATTCTATGGTTTTGATTAATTACTACTGGTAGGAAAATATGCAACTTGTATTAGCAGTTAATTCTGTTAATTCTGTTCAATATTAAGCAATAAAATTAACATTAATGTAAAATAGAAAATATTGAACAGAATTAATTTCAGTTAACTGGTTCAGTCCTCAACAACAGTCACGGCCTCTCATGTGATTCCTCGGGAAAACTAATTGCTCACCCTTGATCTTGGGTCTTTTGCGGCAAGTTAACAGTGTTCCTGCAGCCGTCGCAGGAGGGACAAGGATCACGTATGTTAGCTTTCCAAATGTCGATCCTTGGTTTCCACAGAAGGAATGTGCTGTAAACATGTATGAATGGATGATTCAAGCATAGACGTTTATTGAGGAGTCATGGGAGGTAAATGTCCATCTCCCATGGACGGCTTCAGTGTTGCCTTATTTAGTGCACACTTAGAAGTCTGATACATAACTCCTCCTAAGGATCATTATAACTTCACCCTACGGATAACGTCAGCTCATGTACAGCTGAGCTACATACTTCTCTGTCATATCTGTGACAAATTAGTTGTATTAATAGAAAACTTTGTAATTTAAATTTCTTTGATCTTAAAGTGAAGATAGATATCAATTTGACCTCAGCTTAATATCCCTTAAAAGTTCTACACAACTTACTCCGGCCCTTGACACCAATAAGTTTAGAAATCTATTTCTTTTTTTTCATGACAGTTTTGTTTTTTTGGTTATATAATTGTTTGTTTTTGATAGGGCGACTAAATGTCTTTCCATTTGTGATTGGCAATTTAGCTTATGACATTGATCAGACTGTACATATATGTATTGTGCTAATGAAGTCCAAAAATTCTACTCTGATTTTTCATCATTTTTCTTACATAATCTTCTTGATTAATTGGGCTATAGAATGAGATAAATCTTTAACTATCTTAAAGGGTTTTTAACATTGATGACCTATCTCCAGGTGTTGGATGTTTTGATCTCCCCGAGGTCATTCATCCTTATGTTTATAGTCCTTTTACTAGGCACTGCTCCTAATAGCCAGTTTCCTACTCCACACTGATGAGGGGCAAATACCCCGAAACAGCTGTCTGTGGATGGATACCATGTTTTGGCATAGGTGGTTTTCCTTTTTGGATGCTGCCCTTCCCGTGGTTGTTCCTTCCCGGTGAAAGACCTGGCTATTTATTGCTTGCGTTGAGAAACACGTGATGGTGTCTCCGCGGCTTTTCTACATGCATTTGCATATTTCCCATAAGGGATGGGAGCAGTTTTCTGGATCACTATGTTGAGAAATACGTGATGGTGTCTCCGCGGTGTTGGATGTTTTGATCTCCCCGAGGTCATTCATCCTTATGTTTATATCTCCAGGATAGGTCATCACTGTCTGATCGGTGGGGGGGTGACACCGTGCACTCCACCAATCAGCTATTCCTGGTGTCGATGGCGGCCGGAACCGCTCTGTTGCGGAGCTGCACAGGACAGTACAGTGGCCACGGCCAGGTACTGCTCTGCACTTCCGCCACCTACTGAAACCAATAGGGGGCAGAAGTGCAATACCCGGCCACAGCCACTATTCCATTGATGGAGTTGTGTAGCTTCATAAGAGTTCTGTCTGTTGCCGGCATCGGGAACTGCTGATCGACGGGGTTCCGGGTGTGACACTCCCACCAATCAGACATTGATGACCTATCCTAAGAATAACCTGTCTATGTTACAGTCCTGGACAACCCCTTCAACATTATTTAAGGCTCCTATAGACATTGGATAAAAGTTAGCTGACCCTGATGATATCCCCATCTAATGTGTATTGGGGACTCCCGACGATCATCCATCAAGTGAGACAGGCGTTGGGAAGTTTGATCTTAATCATCCAACTCTTTTGTTCCGAAGTTTAGCATCGATCAGAGTCGTTTGGCAGATCCTTCCTCCGCTTTCCCCTTTGAAAAAAAAATGAACTCATGTCCAAGCCGAATGTTCATGTGTTTGGGGGCATTGGAGACATAGCTATCCGCTGAACAAGAATTTGTCTGGCCGCTATTGCATGCGTTTAGCCAGATTTACACATTACCGTATAATACTGTATAACTTACTCAGATACCAATAAATATACATTATATGTACATTCCATTTCTATTAAAAGCTAATCTATTTGCAGGTTTTTGAAATAAGCATGTTGTAGAGATAGAGACCCCGATTCCAGTGATGTATTACTTAGTGTACTGGGTGCAGCAGTTTTTATACAATCGCATTTTTTCTGAAAATCTAGAAGATCTCTGAATGCTGAGCTCAGTATAACCCCGCCCACATCACTGATTGGCTGCTTCCTGTGTACACTCTGCATTGACAGAAAGCGACTAATCAGTGGTGGGGGTGTGGTAGGACTAGGAGGCACAAGACACCTAGTCCTGTAGTGATAATCTCCTGCTGATAAAACACTGTTATAGTAATATATGTTTCACTTATAAGTATAACCATCAACGGTAATTTTTCATTTTCTTTCTTAAACCAAAAATCAAAGCAAAAAATACCATTGAAAGTAATATTCTTCCGAGCTAAGAAAATATAACATACCCACAGGATACAACATGCTAGAAACAAATAGAAACAAATCACGATCATATTGTTTTCGACTTTATTAATCTTTTAATCTAGCGTGCACAACACACGTTTGTCTGACTAATGGACATTTCATCATTCGTAGGTTTTGTTGCATTCCTTATAGTTATTATTAACTAATGATCCAGTCCTGGATGTCATGAATAATGTAAAGGCTTTGCCTCTCGCTCCCAGTTCATGCTCTTGGATGTTTTGTCACATTCAAGAAAATTTTAACTTTTTTTTTCTTGGTTATATAATTTGTTGTTTTTGATGGGGGAAACTAAATATCTTCATCTATAACTAGTTTTTTAAACATATAATATTACTTGTAAAGTGAAATTAAAAAAATGACATGCCTTGCAAAGGAGTTATCCCTTCAATGCTACTTTTGTGTTTCCCCTTTGCTTCCGTGCTTGACCCATTGGTGCGTGCCCACATTTTGCCACTTTATGTCTTGCCCTATTTTTGTGATGTGTTCCTGTCTCATCATTGGTGTAACTTGAAGCTCATGGGTCCCAATGCGAAAACTGAGTGAACATGTCAAAACTAGGGATGAGCGGAGCAGTGGAAGTTCGGGTTCGTCGTGTTAGACCGAACTTTAGTCCAAAGTGTTTCTCTCTTTTGCTCACTCTTTCATTCTCTCTCTTTCTCCTCCTCAGACTCCCGAACTGGAAAACGATCTTCCAGGAGAAGTCCGTGTTCAGCACTCGGCACTAGGTGTCTAGTACGGACCCCGAATTTTACAGTTTGGGTTTGCTCGTCTTTAGTAAAAACGACTTACTGTACATATGTTTCGTGTTTTTGAGCTTCTCTGAAAATTGCGAAAAAGAACTGGCCTGAGTCCTGACTGTTTTTCAGGTGGATTCTCTTTGGAAGCCTCTCTTTTTTTTTTTAAAAAATTGTGTATATAAAATACTATTAATGCGCCAAAAACCCTGCCAATATTTTTCGGAAGCATATTTTGCTTAAAAAACTTTGCCGGTACGCTGGTGTCTAAAAGGTGTTTTGTGCCCAAACCCTTAGAGCCCAATATCGGAACAGAAGGACAGACTGTGACAGTCATTTTAGGGTGAGAACACCTATGGAGATCAAGGTCCTCGTCCCCAATTCAAGACCACTGGTTCCCCCTAAGTTATGGACCATTAAAAAGATAGAGCTAAACCCTACCTTACTCTGTGGAGAAGTAGTATGAAAAAAGTTGTTGTTTTTTTAAAAAAATCAAACATTAAAAAAATACAAAAGAACATTTCAATCCCATCTCCACCTTTCCCGATTCAAAAATAAATACATTTAAAATATTTAAAAAAAAAATCGGTTTTGTCTTATCGATAAGTCTATGGTAATTACAATCTAAAAAATTGTATTTGGTAAATGCAATAAAGCAAAAAAATCAAAATGCCCAAAAAATGTTTTGTTTTTGGTTTAGGACAAAAAATGCAATAAAAAGATATCAAAATGATGTGTATATACCGCAAAATGGCATCAATAAAAACTACAGCCCGCCACTTAAAAATAAAAGCCACCATATGGCTCAATTGTGTACATTTCAAAAGTCCAGTATAGTAAATACAACCTCCAAAAAATAAATCTAACTAATAAAATCCCCCATGTATGAACTAGAGAGAAAATAGAGGAAAAAAACTAAATGACGTATCTTTAAAATTAAATAACGTATCTTTAAATTTATAAAGAATAAACTTAATGGTATCCTTCAAACAAAAAAAAAACAAAACAAAAAAAATCTCATACAGCTATATCGACAGAAAAATAAAAAAAAGTCAGGATCTCGGGAAACGGGGAGGAAAAGGAAAGCGCAAAAAATAAAATTTGCTCAGTAGGGAAGGGCTCAATTTATAGGATGTGTAAATAATATCAATCAGAGACTTTAAACTTATTTGTTACTGAACAGGAAACTTGACTTTATTCCGGTCTCCCCAATCTGTAGTGTGTCCTCCTGCCCTTGGGATGTTCTCAGTTTCACCTTAGAACTGAATCCTCCCTTAAGAAGAAGAATATTTATTTTTATAATGAGGTATGTGCAGAATGCCATTGATAAACATCTGGAAGCTTTGCATAGCCCATTTTTTTTTACCGGAAGCCTGACCTACTTTAGCTCGGGAACATGGGAGTAACAGCAATTACTAATCTATAGAATCTTAATAAATAAATTAAGCTAATGCTGCATCCAACGTGACTGGATTTGCTACGTTTGAAGGAAGGTCATGTCACGATGTTAGGAAAAATGCCGGAGTATGAGGGATTTCTAGCATATAACAAATTAATCTTCGCTGTGAAGTTGGAATATTAGCTGCTGAGGTCTCTAGGACTTAAAATGGTCACCCCATGTCTGGGACCCATGTTGATTCCAAAAATTGGAGTTCTGAAGGGCCAGAGATAGGTGAGTCAACTATTTTTGAGCAGCCATCGTTCCATTTACACAAGGCACTTAAAAGGGTATTCCCATCTCCGAGATCCTATCCCAACATGTAGTAGGTGTAACAGTAATAATATTAGCACATTTAGTATAGTTCTTTTGATTAGCTGTGTCACTTACCCCACGTGCAGGTCATTGTAGTAGCTTAGAAATCCATGGTTACAATCACTATCAACTAACTGACAATATGAGTGGTCGCAACCATGGATACCTAAGCTACTGCAACGCCCTGCACATGGTTTAAGCAACATAGCTAATGAGAAGAACTATACTACACTTCTAATTGAAGGTATTTGCTAATATTATTATTACACCTACGACATATTGGGATAGGATCTTGGACATGGGAATACCCCTTCAGATGGTGCTGCACTGCTCTGCCTTAAGGCCCCCATACAGATAAGACTAACGTTGACCAAACCTGTCGATATCAATGAGTTAGTCCAACATGCTAATATGTGTGGTGGCCCCTGATTTCTGGTGGCCCCTGATTTCTTTCCCCCGGCATATGAAGGGAGAAAAATATCTGTTGTGTCCAATTTAGGTCTGCAGATCCTTTTGTTGTCACAGATAAAAGCCACCGCCAGAGATGACTGTCAGCAGCTTTCTCATGGAGAACGCAGGAGCGTTTGGCTGAGCGAGTGTTCCTGTTTATGGCAAGGTTGGGTGAGATAACTGCCGGTTGAACGACTGGCCAACAGCTGTCTAAAATTCTAAAATACATGGGGGGCTTTATTTTTAATTAGCCCCCACCCATTACCTTTAGATTTTCAGATCACCCGGCTATTACAGGTTCAGATGAACTTGTGATGACTGAACATATCCTGGATGCCTTCATATTATTACAATACTTCCTAAAGAAATTTCATTCTACTCATGGCAAATAAAATTGATAAAGGTTTCAAGGGGGGGTTAATGCAGTTTTTCTCCCCCCCAGTGGCCGCTGGTGTAATTACTTTGCTGCCTTGTTTGCTTATGCAGGTAGTGACCATTTCCACCTTCCTTCAAAAGGTCACCTGATTCATTAGCTGACTGTTGGCTATACAAGTCCTTTTAGATACCAACCATGCTGAAGACTGGAGGTTGCTGGTATAGTAGTTCTTCAGCTGAATACTGATATCTGGTGCCTTACTCTGCTGCAGAGAAAGCTAAGTGTGGAGTTTATTGTTGCTTTGTCCCTTTGTTGTCTGTAACTTCCCCTGTGTTGTATTAGTGCAGCAGTGGGACCAGTGCTCTCACTTGCCAATTCCCTACTTAGGGATAGGAGTAGGGCAAGTGAGGGACTAGGTATCCTGCTCGGCGATGGGGTGAAAGAACCCATATAGGGACGCTAGTAAGAGCAGGGCCCATCCTCAGGTGAGTGCAGGAGGTGTCCATTTCCTGTTCCCTACCGACAGGGCCCACCATTGTTAAAGTGTCCCCTGTGTACCCTTGTGTGTTTCGCCGTTTTGTGACCGTCCACTCGTCGGGTCGTGTCACGCTAGGACAGACACTTCGTGACATCATCAATGTCCATTTAATTTTCTGGACATATTAATTTATGGACGAGGCAGAGGAAGGTGTTGGTACTATATAAATAATATCGAACGTACATGGTAGGAATAGTCTTAAAATTGTGAAAGCACAAAAAGTGTCGTGTCTTTATCTAAAGAATAAGTACATGTGCACACAATGTCTTTTTCAGGTGGAACTCGCTTAGAAAAAAACGTCGCTAAAAATGAACATATCAAAGTGACTTTCTGCGCTCGTGTTCCATCTTTTGTTACGTCTCTTGTTGGCTTCAGGTATCGGAAAATGTGAAGCGATTATTAAGAAGTGACATGTTCATTCTTCGCTACTATATAGTGTAAAATACAGAAAAAACAGCAATGGCAGAAAAGCCAGAAAAAACCCCAGGAAAGACGCTCAGGAAAATAGAGTCTTGTCAAAGTGAATTTGCCTAGAAAAACTTGGCTGGAGGGAACAAAGGTGTTGTGTGCACATGTCCTAACACATGAAATGCATTGTATCCTATCTAATTTGTAAAAAAAAAAAAGGGGCGTTCACGTTCGAAGCACATAATGACCAGGAAAGCTCCATTGCGTTATAGTGATTTATGAATTTATTACAGATTATATCTCCATGAAACATTCTTTCTGTGAAGGGATGAGATGACACGCATTCCAGTTTCTTCTTTCTTTTGTGCTCAGATGAGAGAGGCTTTAGTAAGGCTCTGCAAATAAAGCAAAAACAGCCAAATTACTGATTACATCACATACAGTAAATTCATCACTCAGCATCGAAGAGCCGAGTATTTGATATTGCTGGTCCTTGAGACAGTTTTTGGTCCGGTCTCCCATTTAATCTGGTAACACAAATCGCGCGGATCACAGTTTATGTTGCCTAAATCTTTCTCTATAAATAAAACTACTGCACGTATCCTCGTAATCATTACTTTCGAGATTACTGTAAGTAGTAAGTGTCATAGTAAAGTATCGGAACCTGCTGTGTAACGGAACGTATGGAACTCGATTGTATCAAGACCGGCGTTTTATAAATAGTGCAATGTGCCAAATTCATTAATGACTTAGTGCACTTTTCAGCTGCAGTGTGCCACCGCAAGAAATATTCTCTAGTCAAAGAGTACATTTCTTTCATAAGTTGTGCCACTTTTGATGAGTTTACCGGCCAGAGTAGAATTTCTGGCGGCGAGGCAGACGCTACTGATAAGATGCACCGAATTGATTAAGTTGTGTGCGGCTCTTAACGAATTCGATGCTTCTTATTCTTGCACGCTCCTCATTAACGCTGACGTACGAAATGGAACGAGTATGTGCACACAGAGTTTTTTTAGGATGGTCAAATAGGATGAATTTTTAAGTGGAAACGGTTTCCAAAAATTCTTCTTCTTTGCAAAGTTTTTAGAAAGTTTTGTCCCGTGGTGTTTTTGCAGCCTTTTGATTGGGCGGTACCTAATTTGGAGCCGCTTTAGAGAAAGGACGTCCACTTTCCTTCCTCAAGCCAGGCTTTTTTTTTTTTTTTACAAACTGAAATGATGCAAAAACACTCAAAAGACTGAACGTATGAACGGCAATGTGGTTTTACTATATTAATTAATAGGTAGGGGTTTGCAAGTGATTTTTCAGGCGTCTTTTAGAATGAAAAGACTAAAAAAAAAAAACTTTAGAACTTGCGCACACAGCAGAATAAATCAGACGAGTGCGATCCGATTTTTTTTTAAATCGGATAGCACTCGGTAAAATGTTATTTAATGAGGGCAGTGCCGATGACCCATTTTTTTCACTGACAGAATCTGTCTAACAAATGAAGTAGCACTCTGTAACACTATGGCATGGAAACATGAAATATATGAAATTGGAATTGCATTACTGCACTAGAAAATAGAAAAAAATAATGAAGATACTTAGCGCATAAATTGGCCAATTCATGAATGCCCAACAGCCATGGTAAGGCGATCTTCTTTGCTGGGGACCCTTCCTAATGTGTCTTCTCTCATGTGCTAATAGCCTACGGTACATTTAGATGGGTAGACAGGATCCTGCTGTAATTAAAACAACTGCCATAGGCTGATGGCTGATGGGTGAAGTGCTTGATCAGAGGTCCACAGCAAAGAAGATCGCCTTGACGTAGCTGCTGGGCACACATGAATTGGCCAATTTATGCCCCAAGTATCTTCATTTTCTATTTTGTAGTGCAGCAATGCAATTCCAATTTTATATATTTCATGTTTGCATCCTATAGCGCTACAGAGTCCTACTTTATTTGTTAATTATATATGGAGGTTGATAGTCTTATAGACCTGTTCACACCTGGTCTCTGTTTGGAAGTGACGGTCAGTCTTTGAAAAAACAATTGCATCATGCTTCACTTTCACAAAAAAATTGGATAGGTGTGAGAAAAAAAAAAATCGGAACTATCCAATTTTTACAGGTACATTGCAATTCTATATCATAGGAAAATGTAAATGATTAATAGCTGCGGGGTAACAAAAAACGGATTGCACACGGATGTCAAGTGAGAAAAGAAAAGTTTTTTCTGGATTAAAATCAGATGGATTTTTAATAGACGTGCGTATGAAAAATCATCCAGAAAAAAATACGATTTTCCTTTCCTATTGTCTTCCGATTTTTATGCCTATGTAGTTTTTTTTCCATCCGTTTTGTCCATGAACAATTTCAATGATACGTTTCAGCCGACACGTGATGTTTATATTCCAGGGAATTTTCATTGTAATTTTCTATGTTGCTGAATATAAAATAAAGCAGAAATGCCGCCACATCACGCTGTCACTCTTAATGCACTTGTATACGTATCCATTAAATCCATTACATGTCTGTTTTATATTCTGCACTCAGGCAGCGTATGATTATTATAATGTATTCAGAGCGTTTCCACATATCTTCTGTAAAATAGGATCAGCAGTGACTCCTCGCTGCTGTATGAGATTTCCACCACACCCTTTACTGATGGTGCGATCCTGTCGAGAGGAGGATTAAGCTTGTTTTAAAAGACTTAATTGATGGACGTACAGAAATAATAAATGTGTGACTAGGGCTAAAAACATCCTTGTGTTTTTCTTTATTTGATAGTTTGTTTTTATAAGCGTTGGTTAGAAATAAAGGTTAAGGCTGAATTGTGATTAATCGTCTTTTTACCATATTGTTTCACGGTGAGTCACCATAATTTGTTTATTCGGAATATGACAGTTCTTGCGCCCTCTACTGGGTCGTTTGGGGTATTGCAACTAGTGATATTCACACCCTTTAGGGCTGAGGAGTTTAGGATACTTTGGAAAGGGCACATTCAGGCGTCAGTGATGCTTCTCGTACGCAAAAAAATGGTCTGAGTTTCACCAGTTTTTTTTATCAGAATGTCACCAGACTTTGGTCAGCGTGTCAAGTTTTCGTTAGTTTTTCTTGGATGAAAAAAGAAAAATTGTGAACTTTTCTTAAGCTTTCTCAAGTTCTATCCGCTACAGTGTCATGTTATTGTACTAGGATTTCCAGGGACGAAGGGCTCCTACCCTGTCCCTCAAGCTAGGAGGACCCTAGACTATCCCTATCCCCCAGATTACCCCTGATGGTGGGGATGCCAGGGTCTCGTGCCTCGCTATGCTCCTATATGAACACTTATCAGTTTCCTGCCCCACATAGGGAGGCATGGGACAGAAGTGTATGGAATAACACAAACCTGACATACAGGGGAAAACATCTCCAAAAACTACTTCGGCACACAAAAATAGCAAGTCAAATAAATATATGAGATTTATTAAAAAAAGATTCATGTGTTCACAGAAGAACAAACAAGCCAACGTTTCGGCCATTCGGGCCTTTATCAAGGTAAATCTGTGAATCGGGAACTCAAGGATCCTTGTGAGAGACCCCTGTTACAGGAGTCCTGTTAAAGGTCTAGTTGAGACGGACGTCTTACTTCAGAGCACCATCTATTGCTAACAGTTGAGCACAAACCTATTTCTTACTACTAGATAACAGCAGACAGGTATAGAAGAAAACCACAATAATACAATTACACACAAAATATGACCGAGTGGGAATCAAGGAAGAAGTAGGTGAGACAACCCAAATCGGTAGAGGATAAGAAGAAACATACAGAAACCAAATCCACGCAGAAATCTCCTGAAAACAACTCTAACCCACCTGCTTCTAACTCTGAACTCTCCTTCAACTCCAAACCAGGAAGTGGTAAGCTATCACTGGCAAGGAAAGAGGATTCTTAAACCTGCGGGGAGTAACCAACTCAGAACAGCTGATACAATAAGACAGAGAACTCCAGAAGTCCAACTAAGCAGTTTGACCCTTGAAGAAACCAAGAAGGTCAGAACTGCTAATAGGACAGTGAAGCTGTTCTAACAACTGCAGGTGCATATGTCTCCAGGCGCTGTGATTGTCTGACCCCACTCTGTCACGGTATCCCAATGACACACAGATGGCACTCATCTCCAAAAAATCTGGTATCTGAATGAACCCAAACATTGGCTATTCTTACTGATGTTCCCAAGCTTTGTTTCACTGCTCAACGACATCAAACATTAGAACAACTGCATAATTCTCATGCATAAATCATCATTTTATGAGTCTAGCTATAGAATGAGTGAGCTCAAGAATTGACATTTCTTCAGTCTCTGCTAATGCAGCCTGTCTGACAGCTGCAGCTTGTACTGAGCAGTTTGTGAGCTCAGCAGCATCAGGGAGGAGGGTCGCTGAGGAGGAAAGAGAATTAATTTTTTCAAAACAGACCATTGAGCCATTCTCACCAGGACTGTCATAGTAAGTACACCAGCCTTATCAAGTCCAAAGAATCTTTTTCTTATTGTAGGCAGTTCGTGTAGAGAAATCTCTTATATTCTACTTTAAGATTTGTAGAATAAATTATCACATTACATTATAACATTATATGTGCGGCTTCTAATCTAAAGCCAGGTCATACACCCGGTATTTTTTTTTTCACTGACTCAGACTTACATTGGAGAGTTTGAGTGAAGACTCGGATCAAAATGGATGTCTTTGTGAATTATGCAAAATAAACAAGGACAGGTGAACAGCTACATCAAATACAATAGGTATGAGTTTGGTCTGTGAAAACCATAGATAGAACTCGCCTACAAAAACTTTGGCGTCTGAATGAGCCCTAACCCCGGCCCTTGCTACGGATGTTCCCAAGCTTTATTTCACGGCTCAGTGACACTAAAACTTGGTTTCCTTTTGACTTTTATTTACTTATTTAGCAAAAATAGGCCACTTTTTTTGCTTTATCTAATTTTTCATTTTTTGGTCTCTGTATCTTTATTATTGTTAATTATTGATTGCACGATGTTTTGAAAGGGAATAAAAGCTAAAATGACTTTCCGTTCCATCAGTCCCTCCGGAATTAGTCGGATCATCACCACACACCTTTGCAAGTAGAGTGTGGGAAGAGTTGTTGATCGCCTGTCCAAATCCATAGTCTGGAAGAAAGGCGGAACGGAAGGAAAGTCACATTAAGGTAACTGTATTCCGGCTTGTACGCGTGCAATATAGTAAAAGGCAATGACAAATATGCTTGTCTTGAGCTGTTTGGACAGACGGGGGAATGTTATAGGGTAGTGGGCAACCCCTCGAAAATGAGTGCAAATAACTCACCTTGAATCCAGTGAAACAGATAACAAGCACCAATGTAACAGAGACTATAACAACGTATATATACTGGAAAACCAGAACGCCAAATGAAAACTGAAAGAGGACAGTATTGCAAAGGAAGGGATATACCAGATGAATGGAAAATACCCAAAAGCTACCTGCAATATAAAGAGGAAAACCAAGGTTATGATGAAAATCAGATATTCACACCTCCAACCGGCCAGGATGCGCGCACAATCGACAGGTATCATGCATGTGTCATCAGATATTCACACTTCCTTCCTGCCAGGACGCGCACACAATCGACAGGTATCATGCATGTGTCATCAGATATTCACACTTCCAACCTGCCAGGACGACCGCACAATCGACAGGTATCATGCATGTGTCATCCGATATTCACATTTTCTACCTGCCAGGGTGCGCACACAATCGACAGGTATCATGCATGTGTCATCAGATATTCACACCTCCAACCTGCCAGGACGCGCGCACAATCGACAGGTATCATGCATGTGTCATCAGATTTTCACACTTCCTACCTGCCAGGACGCGCGCAGAATTGACAGGTATCATGCATGTGTCATCAGATATTCACACTTCCTACCTGCCAGGGAGCGCACACAATCGACAGGTATCATGCATGTGTCATCAGATATTCACACTTCCTACCTGCCAGGATGCGCGCACAATCGACAGGTATCATGCATGTGTCATCAGATATTCACACTTCCTACCTGCCAGGACGCGCGCACAATCGACAGGTATCATGCATGTGTCATCAGATATTCACACTTCCTACCTGCCAGGATGCGCGCACAATCGACAGGTATCATGCATGTGTCATCAGATATTCACACTTCCTACCTGCCAGGGAGCGCACACAATCGACAGGTATCATGCATGTGTCATCAGATATTCACACTTCCTACCTGCCAGGACGCGAGCATAATTGACAGGTATCATGCATGTGTCATCAGATATTCACACTTCCTACCTGCCAGGATGCGTGCACAATCGACAGGTATCATGCATGTGTCATCAGATATTCACACTTCCTACCTGCCAGGACGCGCGCACAATCGACAGGTATCATGCATGTGTCATCAGATATTCACACTTCCTACCTGCCAGGATGCGCGCACAATCGACAGGTATCATGCATGTGTCATCAGATATTCACACTTCCTACCTGCCAGGGAGCGCACACAATCGACAGGTATCATGCATGTGTCATCAGATATTCACACTTCCTACCTGCCAGGACGCGAGCATAATTGACAGGTATCATGCATGTGTCATCAGATATTCACACTTCCTACCTGCCAGGACGCGCCCACAATCGACAGGTGTCATGCATGTGTCATCAGATATTCACACTCCCTATCTGCTACGATGCGCACACAATCGACAGGTATCATGCATGTGTCGTAATCATGTTGAGTGTAATCGTGCTTACGCCCCGACAGCGCCGCTCACCTACTAATGTGAAAGCCTGACAACCCCTCTAATGCTCCTGAACCCATGTGCATGCAGATGTTAAAACTGCAAATACTCCTTGGGCCGAATGACAAGTATAAACTGGTAAGAATGAAACATGGTTTACAAATGATGTCTTCACACCTCCAACCTTCAGCAGATGTGTCACCAAATTCCACTATGGAAATGGCATACATGATTAAATAGATCTTAGTCCTGATGAGACACTAGAATGACTGCATAATTCTGATGCCAAAATAAGCATTTTATGAGTCCAGAAATAGAACGAGAGAGCTTATGAGTTTAAATATATTCAGTTTCCACTCACCGAGCCTGACCGACAACTGCGGCTTGTACTGAGCAGTGTGAGATGTCAACAGGGAGGAGGGACATTGAGGAGCTGTCAGATTATAGAGCCAGGACTTGCATAATAAGCAAATCAGCCTTATCAGGTCTAAGGAATCTTTTTCTTATCATTGGCAATTTGTATAGTGAAATCTGTTATCATCTACTTTAATATTTACAGACTAAATGATGACCGACTGCAATAAGAGCTGCGTCTAATCTAAAACCAGAATATATATATATATATATATATGTATATATATATATATATATATACATATATATCTACAACAGAAGTACTGACATTATCTAAAATAGGCGCCCTAAGCTTCAAAACCCAGACTACCTATAAAGGCTGTACTGTTCACAGGAGAAAGGCACAAAATGATAAGTATCAGCACTCGGGGTGAAATTGCTGTGATACTTACCAGCAATTAACCAACAAATGATAAATATTAATAGAAACCCCTCCAATACTGCACATAACTGGCGGCAACAATTTTTTAATGGCAGCAGTAGGATGGTCAGTAAGTAACTGGCTCCAGACACTATTAAGTAAATTGGAATCAGTGGATTCAGAGGACATTCATCCTTGTACAATACACCTGTTGGAACATTAATTTAGAAAAAAAATATTAATTGCTAATTATTTTATTAATCAATTTACATAATGGAATATGCTTAAAAAATCCACTATATGGACATTATAGGTTCACATTACGTCCACAGGAGTTTTCATGACCTCCTATTCTACATCCATAGACATTAATATGGAGTCGGTCCCTTTGCAGCCACAACAACTTACACTCGTCCGGAAGGGTTTCTATAAGGTTTTAGGCCACATTCACACTAGCAGTATTTGGTCAGTATTTTACATCAGTATTTGTAAGCCAAAACCAGGAGTGGGTGATAAATACAGAAGTGGTGCATATGTTTCTGTTATATTTTTCCTCCGATTGTTCCGCTCCTGGTTTTGGCTTACAAATACTGATGTAAAATACTGATGAAATACTGAAAGCATGGCCTAAAACTGCACCTTGATGCCCTGGATGTGACCTTGTAAAGAGGCCGCACTGTGTGGTAATTAAGAACTTTCCTAGGCATGAATATAAAGTTGCCATGGGTGCGGTTGTGTGTAGATACAAGTATAAAGGCTCGGACTGGCCCACAGGAGAACAGGAGAATCCTCCGGTGGGCCACCACCGTCTTATACAAGCAGTGCAAGACTATGTACAAAGGCAGCATCTTTTTTATTCAAAAATCAGCCCAGTTTATTGCGATGAAAATATGTGAATGAGAATAAAGTCATATTTGCATGTAGCTGAAAAGTGGGGGCCTGGAGTTGATGTTCCTGGTGGGGCCTCGGCACCCCAATCCGACACTGCCTGCATACAACAACAGTATGGGTTGAGCTCTGATTTGCAGATTTGGGTTCTACTCAGTGGATACAATAATAACTACTGAAATTGCTTCTTTTTATTTACTTTTTTTTTTAGTTCTGCTTATGTAAAAATTTGTCATCATGATCCTTTCCAAAAAATGTACAGGCAGCATGGGGTTTGTCATCATGATCCTTTCCAAAAAATGCACAGGCAGCATGGGGGATTTATGAATTTGCAGTATTCAAGACTTGGAAATTATCTGTAAAAAGTGTCCTTTTGGCCTCCAATGGTCCTATAGTGATCAAACCACCATCTAGAAAAAGTATAAAATTGCACAGAAGATTTTAACAAAATTTCGGCGGAATTTTCAGAGTTTTTAATGATATGTAAATACTAGACACGTCTTGCACTTTCTCTGTTAGGGGGGTATGAGATCACTGAAAACTTGGGGTGCCTAGTTGGAAAAGGGGTAGAGCCTAATTAGCAGGAATAAAAAAAAGCGGCAAACTTTGGAGCAAATTTCAGGCACAGTGTAAACCAACAAAGAGGAGACTTGGACTAGGTAATCCAAAGATGTGACAATTTTATGATACAGAATCTTCCACTGTGATAAACATTGCGCTTTTAAAGACTTTTACAAGTTTATTTTTTCTTTATTTTTGTTTATTAACCCACAATTTTTCTTTTTTGTGTTTTAATTTATTTCCCCCATTTTTCCCCAGAGCCGTCACTTTTATTTTTCTCTCGACACACCCTTATGATGGCTTGTTTTTCATGGAACGGGTTGTAGTTTTTTTTTTTTTTTTTTTTAATGATGCCATTCGTTTTACTATACAATGTATGGAAAATATGGAAAGAAAAATCGAAGTGTTATGAAATAGTGAAAAAAATATGATTCAACCATTATTTTTTGGGTCTTCATCGTGCAGTAAAAATGACGGGGAAACCTGACTTCCCAGGCGAGTGCGATTTACATTACTAGCCAAACATGTATAATTTTATTAAAGTGGTTAAAAATGTGTAAAAAATTTTTTTAAAAAAGTTTGTGTTGCATTTTTCTGGGTGAAGTAATTTTGTTACTTTTCTGTTGATGGACCTGTGTTAGGGATTGGTTTTTGTGTGGTCAGCTGATGTATTTATTGATACCTTGATTGCCATTTATTGTAATTTTTAAGATTTGCGTGGTGGGAAAAATGTGCAATTCTGAGGTTTAGATTTTTTTCTCTCTATGTCGTTAATTGCACAAATTTATCTTGTTTTATATTTTTATTTAATGGATGTGAATGTACTAAATATCTTTATTTTTATTATTTAAATCATTTTTTAATACAATGATAAAAGGAGAAGGATTCAAATTGTTCTTACTTTATTTTTTCTTTCCCTTGAAGGAATTGAACCAGTGATCATTTAATTTAAAATGACATTCTCCTCTAAAGACCAGCCCAGTTGAGCTTCAGAAAGATCAAAATGTTAGCCATGGAGGTCTTCAGAAGGCTCTTGCCTGCCATGGCACCCAATGCTCGTGCTGCGGGGAGCTGATGGGCTGATGGGAGCCAGTGCTCTTGCCTACAATTCAGCAGCTTCTGAGGACATTATGTTGACAGAGCAGCGGCTTCTCATCCACTTTGCTCTGTTGATGGAGCATGACTGCCAACACAATGCTGATTGACAGCCGGATCTCTGTGGCCTAACTGCGGGGAGCTGGCTGTCGATCAGCATGACATTGGCAGTCAAGCACTGTTGACAGAGCAGCCTAGGAGAAGAATAGCTGCTCTGTTGACATGGAGCAGCTGAATTACCGGTGACAGCTCTGAGCCAGCCCCGGGTAGAATAAGCTGGTAGTTGCCTCTGTTAGCACCGGTCTGTTGGATTTTAGACCCAGAGAAAAAAATATATAACAGTCCTGAACAAACTCTTACAGGGTTAAGAAACCTTGAAGCAGTTAAAATCTGGTTCAGTTTTTGGGTGGCTTCGATTGGAAACTATAGAAAAAGTGTAGCTGCCGAAGAGATGCTGGCAAATACTCGTCGGAAGAATAACCGCCAGAGTTTTCCTGAAGTGTTCTCGCCTTGGAAAACTTGGCGGTTCCACCAGTGTCTTAATGCTGTGTGCACATACCCTTACAAGACACATTGTTGTAGGAGAATTCTAGTTTTGACATGTAAGGAGAAGAACAAGGAATTTACTTGATGCAACAGGGGGATACACCGCACCACCTGCATAGCGCACAAGCAGTAGGGAAGGATACACCGCACCACCTGCATAGCGCACAAGCAGTAGGGAGGGATACACCGCACCACCTGCATAGCGCACAAGCAGTAGGGAAGGGTACACTGCACCACCTGCATAGCACACAAGCAGTAGGGAGGGATACACCGCACAACCTGCATTGCGCACAAGCAGTAGGGAGGGATACACCGCACAACCTGCATAGCACACAAGCAGTAGGGAGGGATACACCGCACAACCTGCATAGCACACAAGCAGTAGGGAAGGATACACCGCACCACCTGCATAGCGCACAAGCAGTAGGGAGGGATACACCGCACCACCTGCATAGCGCACAAGCAGTAGGGAGGGATATACCGCACCACCTGCATAGCGCACAAGCAGTAGGGAAGGATACACCGCACCACCTGCATAGCGCACAAGCAGTAGGGAGGGATACACCGCACCACCTGCATAGCGCACAAGCAGTAGGGAAGGGTACACTGCACCACCTGCATAGCACACAAGCAGTAGGGAATACACCGCACAACCTGCATAGCGCACAAGCAGTAGGGAGGGATATACCGCATCACCTGCATAGCACACAAGCAGTAGGGAAGGATACACCGCACCACCTGCATAGCGCACAAGCAGTAGGGAGGGATACACCGCACCACCTGCATAGCGCACAAGCAGTAGGGAGGGATACACCGAATCACCTGCATAGCGCACAAGCAGTAGGGAAGGATACACCGCACCACCTGCATAGCGCACAAGCAGTAGGGAGGGATACACCGCACCACCTGCATAGCGCACAAGCAGTAGGGAGGGATAAACCGCATCACCTGCATAGCGCACAAGCAGTAGGGAGGGATACACCGCACCACCTGCATAACGCACAAGCAGTAGGGAGGGATACACCGCATCACCTGCATAGTGCACAAGCAGTAGGGAGGGATACACCGCATCACCTGCATAGCGCACAAGCAGTAGGGAGGGATACACTGCATCACCTGAATAGCGCACAAGCAGTAGGGAGGGATACACCGCCATCACCTGCATAGCGCACAAGCAGTAGGGAGGGATACACCGCACCACCTGCATAGCGCACAAGCAGTAAGGAGGGATACACCGCACCACCTGCATAGCGCACAAGCAGTAGGGAGGGATACACCGCACCACCTGCATAGCGCACAAGCAGTAGGGAAGGGTACACTGCACCACCTGCATAGCGCACAAGCAGTAAGGAGGGATACACCGCACCACCTGCATAGCGCACAAGCAGTAGGGAGGGATACACCGCACCACCTGCATAGCGCACAAGCAGTAGGGAAGGGTACACTGCACCACCTGCATAGCGCACAAGCAGTAGGGAAGAATGCACTGCACCACCTGCATAGCGCACAAGCAGTAGGGAAGGATACACCGCACCACCTGCATAGCGCACAAGCAGTAGTAAATCTCCCCCACTTTTCTTTTTTTCTCAATTAAGATGCCATTGTTATGCACGTAAATTTACCAGTAGGTTTCAGTTTATACATATACAGTGTATATATATATAGTACTGCTCCAGATGATCCCTAATGGAATGGTCACTATGTTAATTTGCCTCGAAGCATTCCTTTCCATCTACATGAAATACTTACATAATTAATGAGGCTTCTATACACAAGTCTAACAAGTTTAGCGTGTCAAATGTGCCAACAATCATTTAGCAGCCAATATAACTTCGAAATTACAAGTAACGTCCTTTCTATCCCAATATTGGAGATTTAGAAACACGGGGGGGAAGATTAGACATCAATCAAGATTTGCTAATACCTTTTTAGAACATCCTATTGTTCAGCTTCTCTTCATTTTTTAGATCCTTGAAGATTCTCAACAATGCATCTGAATGAGAAATGATATTCTCACATACCTAAAATGCAAATTCCCGCATACCTAGAATGGAGAGATTCCTACAATTGTATCCAGTTGAGGTAGTTTCTTGAGTAACACGTGAGTTGTGCTAATCTCTCTTTTGTCCTTTTAGATTGGGACAATCACAGACGGTGTGAATAAAATGAATTGGACCTTCAGGTTTACAGAGGATTACCTGAACTCTCATGGGTGTACACAGGATTATAGCGCTCAGATTGGCCCCATCCCAGACTGTGGTAGTTTCCTTGCAATTATCAGTCAGTGAGGTTTTAGTCTGAGCCCTAATTTTGTATTAAGCAACAGGGTTTGATATCTGTATCTGAAATCCTGAGGGAGTGGGAAGACCCAATAGTGCTGGAGAATGTTAAATAAGGACACTAAATAAAAAAATAAGTCTAAATTCAAACTTTCTTCACAACCTGGGAATTTACTGGTTTTTTTTTAGTCTGTTGAATGGATTAATATATTTAGTATAGAAAGTAATTCTTTACAGTGCTTAAAGGGAATGTCCGGCCTTAAGCCAAAAGTCTACAGTCACATCATCATCCTCACATTGTGCGATTGTTACACCCCTGGTTTTCGCTTCACATCATAAAACAATTTGTTTTTACATTGGTATGTACAAAGTGGAGTCATATTCTAGAAGACTGGTGAGAAATTTCTCCCTGTTAATACCTTGAGATGCCATGTATTGGTACTTTTTACCTATAATACATAAATCCATTGAAAGACAGCAATGGGAATGGGTGTCTTGTAATCTCAGGCAACTTGCAAGCCAATTGGGAGTCATTAATGGTCTGTTTAGACACCTCGGCCACAATCCTATGCACACAGAATGATAGGTAATATGATCATTGTGTGCACAAAGATCATCAAGTTATATCAGTAGCTCATCACCTGTTTACAGGAGTTTTTACTGGTCCATATAAACTTCCAAGTTTTATATTGTCGCACAACGTTTAAACGTTAGTGGCAATATCAACTGTCAGGGACCGCGATGGGATTGCCAATCATGCCAATATTTGCAGTCTGTCGGTATCAACTTTTCAGGTCGATAAAAAATATAAAATGCCGGTGAGCATTTTCTTCACAAAGTTGTATTTTAGTCAATTAGCTGATGTCTTCCTAAAAAATATGGCAATTGTTTTCTATTTTTCATTGGCTGTTTGTTTGGGTTTGTTTTCCTGAATCTTTGAACATTAAAATCGTGTAACTGGGTCCCACTGGTTGCTATCAATTTTGAGCTGATGGCACTGCTGAACATCTTCCCATTTCAAAGGGAAGTAACCATGATGTGTCTTTCAACGTTTCTGTGGTTGACCTCTGCGTTTAACATTCTCAACATTGCCCATTTCTTGATGTCCTCAATGATGAAGAAAAACGGGCAGACACTTATCCAGTCTGTCTGGGATTGCATGAAAAGACCTGGATTTGTGCAAGCGACATTCACAGAAGATCTGTGGTTAGTTCTCCAAGATGTTCGGAAAAACTCCCTGCCAAATTTATTCCACAACTGTGTGCAAGTGCCTAAAAGAATTGATAGTTTGATGCTGTTTTTAACAAATAATGATTTGATTTTTCCTTTGTTCATTCCCTTTTGCTTTTTTTGCTAGGTTATATAAATTATTAATATATATTGTGAGGCAGTGAGGGGAACCATATACAAGGGTCGTTATATTTCCCCCAGGATGTGAATAGAAAAATACTGAAGTCGCTGAGGAGGTGTTGTAATTACAGCCACAGCTGTGGATACAACGCAAAATAAAAATGAGTGTGAACTTGGTCAAGCTAGTTGACCGAGACATATTTAGGAAAACCTGACATTGGCTTTTATTTTTGGCGAAAGCTGTAGGAAGGTAGTGGGATGGATCTCTCCCTCCAGTCCGGGTCTTGGAAGTGGCCCATGTCCACAATTCCCATTTAAACTTTCTGGTAAGGGTTGGGTGAGTCAGTGTTGGTTTGCAAGCAGCAGAGCTGAAGGCTCTGTGCAAGTAGTCAGAGATTAGAGCAAAGACATACTGCACCCATGAGTTATACAGTGGTGCAGTCGCCAATGGCAATAGACCAATACAGACTTTCCGGCCGCGAACTGGATGATAAAGTTTGGATTTATTTTGTATGTTAGCAAATAAAGACATTTAAGTCGAACTTTGTTGGGTCACAGCCTCATTGCCACACGGACGTGAAAGCCGCTCTTGCAATATTGCAAGATCGCGTCCGTACAGCAATGAGGCAGTGACCCAAGAAAGTTCAACTTACCGTAAATGTCTTTCTTTGCTAACATATATACACTTAATGCATATTTCTTTTGAACATGGGTGTGCCTTGTGTTTTGAACTCATTTCTTTCATTAATCATACTCAAGAATTTGCCTTGCCATTATCCATAATCTACATAAAATCAAAACAATCCCACCCAGAATAGCAGACTTTAATGTCCACACTGTGGAGCTTGCTGTACATTGGTACTGGGTTGGATTAGGGCAGGTGAAGACGGCCGTAGATTTTCTCATCCGAGAGAATCGAGCTGATTATGCAAATGACACTCTGATCTAACTCAGATCAGAGTGTCAGCATAGTGTGATCCGATTATCTAGGATGAGGAGAAGATGGAGAAAAAAAAATTGCTCCATCTTCTCTATTCTGTCAATCGGACTGCACTCAGATGTCATCTGAGTGCAGTCCGATGGTTTCCATCCTCTCACTGACTTGCATGGCCGAGTGCGTTCTAAATATCGGATAAAACTTGGGCATGTAGCAATGTTTTCCTTGGACTGTCTCTGTCCGAGGGCAAAATCAGACCTGTTCACGGCCCTCCTAGACTAACACTGGTCCAGTGTGAACGGATTTTTTTGTCGTATCGCACTCGGACCGAAAATTTGCTAATCTGGAAGAGCCCTTAGAGAAACTAATTACTACATGACGGAAAATGCACCAGGCAAAACGAGGCTGCTGGCCACAAAGAAATATCCAGACCGGGGCCTCTCACCTCCGATATTCCAAGTATTATCCTGGTGGCTTCTAATGTTTAAGAGAGGCAATAATTCCCATTACGTGCTATCTGCGCTGATTATAGTTACTCCCCTATGAGTTATATAAAGGACTATACTCGGAATTGTTTAATACTGAAAAACCATTAATTGTCTTCTGTGACATAGGTAAAAAAAAACACCCAAAAAGTTTCCTTGATCCTTCCATACATTACTGTTATCCCCTCTCATTAAAGCACACCGGAGGATAATGATAGTGGGATTCATACTTTACCTATTGTGATCATAGCAACGCTTAACCCAAACCACACCAGCAAAATAAATATCTGAACTCCTTAAAAGAAGAAAAATAATACTATGATTAATAAATAATAAAAAATAACAATGCAATCATAGTTACATTGGTTGAAAAAAAGACAGTTTTTTTTTTTTTTACACCAGTCTGAACCCTTTGAAAAATATTTTGATTCCCTGGACAACCCCTTTAAATTTCCCTCTGTTTAGCATATTCAACGGCATGTTGATCAAAAACTTCTTTACAGAAACAGCATTTGGGACACAATATTTTAATAAAAATGAAGGGGAACTCGTCAGCACGATTCTCCCCTCCCCTTACTGTTTATATGTCATTTCCTCTTGAACTATATAACCTCATCCACACCTTTATTAGGCTGGTTTCACACTTGCGTTTCAAAACGCATGCGTTTAAAAAAAAAAAAAAAAACGCATGGTGAAAAAACGCATGTTAACGCGTACAAATGCTGCGTTTTTTTGACGCATGCATTTTTGCATGTGGTGAAAAAAACGCAGCGTTTTGACGCGTTTACATGCGTTTTGTCTTGCGTTTGCGTTTTTTAAACGCATGCAGATAAATGTGTGACAGCTGCCAATCATCAAAATAAAGTAAAAAACCCACTATAAACAGAAAGAGCTAGGGTTAGGGTTAGGGATCCTAACCCTAACCCTAAAGGGATCCTAACCCTAACCCTAACCTTAAAGGGATTAGGGTTAGGGGTAGGGTTAGGGGTAAGGTTAGGGTTAGGGGTACGGGTAGGGTTAGGGGTAGGATCCCTTTATCAATTTTATGGTGTGGGGTGGTTTATCAGTGTGTGTTTTTGTTTTTTAAAAAAAAAACACATGCGTTTTTAACGCATGCAAACGCATGTGGTTAAAAACGCATGCGTTTACATAGACAGCAATGCGTTTTTTTGCCGCAAAAAAAAGCATGCTTTTTTTGCAGCAAAAAAACGCAGCTAAAAATACTACATGTTGCATTTCTGCAACACAACGCATGCAGAAAAAACGCATGCGTTGCAAAATGTTAAATATAGGGGGAAAAAACGCATGCTTTTTTTGCATTTTTTACAGCAAAAACGCAAAAAAAAACCCGCAAATGTGAAACCACCCTTAATGCGATCTGAAAAATCACTGTTTCAATTATTATGCAAATTAAACTTAAGTGCTCTGGGAGTGTCAAAGCACTTGCCAAGCCTCTGCCTTTCCAGTTTTATTCTCCACCTATCCCCACCTTCTTCTGCTTGACTAATAGGTCAAGTCAATAAGCTATCAGGTAAGCAGAGGAAGGTGGGGAATAAACCTAAAAGAGACAGAGGTTTGGGAAGTGCTTTGACACTCCCAGAGCACTTAAACCTCATTTACATGTGGATTAAAACAGCAATCTTGCAGCAATGGACCAATAGATTGCAGAAGTAAAGTTGTGGATGATATTGTCTATCAGAGAGCAATATGATCTCATGCCGACAGATTCCCTGTAAGATAAATGAGCCTTAAAGGGAACCCATCATGTAAAATAACGCTATAAACCTGCAGATATGGGGTTAATCTACAAGTTAATAGTGTCCTGACACTGCACCTGCAGCACTGAGAGCCCGTCTTTTCTGGAGTAAATTAACTTTATTCCTACCACCAGCGTCCAACTTCCAGTCATAGGCCGATGCCGGCAATGACTGACAGCTGGTCCTAATGATGAGCTGCTGTCAGTCAGTGCTGGGGGCGTGGTTACAGCCGCCACTCCCTATGCTTTGAGCGGTGACGGAAACCGTGCCCTTGACTCAGAGTGACGCTACTGGGGGACAATAAAGTTCATTTCCTCCCGGCAGTGGGGCTCTCAGTCCCGGCACCGCACGGTGTCAGAACGCCATTTTGACCTACAGATTAACCCCAAATCTCCAGATTAAGAGTTATTTTACATGAGAAGTTTCCTTTAAAAAAACTAAGGAATATTTTAAACTAACATAGTATGTTGAAGTAAGAATACGCCTAAAAATAATCGCCTCTCACACAGCCAAACCAGATCTCCACTTTGCACTGATGAGGGGCAATACCCCGAAACACAATGTCTGAAAATTGAGATTCTGCTTTGGCTATTATCCTAAGTCATGTGACAAGGCTCGTTAAAGGGTCGACATTGAGTTTTAGGATTCGCTACTTCCAATAGGTGGCGCTAGAGTTCTAGTTCTCATCCTCTCTGGAGAGACAATTTGCATAAGTAGTAAGAAAAATGACAATCTAACGTATCACATAAAAAGGTTCCTTACCTCCACTAAATGTGACTCCCATGATTATATGATGCCCTGAAATATACATTATTTGAAATGACTTTGTATTCTATAAACGCCATAAACTGTTCTACACAAATAATCTCATATTATACTTTTATTTTTTGCTTAAAGTTTATTTAACTTATAAGGCTAATCCCTTAACTTTTGTCTGCTAAGCACAGTCAGAGCCGAAAAAACGCGACCATAGTAATCTCATGTACGACAAAAGAAACAACGGAATGTTCAGATTCTCTGCTACAAACATTGATATAAGCAACAATTCTGTGACTTACCTGCAGTTCTTGTTTCTTTCAAATCCAAGAAATCAGAAGAAACCTTTCATGAGGATCCAGAAGATAAAGGAACAGGCAGCCAACACATGTTTTTCACTTACTTTACCCTGCAGCCTATGACATGTACCGGATTAAGGATGCAGCTACTAACAGCCCCGAAGGTAAAAGTGGAGAAATATCTATAATCTGCATGAAAAAAAAAATCTAAATAATGTGTGACTACTCTGCAGGCCTGGCAAAAAGGCAAGAAGAAAAGCATGGATTAGCAACTAGAAAAGTAGTTTGTTTCTACTAACATGCTCTTATGGCCCAGGGGAAAAAAGGGCTGTTCTGACTTAGGATACAAGTCTGCAGCCGCTCTATGTGACTGCAGACTTGTGAATCCTCACATCGCATGCATTGCATGCACAAGTATATGATTTGCATACATGCAGTCATGTGCTGACTAGACTTAACACAGCCTTGCTCAATGCAAGTGAAGACTGAGCTTCTCCTCCTGTGCACTAGAGTGTAGTATATATCATATTCATACTCCAGGTGTAGTATATATATTATCCAATCCTGGCTTTGCAGGTCTAATAACAGCAGCTGGGTTCGTTCAGCAGTAAGGATGGAGTAGAGACAGAAGAAAGGCAGAGCTGCTGGTTAGCTGCAAAGAGAAGTGTGCTGGAGACAACAAGAGGTGTTTGTTTGGTGAACACGTTTAATGTGAATGTGAGCTGCTGCTGGGAATATCGAAGCTAGTGAGGCTGTTACACTTATCTTGTTTCATTTTACCTGAAGAAAAGGACTGTTTATGTTATCCATGGATACTGAAGAAGCTGTAAAGTTTATGATGGACAATAAACTACATCCTATATTGTTTGATATGAAACCCACTTGTATCCAAGCGGCTACCTAAGAGCGTGAACCTCAAAAGTACATATACCTATCAGGCTATGTCACACATCAGCTGTGGGGATTGAGTCACAGAAGTTCATATGTAATTCCCAATGGTTATTTTACTAGAAACTGCTATGAAATTCACTCTGAAACATGAATCTATGGAGAACTAGTTTTCTTATTTCGGTGAGGAAAAAATTAGGCTATGTGCACGCAACCCTTCCAAAGACAATGGCCACATGGGGAACGTCAAGGAATTTTTGGAACAGAAATACTCCAAATCTCAAACTCCACAAAACGTTTAAGTTTCTGCTTAGTTTCTACCCAGAAAAAGAGAATCTGGACCCCTAGCAGCAGCTGCTCTGACGGCACATTTTCGCAGCACCAGTCTCTCAGCAGGTATTGTACTGAGGATTTTGAACCTCCCTACTAATTTTTGTACTTCGTATACCTGCCTATTTACTGTGATTCACTGGTGTATGTGACATTTAGCAACTAGCCCCTATAGCAGATATAGCTCCAAATTGGGAGCATTTCATTACCTTTAACTCTTTAGGCTCCTGTTCTATCCATGGATTTATAGGCAGCTTTTATTTGCACTTACATTTGCGTATTCAGCACTATATGGCAATATTTGTCAGCTGAGCCATTTCCACCCCCCCCCTTCCTTTTTTTTCCTGCTATCTCCTTGGATTTAAAGACTATACATGAGCCTAATTGTTTTTTTTTATAGGGGCGCTTTAAATTACATTCTACTTTACTGTGCACTTTATTACTTGCTGCTGCTACTGCTCCCCATTTGTTTAGAGGCTTTATTCTGCCCTGTCTTTATAATTATTTTTTTATCTTTGTTATTCAGTAAAGTATTTCTTTTAATTTTACTACTGTTTCTTCTCACTTCTTATCTAAATGGCACCTACCATAGTAGATTATGTTGATAATGTATTGTTGAAGTGCTCCTTACCCGCCTTCTAACTACGACTATGGGAATAAAAAAGAACCCTGCAGCAAGGGGAGAAGAGGATGGTCTGATATGACCCTCAGCCAGACTCTCCTTAATATAGTCCTTCGTGGCCTGCCTTTCTGGACCTGCCATGTTATAGAGTCTGCTCTTTGGCAGCTTGGCACCAGATTAATGGCACAACCATAAGGACGATGAGGGGGGATGCTTTTGGCTTCCCTGCTCAGAAAACACATCCTTGAAGTCGGACAGGTAATGGGGCACGGACTGGATATCTAGCCTTGCCAACTGGGTACCCAAGCAGTGTCCTTGACAGTATGTATTCCACTTTACCACTTCCTGAGTCTGCCAATCAATTACCAGATTGTGCCAAGCGAACCAAGGAAGTCCCAGCACCACAGGTGAGGGCAGACCCTCAAGCACATGGCAGTTTCACACCCCAGAGTGTATGGTCCCCACCTGTAGCCGCAAGTCACGGACCATCTGCGTGAAGTGCCCCTGTTTTAGAGGGCCAGAATCGATAGCTATAATGGGTATCGGTCTGAACAAGGTATGTGGTACAAGGCCTTGGTCCCTGACAAACCTAGGGTCGACAAAATTAAACCCCGCCCCACTGTCCAAGAAGGCGGAAACGTCCACCTTCTTTTCACCCACGTATAACATAGCTGGAAGGAAAAAAAATGAGTCTTTCCCACCGAGGTTACAAGTACACCCGAGTTGCCAACCTTCCCGCAACCCGGACCCACTAGTTTTCCTGCGGTTGTTTAAACAAATGACGGGTAGGACATGTGCTCACAAAATGACTCTTCTTGCCATAACAGAAACACACTCCCCCCCCTTACACCGGACTAATGCAACTTTGCTAGGTTGGGACATCGCACCCACCTGCATGGGTTCCACAGTTGAATCAGTACTGACCATGCTCAAACTTGGACCTCCTGCCCCCCAGAGGTGATTCCCTATGTCTCTGACGAAGACGGCGATCAACCCAGATTGCCAAAGACATGGCCGCCTCAAGGGAGTCAGGAGTCTCAAAGAGCAAATGCATCCCTTACTCGCACAGAGACCCTCACAGAACGGACTACGGAGGGCCGGGTCATTCCACCTCGTGTCGGTGGTCCACCGCCAGAACTTGGAGCAGTATTCCTCCGCCAGATGGTCTCCTTGCTGAAGTTGGCGCAGAGATGACTCAGCCAAGGGGACGCGATCAGGTTCATCATACACCAAAGCCCAGGGCCTGAAAGAAATCCTCTATTGTCTGGAGTGACCGAGTCAGATGGGAGAGAAAATGCCCATGCCTGTGGATCCCCCTGTAGGAGCGAGCTAACAATCCCCACTCGTTGCTCCTTTGTACCAGAGGATATCGGGTGCTGCCGGAAATATAGTTTACAGACCTCATGGAACATGACAAACTTTTCCAGTCCCCCAGAGAACCTGTCTGGCAGTGCGATCTTGGGATCCACAATGCTTTGCCCGGAGGGCGAGATCCCCACACCAAATGTAACAGAGTGCTGTGAAACCACCGTGCGTAAATCCGCCACCTCCAAACTGAGCTGCTGCAACTGCCCTGACAGCGCTGTGATAGGCTCCATCATGGATCAGAAAAATGCTTTCAGTCTGAGTTAATGTCACAATAGAACTGGTGAGTAAACTGGGACCAGGGGCACCTTTCCTGGCCCTAACACTAGGGGGTGCCCTAACTTGCCCTGGTCCCCAGGATACCTCAGATGGCGAGGATGCCGGGGCCTCCGCCCTTGCCCTGTCTCCTAGCTGCAGCCCTGCGATAATCCCTTTCCCCACCCGGGGAAGAGAGGCGCTATAGTGTACCGCAGTACACCAACCCGACAAACGGGAACCAAGACAAGGGTAAAAGAAAACTCCACTCACACAAAATATACTCTTACAAATAACAAAGGTATTCACCAGGGTGTGTAGGAAGGAGGGAAGAAAATAAGGCAGGTAAGGATGAGGAATTTTCAAGCAAACAACCCAAGCATCAGTCGCACAATAAATTCCTCCAGCTCTCCAAACACCAGCTTCTCTCTCCAGGTCTATGTAGCAAGTGCTATCTCAGACAAGGACCTGCCCAGCAGGCCTAGCTTTTATAGGAAAGAGGAGTGGTTAACCAAGCACAGCCGAATGCAGGGATTTCCACATGGCCGATTAAACCCTGCTGCCTTTGACTTAAAATCCAATTTTATCATATTAAAAGATAGCAGCTTCTACTCCTTTCTAAGGCTTCCTGTCACGAAGTGACTGTCCTAGCATGACACGACCCAACAAGTGGACGGTCACAAAACGGCAAAACACAAAAGGGTACACCAGGGACACTAACAACGGTGGACCCTGTCGGTAGGGAACTGGGAATGGACACCTTCTGCACTCACCTGAGAATATTCCCTGCTCTTACTAGCGTCCTTATACAGGTTCTTTTGGGTCACCCACCCCTGGCTGAATTATACGGAGTCAATGGCCTGGACGCTTAGGGGTTTAGTGTCCTACACCTCAGGCCATGGGTCTGGACAAAATGAGCATCCACCAGATTGACACCTGCTCCATTGTCCACAAGCACCAGTATACACTCAGTTACCCCGCCAACCAACACTTCAGCAGGCAAGGTACACTGAGGGAAGAAAAATACACTCCCTGGTCGCCTCCGTCCACACGACAAGGGGGATGCAGCTTCTTAGGTGGTACAGGTATTTTGGCAGGAGCTGGACAAACACCAATGAAATGACCAGTCCACCCACAGTAAAAACATCCCCCACTCCACGGTGAACCGCAGGCAACCCCGTTTGGGAACCAACTCCTCCCAGCTGCATGGGTTCGTCCACCTGCTCAAGGGGTTTCCCCCTCCCTAGCAAGGCTACCGGGGGCACATTTGGTGTATGTCTCTCCCTCAAGCGTCTATCTACCTGGATGGCAAGGGACATGGCGGCTTCCAAAGACCTGGGGGTGGCATACTGCACAAGAGCATCCTGCAACCTTGGAGACAGACCCGGCCTAAAATGGCTCCTAAGGGCAGGGTCATTCCACTGTGTGTCAGTGGCCCACCTCCTGAACTCTGAGTACAGCAGTACTCCTCAGCCGGCCAACCCCCCTGCTTGATTTTACGCAGTCAGGATTTCACCAGGGAGATGCCATCTGGATCCCCATACACAAGCGCCAATGCCGCAAAAAACTCGTCAACGACCGTAAAAATGGAGAACTGAGTGGCAGGGAGAAAGCCCAGGATTGGGGATCACCATTAAGAAGGGAGATAATCCCCACACGCTGTTCCTCACGCCTTGATGAACGAGGGCGGAGCCTTAAGTACAATTTACAGGCCTCCTGAAAAAAAAATGTATCTCTCCCTCCAGAGAACCTGTTAGGAAGATATCTTGGGTTCTGGTTGAACCTGCACCTGGGCCAAAGCCCAAAACCCCACCGACTGCTCCAGCTGTTGCACCACCTCACCACGCAGCACCTTAAACTCCTCGGTGAGGGTCTGAAGCAGTTGGGCAAAGGCCTGCATTTGAGCCATGGGCCTCCAGAAAAAATGGGTTGGTTGGTTATAATGTCACAAAGTGACTGTGCTAGCATGATCCGACCCGACGAGTGGACGGTTACAAAATGGCTTAACACAAAAGGGTACACCATGGACACTAACAACGGTGGGCCCTGTCAGAAGAGAATGGACACCTTCTGCACTCGCCTGAGAATGTTCCCTGCTCTTACTAGTGTCCCTATATGGGTTCTATCACTGTCGCCCAGCAGGATACCTAATCCCTCACTTACCCTGCTCCTAGCCCTAAGTAGGGAATTAGCAAGTGAGAACACTGGTCCCACTGCTGCACTAAGACAACACAAGGTAAGAAGACAAACACCACAGGGAAAAGGAAACACAAAACACTTTGCTTTTCTCTGCTGAAATGCACCGTACAGCAGAGTAAGGCACCAAATTACTGCATTCAACTGAAGCACCACTGAACCAGCAACCTCCAGTCTTCAGCACGGTTGGTATCCAAAAGGACCTGTATAACCAACAGTCAGCTGATGCATCAGGTGACCTTTTGAAGGATGGTGCGAGTGGTCACTAACCGCATCAGCAAACTAGGCAGCAATGTAATTACCCCAGCAGGCACCGGAGGAAAAACTGCACTAACTGCCGATGACCTGAAAGGAAAAAAGTTTTAAATCTGAGGGAAACCAGATCTGCCACAAATCCAAAAATGGATCGTGACACTTCCTATATGAATTATTCCAGATTTTCTAGAAACGCCAGTCACATTACCCTTAGCAATAAGCCTGTATCTACTGTAATCAACGAACATTATCAGCAGATCATCAAGCACTTTCCTAGTGAATATTCTTAGCCTGCACTTAGTAGGCTAGGATACATGAATAATGTAAAATTGTAAAAAAAAAAAAATGCCAACATAAGACAAGTGATGAATGAAATGGCCAAATATTCCAATATCGAGCAATAATTCCCGAGAGACAAGTGAAAAAAGCATGTAGATGATAAGTAATTCAGTCGTATTGAGTATTTCCTGGACTAGTCAGAATGCCACGACCATTGGTTAAAGACCTCGATCTCTACGATCCTGTTCAATTACTGTATACGACATACGTCGGGGTATACGCTGAGCAGACTCTCGACATATTGTAGTTAGTTGTGCGATCACACATAGGGCAGTAGCACTTTATAAAGAAAAAGCAAAAATGGAGGAAGCACTCAAAGAGTCAAAGTGAAAAAAGGTGGCGTTTTTGGCACTCATCTAGGTGCAATGTCTAAGTTTCCCAACTGAGACCTTTATCAAGCTTCAGTTGGGAAACTGCAACGTTGCACCTAGATGGGTGCCCAAAACACCACAATTTTTCATTTGGACCCATTGAGTGCTTGTGTAACATGTTGTCCCCTTAAAAAATATAATTTTAATCAGATAATCTTAAAAATACCACTTCCCAGTGAAAACAGAAAAAGAAAAATATAAATACGAATCTACAAGTGCACCTGTCCTAGTACAGTATCCCTGCGCTTACCTGCTGTCCCTTCCTATCAGTGGAGGTTGGCATCCTGATAGATAATTTGGCGCCCCCACTCCGCGACGGCTAACACCTGCTAGCCCTATTAAATAGCTAGCCAACTATAGGAGGGAAAACAATGAGCAATTAAAAGGAATGAAGGAAAGCGTAAGGTAAAGAAAAACTAAGGTGCACAAAAAAATTATTATATCGACCTCTAATATTGAAATCCCGTATAGGACGACAAAACACTAGAAAAAATATAAATAGAGCAAAAAAATCAATGTGCTCATGACGCGTTTCCTCGTCATACGGTTCCTCAGGGGGCAAAAATGATGATGAACCGGAGGTCAGAGATGCAGGTGCCCTGATGCCTAGGCAGACCTGATTAGATCCCAGGGGAGGGTGCTTATATAGTGAAATGTACCACCTGCTGACCAGTCGGCAGGGAGCAACCCCTCCCCCCAAATTCCGGAAACACCGGGTATAGTAAACCAGAAAAAACATGGTCCAAAGATACGGACCAATCAGTGAGCATATGTCCATAGTAGTATGGGGTTCCCACCCCCAAGCGAATAAAAGGATCATTGATTAAGAGAAAGAATAAACCATATACCGCACAAGACACTCGTCCCTGAATCCGTTCCCCGCCGCATGGCACTGCGCTGGGTGCCGCCATCAATGACATACACCGCCAGGTGGTAATCTTGTCATTCTAGACCATCCCAAGTATCTTCAGATGTGTGGCCTACTCCTTAATGATCACCAAACCTATGAAACCCTACTGGGAGACCCCACCAAGACCTATTCTGATGAGTTAATGGGTATATTGGATACAGCTGCAGACAGGAGGCTTATATCCAAAAACGAGTATTCCTTCCTTGCTCCCACTTCCCCCACTGTGCCAACTTTCTATGCCCTCCCAAAAGTGCATAAGGGCTTTGACCCATTAAAAGGCCGTCCGATTGTGGCGGGTATTGATTCTTTATCACAGAACATTGGTATATATATAGATCAGATTTTGAGGCCTTTTGTATTATCACTTCCCTCGTATGTGAGGGATACATCGCATCTTTTGGGTATGCTGGAGGATGTTGCTGTGGAGCCCTGTACCACCAGGTCATAACAGTACAGCTGGCCCAAAGTATTAATGCATCTCAATAGAGGGATAAGAGAAGCTCTGAGACCATTTTTTTTTCTTTGCACTGTGTTTTGTCTTTCTTTTCCCCTAGACCTTTGGGTGGTTCAGGACACAGGTGTAGATATGGACATTCAAGGTCTGTCCTCTTGTGTGGATCATCTCACTGCAAGGGTACAAAACATTCAAGATTTTGTGGTTCAGAATCCTATTTTAGAGCCTAGAATTCCTATTCCTGATTTATTTTCTGGGAATAGATCTAAGTTTCTGAATTTCAAAAATAATTGTAAACTGTTTCTAGCTTTGAAACCCCGCTCCTCTGGTGACCCCGTTCAACAAGTAAAAATCATTATTTCGTTGTTGCGTGGTGACCCTCAAGACTGGGCATTTTCCCTTGCGCCAGGAGATCCTGCATTGCGTGATGTTGATGCGTTTTTTCTGGCGCTTGGATTGCTTTATGATGAACCAAGTTCAGTGGATCAGGCAGAGAAAATCTTGCTGGCTTTGTGTCAGGGTCAGGATGAAGCGGAGGTGTACTGTCAGAAGTTTAGAAAGTGGTCTGTGCTTACTCAGTGGAATGAGTGTTGTTATGAACAGGTAATTCAGAACCACAATGGACATTGAAGTTCAGAGCACACAAAGTGACCTGACATTTACCAAAAACAAAGGACGAGCTCTGAGACGTGGAAACTCTGCTGACCGCAATCCCTAATCCTAACACACCACACTAGAGGTAGCCGTGGATTGCGCCTAACGCTCCCTATGCAACTCGGCACAGCCTGAGAAACTAACTAGCCCTGAAGATAGAAAAATAAGCCTACCTTGCCTCAGAGAAATTCCCCAAAGGAAAAGGCAGCCCCCCACATATAATGACTGTGAGTAAGATGAAAATACAAACACAGAGATTAAATAGATTTAGCAAAGTGAGGCCCGACTTACTGAATAGACCGAGGATAGGAAAGATAGCTTTGCGGTCAACACAAAAACCTACAAACAACCACGCAGAGGGGCAAAAAGACCCTCCGCACCGACTAACGGTACGGAGGTGCTCCCTCTGCGTCTCAGAGCTTCCAGCAAGCAAGAAAAACCAATAAAGCAAGCTGGACAGAAAAAATAGCAAGCAAAAAATAACACAAGCAAAACTTAGCTTATGCAGGATAGACAGGCCACAGGAACGATCCAGGAGGAAGCAAGACCAATACTAGAACATAGGCTGGAGGCCAGGATCAAAGCACCAGGTGGAGTTAAATAGAGCAGCACCTAACGACTTAACCTCATCACCTGAGGAAGGAAACTCAGAAGCCGCAGTACCACTCTCATCCACCAAAGGAAGCTCACAGACAGAACCAGCCGAAGTACCACTCCCGACCACAGGAGGGAGCTTGGCCACAGAATTCACAACAGAGTGTGCCCTGGCGGCAATTTTCAGAAAGGGTCTTTCTGAAGCCCTTAAGGATGTCATGGTGGGATTTCCCACGCCTGCTGGTCTGAATGAGTCTATGTCTTTGGCCATTCAGATCGATCGGCGCTTGCGTGAGCGCAAAGCTGTGCACCATCTGGCGGTATTCTCTGAGCATAGGCCTGAGCCTATGCAGTGTGATAGGACTTTGACCAGAGCTGAACGGCAAGAACACAGACGTCGGAATGGGCTGTGTTTTTACTGTGGTGAATCCACTCATGCTATCTCCGATTGTCCTAAGCGCACTAAGCGGTTCGCTAGGTCTGCCACCATTGGTACTGTACAGTCTAAATTTCTTTTGTCCGTTACTCTGATTTGCTCTCTGTCGTCCTATTCTGTTATGGCATTTGTGGATTCAGGCGCTGCCCTGAACTTGATGGACTTGGAGTTTGCCAGGCGCTGTGGTTTTCTCTTGGAGCCCTTGCAGTATCCTATTCCATTGAGAGGAATTGATGCTACGCCTTTGGCCAAGAATAAGCCTCAGTACTGGACTCATTTGACCATGTGCATGGCACCTGCACATCAGGAAGATATTGTTGTTTTGGGGTTACCATGGCTACAGGTCCACAACCCAGTATTGGATTGGAAATCAATGTCTGTGTCCAGCTAGGGTTGTCAAGGGGTACATGGTGATGTTCCATTGCTGTCAATTTCGTCTTCCACTCCTTCTGAAGTCCCTGAGTTTTTGTCGGATTACCGGGATGTATTTGATGAGCCCAAATCCGGTGCCCTACCTCCTCATAGGAAATGTGATTGTGCTATTGATTTGATTCCTGGTAGTAAGTTTCCTAAGGGTCGACTATTCAATTTATCGGTGCCAGAACACGCCGCTATGCGGAGTTATATAAAGGAGTCCTTGGAGAAGGGTCATATTCGCCCGTCGTCTTCACCATTGGGAGCAGGGTTCTTTTTTGTGGCCAAGAAGGATGGCTCTTTGAGACCTTGTATTGATTACCGCCTTCTTAATAAAATCACAGTCAAATTTCAGTATCCTTTGCCGCTGCTGTCTGATTTGTTTGCTCGGATTAAGGAGGCTAGTTGGTTCACCAAGATAGATCTTCGAGGGGCGTATAATCTTGTGCGAATTAAACAGGGCGATGAATGGAAAACAGCATTTAATACGCCCGAGGGCCATTTTGAGTACCTGGTTATGCCATTCGGGCTTTCTAATGCTCCATCTGTGTTTCAGTCCTTTATGCATGACATCTTCCGAAAGTATCTGGATAGATTCATGATTGTATATTTGGATGACATTTTGGTCTTTTCGGATGATTGGGAGTCTCATGTGAAGCAGGTCAGAATGGTGTTCCAGGTCCTTCGTGCTAATTCCTTGTTTGTGAAGGGGTCAAAGTGTCTCTTTGGAGTTCAGAAGGTTTCATTTTTGGGTTTCATTTTTTCCCCTTCTACTATCGAGATGGACCCTGTTAAACTTCAGGCCATTTATGATTGGACTCAGCCTACATCTGTGAAGAGCCTGCAGAAGTTCCTGGGCTTTGCTAATTTTTACCATCGCTTCATCACTAATTTTTCTAGTATTGCTAAACCGTTGACTGATTTGACCAAGAAAGGTGCTGATGTGGTCAATTGGTCCTCTGCGGCTGTAGAGGCCTTTCAGGAGTTGAAGCGTCGTTTTTCTTCTGCCCCTGTGTTGTGCCAGCCAGATGTTTCGCTCCCGTTACAGGTCGAGGTTGATGCTTCTGAGATTGGAGCAGGGGCTGTTTTGTCGCAAAGAAGTTCTGATGGCTCGGTGATGAAACCATGTGCCTTCTTTTCTAGAAAATTCTCGCCTGCTGAGCGCAATTATGATGTTGGCAATCGAGAGTTGTTGGCCATGAAGTGGGCATTCGAGGAGTGGCGACATTGGCTTGAAGGAGCTAAACATCGCGTGGTGGTCTTGACGGATCACAAGAATTTAACTTATCTCGAGTCTGCCAAACGGTTGAATCCTAGACAGGCTCGATGGTCGCTCTTTTTCTCCCGTTTTGATTTTGTGGTTTCATACCTTCCGGGATCTAAGAATGTGAAGGCTGATGCCCTGTCTAGGAGTTTTGTGCCTGACTCTCCGGGTGATCCGGAGCCGGCGGGTATTCTTAAAGAGGGGGTAATTTTGTCTGCCATCTCCCCTGATTCGCGGCGCGTGCTGCAGAAGTTTCAGGCTGATAGACCTGACCGTTGTCCAGCGGAGAGACGGTTTGTCCCTGATAGATGGACTAGTAGAGTTATCTCTGAGGTTCATTGTTCGGTGTTGGCTGGTCATCCTGGAATCTTTGGTACCAGAGATTTGGTGGCTAGATCCTTTTGGTGGCCTTCTTTGTCACGGGATGTGCGTTCTTTTGTGCAGTCCTGTGGGACTTGTGCGCGGGCTAAGCCCTGCTGTTCTCGTGCCAGTGGGTTGCTTTTGCCCTTGCCGGTCCCGAAGAGGCCCTGGACGCATATTTCCATGGATTTTATTTCTGATCTCCCTGTTTCTCAAAGGATGTCGGTCATTTGGGTGGTTTGTGATCGCTTCTCTAAGATGGTCCATTTGGTACCCTTGTCTAAATTGCCTTCCTCCTCTGATTTGGTGCCATTGTTTTTCCAGCATGTGGTTCGTTTGCATGGCATTCCAGAGAACATTGTCTCGGACAGAGGCTCCCAGTTTGTTTCGAGGTTTTGGCGGTCCTTTTGTGCTAAGATGGGCATTGATTTGTCTTTTTCTTTGGCTTTCCATCCTCAGACTAATGGCCAAACCGAACGAACTAATCAGACTTTGGAAACATATCTGAGATGCTTTGTTTCTGCTGATCAGGATGATTGGGTGTCCTTCTTGCCTTTGGCTGAGTTCGCCCTTAATAATCGGGCCAGCTCGGCTACTTTAGTTTCTCCTTTTTTCTGTAATTCTGGTTTCCATCCTAGTTTCTCTTCAGGGCAGGTTGAGCCTTCGGACTGTCCTGGTGTGGATACGGTGGTGGACAGGTTGCAGCAGATTTGGACTCAGGTGGTGGACAATTTGACATTGTCCCAGGAGAAAGCTCAACGTTTCGCTAACCGCCTGCGCTGTGTTGGTCCCCGACTTCGTGTTGGGGATTTGGTTTGGTTGTCATCTCGTCATGTTCCTATGAAGGTTTCCTCTCCTAAGTTTAAGCCTTGTTTCATTGGGCCATATAAGATTTCTGAAGTTCTTAATCCTGTGTCATTTTGTTTGGACCTTCCAGCTTCTTTTGCCATCCATGTGTTCCATAGGTCGTTGTTGCGGAGATACGTGGCGCCTATGGTTCCCTCCGTTGATCCTCCTGCCCCGGTGTTGGTCGATGGGGAGTTGGAGTATGTGGTGGAGAAGATTTTGGATTCTCGTGTTTCGAGACGGAAACTCCAGTACCTGGTCAAGTGGAAGGGTTATGGTCAGGAAGATAATTCCTGGGTTTTTGCCTCTGATGTTCATGCTGCTGATCTAGTTCGTGCCTTTCATTTGGCTCATCCTGATCGGCCTGGGGGCTCTGGTGAGGGTTCGGTGACCCCTCCTCAAGGGGGGGGTACTGTTGTGAATTCTGTTGTTGAACTCCCTCCTGTGGTCGTGAATGGTACTTCAGCGAGTTCTGTCCATGGACTCCCTCTGGTGGCTGTGAGTGAAGCTGCTGCTTCTGAGGTTCCTTACACAGGTGACGTGGTTTATCCTTTGGTTGGCTGCTCTATTTAACTCCACTCAGATCATTACTCCATACCAGCTGTCAATGTTCCTGTGCTGGTTCAGTTCGCTCTTGGATCTTTCTGGAGACCTGTCTCTTCCTGCAAGAAGCTAAGTCCCCGTTTGTTATTTTTTGTTCATGGTTTTCTAGTCCAGCTTGCTTTCACGATTTTGTCTTGCTAGCTGGAAGCTCTGGGATGCAGGGTGGCGCCTCCGCACCGTGAGTCGGTGCGGGGGTCTTTTTGCACACTCTGCGTGGTCTTTTGTAGTGTTTGTGCTGACCGCAAAGATACCTTTCCTATCCTCTGTCTATTTAGTTAGTCTCGCCTCCCTTTGCTAATATCTGTTTCATTTCTGAGTTTGTGACTTTCATCTTAACTCACAGTTAATATTTGTGGGGGGCTGCCTTTTCCTTTGGGGAAATTTCTCTGAGACAAGGTAGGCTTATTTTCTATCTCTAGGGCTAGCTAATTCTTAGGCTGTGCCGAGGCGTCTAGGCCTGTTATGTATGCTCCACGGCTATTTCTAGTGTGTGTGATAGGATTAGGGATTGCGGTCAGCAAAGTTCCCACTTCCCAGAGCTTGTCCCGTGAGTTTAACCATCAGGTCATTCCTGGTGCTCCTAACCACCAGGTCATAACAGAGCCTCATGTCATACTTGCCTCCATTGATGTGGAGGCGCTCTACAGTAGCATCCCCCATGATATTGGTATGAAGGCGGTTGACCACTTCTTGAAGACGCGAGCGGTTGAATGCGTCGAGCATAACAATTTCGTCAAACAACTTCTCCTCTTCACCCTTACCCGGAATTTCTTTATCTTCAATGGGAAGTACTTCCACCAGCTCAGGGGCACAGCGATGGGGAGCCCCTGTGCCCCCACGTATGCTAATTTGTTCCTGGGCTGGTGGGAGGAAACCTATGTCTTTCCGGAGGATGAAAAATGGTGGCAGCCCCATATCTGCCTCTGGGCCAGATACATTGACAATATTTTGATTCTTTGGTCTGGCCCAGGGGCAGATTTTGAGAGGTTTGTGAGGGAAATCAACATTAACAATATCGGAATGAGATTTACGTCCGAGTATCAGGAACACACTATTTCTTTCCTGGACCTCACAATCTCAAAAAATAGCAATGGGGGTTTTAGTACACACTTACCGCAAGCCTACTGCAACGAATAGCCTGCTACAGTGGCAGAGCCACCATCCCACCCCCCTTAAGCGTGGGATACCAAAAGGGCAGTTTCTGCGTATTCGTAGGAACTGCTCGGAGGTGGACACGTTTAAACACCAGGCCGGTGAATTACACCGCAGATTCAGGGAAAGAGGCTATCCCCCAGAGGTTCTTAACAAATCCTATAAGGAGGCACTGGAGAGTGACAGGTCGGCCCTATTGAGAACTCGGGATAAATCTAGGGATGCTCCTGACCTGGTTCGACTTATATGGAGCTTTGATAATTAATCTGATAGAATATATCAGATCATTAGAAGGCACTGGGGGGGGTGCTCCAGGCGGATCCGGCCTTAAAAGATTTCATCTCCCCTACACCCAGTATCACCTACAGAAGGGGAGATCAATTGGGGATCGGCTGGTACACAGCTTATATCAGAAACCACAGGGAGCAGGCACGTGGCTTGAGAGGAGACCGCTTGGCTTCTTCAGGTGTGGCAACTGCTCTAAGTGGCAATACGTAAGACAGACTAAACAATTCAGGAGTGCGGCGAACGGTAGATGCTTCGATATTAGAGATTTTGGCAATTGTAAATCATCAGGAGTAGTATATAAGATCACCTGCCCTTGTCCCCTTGACTACATCGGCAAAACCAAAAGGGAACTCAGAACGAGGTTTGGGGAACACCTCGGGGACATTAGGCATAACAGGGATACCCCTGTTGCCCGGCCTGTCAATCAGGTGCATGGGGGTGCCCTGGATGGCATTACTTTTTGCATGATCGAATTGCTGAAACCCAAGACACTAGGAGGTGACTTTGATAAGGCCCTCCTAAAACGAGAAGCAGAATGGATCTTTCGTATGCAGTCTGTGTCGCCAAGAGGACTGAACGAATCCTTAACTTATACATGCTTTTTATAGTACAGCATATTCACTTATTTGTTATACACTTGGAGGCCATGTATTGCCCCTGTCCCAGGGTGCATTGATGAATGGGGTGACTGACCTTGGAGCCGTTATATTAAACCCTAGTCTTTTTGTAGATGTCAATTGTGACTAACATCTATTTTGAATATTGAGCTTTTCACTATAACAAATACCGCACGGATACTCTCTGTGACCGTCCCGTTTTTTGGGATCTACCCCCGTGGGCTACCGAAGTGGGCGTACCTTGGGGAAGTGAGCTCCTCTTATACCATCACGTATTTGTAGTGGGTGCTCCATCAGGAGTTAATTTCCTCTTATGTCATACGATCACGTATATTGAGTGGACGCTCCTTGAGTAAATTCCTCTTATATCAGGGTGGGTCTGCCATATAGTGCTCTATCTGCCTATATGTGGGGGTTGTTTTGCCACTCTGGGGTGCGTTTGGTGTTTGCCCTTATCCTTGCCCCTCTGGCCGGGGGGTGGGGGCGTCTGTGCGCCTACTTCCAGTGAGCGCGCGCCGATCTTTTGTCTCTACGGATGACGCGTGCGCACTAGCTTTTTTGTTCTCTTATCCTCTTTGTGCTCGATGTGCGTGCGCCGCTCCTGCACTTTTTGCGGGACCGGGCGCAGGCGTGGTGGGGCTGGTCACATCAAATATGGCGGCGCCCAGCAAGAAACCATGTGCGCTTCGGCTCCCTATCTTTCTGGTGCCTAGTTCGCACGCGCCGGCCCCCTGGTTTTGCCTGTGGGCTGGGCGCACGCGTGGTCTGGCGGTGTATGTCATTGATGGCGGCGCCCAGCGCAGTGCCATGCGGCGGGGAACGGATTCAGGGACGAGTGTCTTGTGCGGTATGTGGTTTATTCTTTCTCTTAATCAATGATCCTTTTATTCGCTTGGGGGTGGGAACCTGTTATGACCTGGTGGTTACGAGCACCCGGAATGACCTGATAGTTAAACCTCATACAGGACGAGCTCTGGGATGTGGGAACTCTGCTGACCGCAAGCCCTAATCCTATCACACACACTAGAAATAGCCGTGGAGCGCTCCTGACCAGACCCTAGGCACCTCGTCACAGCCTAAGAACTATCTAGCCCTAGAGATGGAAAATAAAGCCTACCTTGCCTCAGAGAAATTCCCCAAAGATAAAGGAAGCCCCCCACATATATTGACTGTGAGTAAAGATGAAAGTCACAAACTCAGAAATGAGACAGGTTCAGCAAAGGGAGGCCAGACTTACTAAATAGACAGAGGATAGGAAAGGTAACTTTGCGATCAGCACAAAAACCTACAAAGACCACGCAGAGTGTGCAAAAAAGACCTCCGCACCGACTCACGGTGCGGCGGGGCCACTCTGCATCCCAGAGCTTCCAGCTAGCAAGACAAAATCATGATAACCAGCTGGACAAGAAACAATGAGCAAAAATAATAATCAGGAACTTAGCTTCTGCAGGAGAAGACAGGACACCAGACAGATCCAGGAGCGAACTGAACCAATGCTAAAACATTGACAGCTGGCATGGAGTAACGATCTGAGAGGAGTTAAATAGAGCAGCCAACCAAAGAACAAACCACGTCACCTGTGTAAGGAACCTCAGAAGCCGCAGCTTCACTCATAGCCACCAGAGGGAGCCCATAGACAGAACTCGCCGAAGTACCATTCACGACCACGGGAGGGAGCTCGACAACAGAATTCACAACAGGAACCCCATACTACTATGGACATATGCTCACTGATTGGTCCGTATCTTTGGACCATGTTTTTTCTGGTTTACTATACCTGGTGTTTCTGGAATTTGGGGGGAGGGGTTGCTCCCTGCCGACTGGTCAGCAGGTGGTACATTTCACTATATAAGCACCCTCCCCTGGGATCTAATCAGGTCTGCCTAGGCATCAGGGCACCTGCATCTCTGACCTCCGGTTCATCATCATCTTTGCCCCCTGAGGAACCGTATGACGGGGAAACGCGTCATGAGCACATTGATTTTTTTGCTCTATTTATATTTTTTCTAGTGTTTTGTCGTCCTATATGGGATTTCAATATTAGAGGTCGATATAATAATTTTTTTGTGCACCTTAGTTTTTCTTTACCTTACGCTTTCCTTCATTCCTTTTAATTGCTCATTGTTTTCCCTCCTATAGTTGGCTAGCTATTTAATAGGGCTAGCAGGTGTTAGCCGTCGCGGAGTGGGGGCGCCAAATTATCTATTAGGGTGCCAACCTCCACTGATAGGAAGGGACAGCAGGTAAGCGCAGGGATACTGTACTAGGACAGGTGCACTTGTAGATTCGTATTTATATTTTTCTTTTTCTGTTTTCACTGGGAAGTGGTATTTTTAAGATTATCTGATTAAAATTATATTTTTTAAGGGGACAACATGTTACACGGTCTTTGAATTTCCCTATTGTTTATTTTCTTTTGATGCTTCTATTGACCCATTGAGTGCTGCCTACATTTTTGCAAATTCTAATATATAGTTGTATATGCAGTCCATTTCTTTAGAACACACATTTCTGCACAGATTTATTCCCTGTACACACTCCTGTAAGTCTGGGGGTTTCGTCTGAATCCCCCGAAACATGAGATCCAGACAGAATCCTCAATGGAGCAGTACAAAGCAGTGATACGAGACTTCAGAATGTAAGAAATTGGGAATGTGGCTACTGTTTCCAAAATGTAGAAATCATTTAATGAGGCAATGCATTTCATCGCCATATTGGCGTCCTCATTATTCTTTAAAGTGAGTCACAACACCTCATTCCCAAGTTTCTCACTTTTGGAAACAGTTATTGGTGGGATGGGTTCGGCATTGCAGCTCAGTCATTTCTACTTGAATGTGGCTTTGTGCAAATACCACATGAAAGGCGCTAGGTTGGAAATAAGGACCCATGAATTTTTAATTTGGCACATTTTCAAAGTCTAAAACACACTTGTTTTTTTTTTAGGCAGATCGCCAAGATCCTCACTTGCTTTTTATTATTTGTAGGTTATCTGAAAATCTTTTTTTTGTCCTAATGGTTAAGTTGCTTGAAAATGATAGTCGATAATTAGATCATAGTCAGAGCTCCTGCACACGACCCATCTTCTCGTATGAGTTGGTTTTCATAGTCCGCAGAAAATTTTGGGGACGTACGATTTAGATCCGAGCATTGGATCAAAATAGTCAATGCAAACCTATGGGTCTGTGAAAAAAGTTGGGACTGCACTTGGATGACATCCCAGTTTCATGGACCGCCAAGAGTGGAAAAACATTTTTTTTCTCCACATATGAGAAAATCTGATGACACTCAGACCAAACTCTGATCTAAGGCTGATCAAAATAATCGATCTGAATTTTCTTGTATATGAGAAAATCAGATGTGTCAATGAGCTCGGAGTGTGTGATGGATTTTAAGGGGTTGACTGGTGTGACGCCCATGAGACCGGGATACCCAGCACCGGACCAATGGGGTCTGTCTCTTGAGGGGGATGTCACGGGTGGCTTGACCCGGTGCTGTGGCCTCAGGCAATGCACAGTGTAAGGGGTATCGTGAGGGGACAGGCACTTACTTGATCAGCAGCAGGTTCTCCCAGCGGCGATGATCCCGATCCTGGATAGATGGCTATTGTCCAAATGAAAGACTGAGGCACTGAAACGTTTAACCAGTTTACTTTAACATAAAAGGATTTACAACCAGTCCTGCCACCGGAGTCTGTATGGGAACTCTGAGTTACTTTGACCCTGCCGGGGTCTTCGCCTCTTATTGTGCACAATTTCTGTGTGGCCCTGCTGCTGTATGTGAACTGGCTGCCGGCCCAATCTGTCCCCTCCGGGTCCTGGTTCGACGGGCAACCCGAGTCCTTTTATCGGCTTACCCCCTCCGGGAGTACCGCTGAACTCTGTGTCTGTTGCTGCGTCCGGCCCTAGTGAAGCTGATATCACCTCACGTTTTTCCGGTTGCTGTATTATATATAATGAATACAGCCACGGATCCGGTATCCGTCTTTGCGCCTGTTCTGGGTAGTGATTAATGCTACCTGGTTCTCACAATGTCCCTTTTCTCTGTCCCTCTTCTCCTCAGGCCGGTGATTTGGGCCTGGAAACCGTCATAGGGCTGTTAGAAATTCAGCTGTATGACCTCTCACTATCAGCTCCTTAGCCCAACTGCCATTTCTTCTCTCAGACCAGAATGGATTAAGGGGAGTCTCTGGAGCTCCCCCTTCTGGCCGGAGGTGGTAGTGCAGTTTTGCTATTTTAGTATTTGTGTCTAGTGTCAGTAACTATTTTTGTGGCAAATACCCCTAGGGGTGCCACATTCCCCCTTAGTTAAGAACAGTACTCCGGGACTGTGGGACGAAAACATTTTGAAATAACAATTAATATGTACAGAGTCTTAAAAATGAAAAGTTACAAAAACACTCAAGGAAACAAAAATAGAGTTCTGTAAAAAGTCACTTCAAATAGCGTCCATTAATACAGTTCTACCCTTGAAGGTACTCAATATAAAGTCTAAAGAAAGTTCAAAAAGAGCAAAAAGCAAAGTTCAAAAAGCAGTCTTTCCGGAGCTTTGATTTAGTACCTCCGGGCTGATAAAAAGTTCAAGAATATGCAAGAAGTTCATACAGACAAGTCTCTGTAGGCACTGGGCTTAAACGTTGCAGGCTGATAACAATGACTATACTACATTTTCTGTTTAACTATATACGGCATAACATATATACAATTCACATTATGAGCTTTATAGTTGGTAATCTGCATACCTGGCCGGTAATTGACCCTGGGTACTACGCTGTGATCTACGTAATGGCGGTATCTCTTCATGTGGTGTACTACTGTCTACTGCGGATGTAGTATCTGCCCGCTCTGCTAAAGATAATTCCACGACTATGGAGTTGGCAAGTCCACCGTGAATGGGATTACTCTGATCAGGAATCTGTTCTTCCTGGCCTGGAACCTCCTGTAGTACGGGGTCAGCCTCTTCCTGTCTTGGGACTTCTGGTATTGGGTTCGGTGTTGGGTAAAAGGCCACCATGGGAACCACTACTGCACCATGGTATGTTAGTAGGGTTTTGGGAAAGTCTCCTATACAGGTGTGATACATTTCCCCTTCTTTTTCCTTTACTGGTTGAACCTGTATGGGTTGAATAACTTCTGGTTCTGGCTGGACAACTTCTGGCTCTTTCAATGCTTCCGGACATAATTTAAGATTGTCTCTTGACACTAGTACAGATGTTAAGCCTCCGTTTTTGCTAATGAGACACATTTTAGGATTATCCATTCTTGTTGGTAAAACTGTGTAGGGTACGGCTTCCCACTGATTGTCTAGTTTATTGGTTCGACGATTTCTCTTGAGCACTTGGTCACCCGGTCTTAATGGGGTCGCTAGAGCATTCTGGTTGAAAGTTCGCTCTTGTCTTTCTCTAGTTTGCTGAAGGCTTTTTTCCACACTCTCTTGCACTTGGCGATACTGCTTTTGCCGTATGATATCCCAATTGGAGTCTTGAACTTCCGCATCTGGTTTCAGAATTCCCATTTCTAGATCGATTGGTAATTGGCCGGGTCTTGCACGCATAAGGTAAGCTGGGGTGCAGTTGGTGGAGCTCACCGGGACATGATTATACAGATCCACCAAGTCAGGCAATTTCTCTGGCCATTGATTCCTTTCTGTCTCATGTAAAGTCTTTAGTAGGTCTATTACAATATGGTTCATCTTCTCGCATAAGCCGTTTGTTTGTGGATGATAGGCCGTCGTCCTGATCTTTTTGCAACCATACATATTACAGAATTCTCTGAAGATCTCTGATTCAAAGGCTGTACCTTGGTCGGTGAGAAACTGTTCCGGATATCCATGGGGTCTACAAAAGTACGTTTGGAACGCTTTGGCTGCTGTTTTTGCTGTCAGATCTTTTACGGGTACTACTACCAAGAAGCGTGAATAATGGTCCACGATGGTCAAGGCATAGACATAGCCGGACCGGCTTGGTATTAACTTCACGTGGTCTATGGCTACAAGTTCAAGTGGTTGTTTGGTGATTATGGGCTGCAGTGGTGCTCTTTGGTTCTTTTGATCGTTTCTTCTGAGGTTGCACGGGCCACAATTTCTGCACCACTGTTCGATTGATTTTCTCATCCCGACCCAATAAAATCTTTCTCTTAGAAGTACTTCTAACTTTTTCCAACCAAAGTGACCAGCACCATTATGGTAAGCTTCGAGGACCATCTTGACATCTTGTTTAGGCACGATAATCTGCCAAACCAATTCATGTGTTTTCGGATTGGTGTACCTTCTACAGAGCTTCCATTGATACAGGAACATTTTGCCTCTCTCTTTCCAGAGTTGATGCGTCTCTTCTGGGGCATCCTCATCGGGATATGCACTTTGCTCAGTCAACAGTTCCTTCACCAACTTCACAGCCGGATTGCTGTCTTGGGTGTCAGCCCATCTATGGTGTGCTAACGGATTAAAATTCACCTCTTGTTGTTTCTGATAGGTACTTGACTGATGATGTTTTGCCTTGGGACGATGGAAGGCTGGTAGTTCAATTTCTTCAAGCTCCCCCGTTTCTTCTTCTACATCTCTCAAGTGTGGCATCCGGGATAGGGCATCGGCATTTCCATTCTTGCGACCTGCTCGATACTTGATCTTGAAGTTGTAATTAGATAACCGGGCTATCCATCGCTGTTCTAACGCACCTAATTTGGCTGTGTCCAGGTGGGTCAACGGATTGTTGTCAGTATAGACAATAAATTCTGCAGCGGCCAGATAGTGTTTGAAACGTTCCGTCACAGCCCAAACTACTGCCAGTAGTTCCAATTTGAAGGAGCTATAATTTTCTGGATTTCTTTCAGTAGGCCGGAGCTTTCTACTTGCAAAGGCGATGACTTTCTCCCGATCTTCTTGCTTTTGTGACAGCACCGCTCCTAGTCCCACATTACTGGCATCGGTGTAGAGGATGAAAGGTTGATGGTAATCTGGGTATGCCAGAACCTCTTCTCCGGTTAGTGCCTTCTTTAGTTGTTCAAAGGAGTCTTCCCTTTCGTCGTTCAACTGGAAAGGAGGGTTTCGGTTTGAAGGTTTCTTCGTCTGCCCTACCAAGGCGTCTTGCAAGGGTGCTGCCAACTTGGTAAATCCTTTTATAAATCTGCGATAGTAACCCACCAATCCCAGGAATTGCCTCACTTCTTTTGCGCTGGTAGGTCTTGGCCAATCCCTTATGGCGCTTATTTTCTCGGGATCTGGTGCTACTCCCTCCGAACTCACGATGTGTCCCAGGTACTGTACCTTTGGCTTGAGAAGGTGACATTTGGATGGCTTGACTTTCATGCCATACCTGGATAAGGCTTCGAACACTTCTGCCAGGTCTATTAAGTGTTGTTCGTAAGTCTTTGAGTAGACGATCACATCATCTAGGTACAGGAGGACGGTCTCGAAGTTCTTGTGTCCGAGGCAGCATTCCATCAGCCGCTGGAAGGTACCGGATGCGTTGCAGAGTCCGAACGGCATGCGATTAAATTCACATAGACCCATTGGTGTGGTGAATGCCGTCTTTTCCTTATCTCTCTCAGCCACAGGGACTTGCCAATACCCGCTTGTTAAGTCTAAGGTGGAAAAATAATTAGCAGATTTCAAAGCAGTCAAGGACTCTTCTATCCTAGGCAAAGGGTAGGCATCTTTATGGGTGATGTTATTAATCTGCCGGTAGTCTACGCACATTCTCATAGTTCCATCTTTTTTTTTGACAATCACTAGAGGGGCCGCCCAGGGGCTACAGCTGTCTCTTATTACCCCGGCCTGTTTCATTTCCCTCAGCATATCTTTTGCACATTGATAGTGAGCGGGCGGTATGGGTCTATATCTTTCTTTTATTGGGGGATGGTCACCTGTGGGGATTGTGTGTTCTACCCCTTCTATCCGTCCGAAGTCCAATGGGTGTTTACTGAAGACTTGTTCATATTCCGTCACTAGCCTATACACCCCTTGTTTTTGATGGGTAGGTGTTGAATTTATGCCCACGTGTAGCTGTTGGCACCAATCCTCCATCTGAGCCGTTGACTTCCACCTGACAGGTTGGTTCTAAGGGCTCAATGGTTGTGATGGCATTGTTGTCAACAGTATATAGCTTTGCCACTGTAGCATACCTTGGCAAAGTGACCTCTTCCTCTCCACAGTTCAAAAGTCGTACCGGCACTCGTCCCCGGTGTACCTCGACTACCCCTCGTGCTGTGAGTATAGTGGGCCTGCTGTCGGTGTACACTGGTTCTATTAAGGCTTGATAATCTCGTCCCTTAGTACCAATGGCTGCTCTACACCATACCAGCATTTCTGTTTTTGGTGGGATTACAATAGATGTCGGATCACTTACCCTCACACTGCCGATTTCTCCACCTGCAACTTCTACCTGTTGCCTTAACATCAATACTTTTATTTCCCTTCGGAGAACTCTCTGCTGGCAGGATTGGGCAGTTTCAGCAATTTGCTGTAAGACAGAAATAACTTCGGAAAAGCAGTTCTCTAACACATTCATTCCTATCAATACAGTTGGTTCACAGTTCCGCCGGTCAACATCAACAACAATTATACCCTGTTTCTTCAATTCTACTTTACCAATCTTTATGGTCATCTCCCTGAATCCTAGTTTCGGTACCAACTTACCATTACTGGCCCATATATCTAGTTCAACATCAGAGGGCCCTTTATCAATATCTGCATCAGCCCAGTACCTCTTATAAAGGATATACGGTATAGATGAAATCTGGGAACCTGTGTCCAGCAAAGCGTTGAGGGGCATTCCGTCCAGCACGATAGGGATAATGGGTCGTCCTCCGATGTACCTGTCGTGCCAGGGTGTTGGGCCTTGAAAGTTCATTCCTGCGAAGCGGCCCGCATTCCCAGGGGATTCCCGTTTAAATCACAATCTCGTGCAAAGTGGCCTGGCTGCTGGCAACGGCGGCAAATGGGCTGTCCATCCGGTTGGTAGCGGTCGCGGGGTCGTCCTCTCCATGTCGGGTATCTCTGGGGTCTCATCCATGGAACACCTTCTCTACGGTTTGACAACTCCATCTTGTGTCCTCTCATTTCCTGCATGGTTTTAGCCATTGAAGCAACAACATCAGTTAAAGAGTCAAGCTTTTGTTGAAGAGCCTCATTAGTACTGGGCCCCAGGGGCTTAGCAATGGCCCCGGACATAGCTGATGTCACTGGTACTCCATGTTGTTGAGGAGCCTCTGCCATGAGTTGCGCAGGCTCCTGATCCCGAGGTGCCTCTGCCAGCTGGAGACGTATAACGCTCTCCTTTAATTGGGCAAATGTCAATTCAGGGTTCTTAAAAACAAGCATGCTCACATGCCCCCGGTGACAAGGGGTGTAGAGTCCCTCAATAAATTGATCTCTTAGCAGTTTATCCGCTCCGGTGTTAAAAATGGGTTCAGCCAGTGTAAGTGATTTAAGGGCTTCCTGCAGGTTTAAGGCAAAGTCTCTCACGCCCTCATTAACTTTTTGTTTGCAATTAAAGAATCGTACTTTAGCTTTGCTGCTGGCCGTGGTTTCAAATGTAGCTTTTAATCCAGCAAATATGCGTTCAACAGTGCCTTTTAGATCAGCTGCCCATGCTGTGACTTCTCGCTTAGCATGGCCACTTAACTGCATCATCAGGAGACTAACACGCTGAACTTCACCCACAGGGAACATGTCAAAATGGGCCAGCATCTTTTCTCTGAAATCGTCAAGGGTATTAGGCTCACCTTCATACATTGGAAGCCATGGGCCACCCGGGGTATATGGCATCAGCACCGGCATGATGGGCGCCACTCCTTGCACCGCTGCGCTACCGGACTCTCTATCGACACTCTGTCTTTCAGCTGCATTAGCGTCGCCGGGTGCTGCGGCGTCTCCGTGCTGCGACATACTGTGCCCCCTTAGTTAATCCGGACCCTTCCGGTCCTCCGCTTCCGTCGGGATAGTGTAGATTCGTTCCGCTGTGCAGTAGGATCGATTTTCCCCTTGCTCTGATGTCAGAGCGCTCAGCTTGGTGCCGCCCACAATGACACGCCCCCTGCTGCTCCCACCCACCGCGCTCTGTAATGGCGGATTCTGAAGTTTTTCAGTTAGACTGGGGCTCAGGTGATGGCGTAGCTCAATTAACAGTCTCGTGCCTAACGGTTATGAAGTGATTACCTCAGGGGATGGCGGCCATCTTTACTCCATTATAACCAATGGGGAAAAGTCACTTTCAATAGTTTTCAATGGGGAATGGATTTTTCTTTAATAAAGTCAATTTTCAAGATTTTTCATCCAAGTTTTCACAGTTTTGGGCTCCAATCACGGCACACAATACCCGGTATACGGGCTGGCTGGATCCTGTTCGTGACGCCAAATGTGACGCCCAAGAGACCGGGATACCCAGCACCGGACCAATGGGGTCTGTCTCTTGAGGGGGATGTTACGGGTGGCTTGACCCGGTGCTGTGGCCTCAGGCAATGCACAGTGTAAGGGGTATCGTGAGGGGACAGGCACTTACTTGATCAGCAGCAGGTTCTCCCAGCGGTGACGATCCCGATCCTGGATAGATGGCTATTGTCCAAATGAAAGACTGAGGCACTGAAACGTTTAACCAGTTTACTTTAACATAAAAGGATTTACAACCAGTCCTGTCACCGGAGTCTGTATGGGAACTCTGAGTTACTTTGACCCTGCCGGGGTCTTCGCCTCTTATTGTGCGCAATTTCTGTGTGGCCCTGCTGCTGTATGTGAACTGGCTGCCGGCCCAATCTGTCCCCTCCGGGTCCTGGTTCGACGGGCAACCCGAGTCCTTTTATCGGCTTACCCCCTCCAGGAGTACCGCTGAACTCTGTCTGTTGCTGCGTCCGGCCCTAGTGAAGCTGATATCACCTCACGTTTTTCCGGTTGCTGTATTATATATAATGAATACAGCCACGGATCCGGTATCCGTCTTTGCGCCTGTTCTGGGTAGTGATTAATGCTACCCGGTTCTCACAATGTCCCTTTTCTCTGTCCCTCTTCTCCTCAGGCCGGTGATTTGGGCCCGGAAACCGTCATAGGGCTGTTAGAAATTCAGCTGTATGACCTCTCACTATCAGCTCCTTAGCCCAACTGCCATTTCTTCTCTCAGACCAGAATGGATTAAGGGGAGTCTCTGGAGCTCCCCCTTCTGGCCGGAGGTGGCAGTGCAGTTTTGCTATTTTAGTATTTGTGTCTAGTGTCAGTAACTATTTTTGTGGCAAATACCCCTAGGGGTGCCACACTGGCATCTTTAACTTAGGGATAGGTCATTACTGGGCTCATATTCCATCTTATGACACTTCTTTTAACCGCTACAGGGTTCGGAAACCCTTAAACAGTTAATAAAATTGACATGTTCAGTCTTTGGGTGGCTTATGAGGTAAAAGTATAGTGTAAAAGACACCGGCAGTGGAGCTGCTGAAAGAATTATGGCAAAACCACTGGCGAAGCCGCTCCAAAAAACGACACTGGAGCTCTCCTAAAGCAGCTTCGGCTGGGACTGGCGAAACAGCTCCAGAAAAACAACCACCGGAGTTTACCTGAAGAGGCTTCAGCTGGGTAAACTAAGAGATGTTGTGTGGGCACAGCCTAAGATTTTACACAGCTATTAGAGTTGGGCAAAGATTTACAGGACCCTGATCTACGTCGATACTCCATGGCAGCCAGACCGCTGGAGTGAAATCTTCCTTGATCGGACCTACAATGTCAGCATCCTGGGTGCCTCTTCTGATTAGTAGACCCTTGGGATGCCATGATGTCAAGCAAGATGGAAGATGTGACTTTAAGTAAAGCTTAGTGACTCGGTTGTGGAGGTCTAGTAATCACAAGATGTGCTCAAGACACCAGTAATCAATGGGGCGGGCAAGGACGTTCACAAATACTTTTTCACAACTCTGACAGCTAGGCTTACAAGGCAGTTAGGAGAAGGGGAGAAGATATTAGAAATAAAACACCTTTGAAAAGATGGAAACTTTCCTTGCAACTTTTACGGTTTTTACGCCAGTTTTGGCCACATTCGCCACGATGGGTGAAGCCGGGGCTGCACGAGTCCCATCGATATTCGCTCTTCTAATTTATGACGAGCTGTGGCATACCTTACGCCACAAATCTTACTCCAGTCTCCGCTTTTAAAATGCGCCTGAGTCACTAATAGACATGCGCCGTTTCATGAATCAGGCGCCTATGACTTCATCCCGCCCGCTCATCCAGGCTGGAGAGAATAATGCCGATCTTGATGAATTGGGGCCCTAATGTGTGATTAACAAAGGTACTAATGTCTCTTCTGACATATGTGGGCTATAAAAAGGCTACATATACACAGAGAAAGACAAAAATCACACGCACGATCGTCATAATTTAAGAACTTACATAATTAGTAAATCATTTGTGGTACAGTTAATTGAACCAATATTAATACAACAGCCTCCCGTACACTGCTGAGCAGAAATATAGCAATACATAAGTTACAGATCTAGTAACTGTGTAAGTGCTTATAAGAAAATAAAATATGTAATAGACTATGAATATCTTCGATATAGAAAAATTGATTTTAAGTATGTAAGCGGTTAGCACTATTGGTTTGTAGCCTTAGTTGATGCCTGACAGCTAACGCAATTGTAGAAATGTAAAGTGATAAGTAATGGGACGCCTGGTCAGAGGTCTGTAAACAAGTGCCGAGAGACTGGATGAAAGAATTTAGATTTTTCAGGTCTAAGATGTGTAAATATGGGGGTCCAGTCTGGGCTCTGTATTCCAGGGGGCTTTGAATCTGTATCCAGTAGGAGTCTAACCAGAATTCTCTAGGTCTGGTCGGATCTCTATACTATTATATAAAGCATCCAGTGGGTTAACTGTTTTCACTGCAGGATGGGGCCTATGCAAACACTTGTTATTATTATTATTATTTATTGTTATAGCGCCATTTATTCCATGGCGCTTTACATGTGAGGAGTGGTATACATAATGTTGCGAGTCTCCCTGTTTTCTCAAAAGTTCGGAAGTATTTCATATGCAGCCTAAGTGACCGATTCCTCCACCATCCTCTCCTCCTACGGCTTGTATAATTTTCCTCCCTGAAAATATGGATGCTTTTCGCGCTCCTCTCCGATTTGGCTTGTACCTTTTCCTACCCTTCCCTTCTGCTATCCATAACACTGAGGGAAGGTGGAGAGGAGCAAAGAAAAAAGGATGCAGCGGGACAGTCAGCTACGTGAAATAGTTATGCAGACTCTACAGCAGCAAAATGGGGGGACATTTTTTGCACAATGTTATGTAGAAAGTTGATTAATTTTGAATTAAGGCAAAAAATTAACATTAATGAAAAAAAAAAAAATCAGCGCAATTGTGGAGATAGCCTTAATAATAATCAGTGATTTAGGACAGAAACCAATAGTAAGTGGTATAACATTAATATAGTTTATAGTCCGGTGTGTTCTAGGACCTAAAAAAAAAAAAGGTGCACAAAGCAAGGCAAATACACCACTCCGATTCCAAAGAAGCCGTAAATAACCGCTAAATAATGACTGCCACAAATAAATTGACATCAAAAAGCAAAATGGACAGATGAGTGGTAGAGTATGTAATTCAGCTTCACAAGCTGCTCCGTAAGAGGTCGACTACATAAAGATAGGTGAACTAGTCATGGGCTTAATATTAACAGAAAACATTCATTCCTTCCAAACAGACAAAATCGTGGTTTTTTTTTCCCCTCTTTCGTCATTAATCAAAGAGATCCGCTTGAAATCCTCTGAGCATCCGTTAAAAATAAAGTATTCCTCTTCATGGCGGTGAAACGAAATTATTATTTTTTTTTTCGATTGCTGAACTAGAGCCACATAGAGCTCCTCCTATTTGCCGTCAGCCCAGGACGCATGTACTTTAGAGTTGCTGACGAATAAATGTGCTCCTATGAAGGTCAGACCGGTCTAGAAATACCCTCAAAGGCAACCAGTTGGGTCAAGAAATTTTATGTACGTAAAATGGGGGAAAATGTTTAGCATCCAGAACGCGGCGTTCAGCTCCTTTCCAGTCATCGGGCGCAGCATGGACCGGTCACGGCTGTTCAGTGGATTAATATCCCCGCTAAACACATTCACTAAGCGGGGCGTCAAGTGGGAAGGATTGGAGAACAGCCGTGACCTCTCCGTCCTGCCCAGATCTCTCCATGCTACCCCGATGGCTGGGAAGGAGCAGGACCCAGCGTAATTATAAGATTTAGGAACATCATCACACCAGCGTAAAAAAAAATAATATATGTAATATTTGCACATTTCTCGTAATCTTCATTTGCAATATTTGTACTTCCATCTCACTTGCAGCAATATAGAATATAATATTAGAGATCTTTTCAGTAATTCTCTTTTCCCACAAAACTTTATCTAGAATGACGACGTAGACGCTTCCTTCCATAGCCGAAGAGATCGCTTTAAAAAATATATATAATGAGCATATATAAGGATCTCGAGAGAAGCCCCAGATTCTATCGGTCAGGGATTTTTCTATGTCCGCATCTCCTTCATCAGCACCCCGATATCCATCCCAGAAGACTCAAATAGGTTTGAGGGATCAAGAGTTCAGGTCAGATATTATTTCAGGGCTTCTTCGTCTTCTGGGGAATGGTCTCCGGCAGGAGTCTCGGATGAAGATGCCACCTAAAACAAAGAAAAGGGGAAAATAAAAAGTAACATCGCATCCCGTCTTCGGCATAAGAGACACAACTTTATTTCTAGCAAGTTAAGGCCCAATACACATTAGAAGAGGGAGATAACTGACGGCCGAATGATTGTTGAGCTGACAGCCATCTCTCCTGACTCCACCATATGTAGGAGGGCTTGGCTTATCATACGCTCATGTGTTCTCGAAGAGTGGGCTTCTGCCAGACTCCACTGGCGGAAATTTAACATCCGGAGAACAAAATATCGCCCATTGGAAATCTAATATGCTAGGACCTCCTCTGCCCCCCGACATCATCTGTCGGAGAGTGGAGGAGGGAGTAGGGAGGCGCCCCATATACATCAGACTGTTTTCCGATCCTGTCGACATCGTTTGGTTCAGAATTTTAGCACAAGGACCCACACAAGATCCTCTTACTTTGACACAAATTTCAAAACTGAAACACGTAGTTTTACTATAAAGAACAGCGGTACTGTAGCGCCACTTTTTTCACCTGTAAAAACTGCATAGAAAAAAAAAAAACACATTGCAAATGTTTTGATATGGTTTTAAGGTCTGTGGTCAAAATAGTCTATTGTAAATGAGCTCTTGTACTGCTTTTCTACAAATTAAGGCCTCATTAAGACATAAGCCATTTTTCTCATGCACACACACAAAAAAGTCCAATTTTCATGAGTATTTAGTCAGTATTTACCACCGGAGGTTTAACAGCAAATTTTTCGCAGAAAAATAAATAAATTGCAAAGCTTCTCCCACCCTTTACAATGTAGAAAAACGGACAGTACTCGGATGACTTCCACGATTTTCACACAGCAAGAGACTTGTACGACCACGTTCACAGATTCAGTATTTGGTCAGTATTTTACATCAGTATTTGTAAGCCAAAATCAGGAGCGGAACAATCAGAGGAAAAGTATAATAGAAACACGTACACACTGATGTAAAATACTGAACATGGCCTATGAGTAATTTTGAGACGTGACTCGGATCAAAAATCGGACATGTGAACAGCCCCACAGACAAAACAGGGAAAGAACAGGTGCATGAAAATTGGACGTCTAAGGGCCTAAACGTACAAACTCACGACTTACCAGGACTCCAGCACAGAAGCAGAACAAGCAGATTACAGCAACTAAGAGAGCTAAAAAGATGTACTCGAAGATCAGGATTCCAAAGGCAAATTTGTAAACAAGATCGTTACAGCGTCTTGGATTTTCTTGGTAAATTCTGAACACCCAGACACTGCCTGAGGGTAAAAAAAGAGCAAAAATGCATAAAGAGGGAGAAATAGAGATTTGTCTTTTTTATGAAAAAACGGACAGTTCGATACACGTAAAACAGACATATACATACCAATAAAACAACATATAAAGTGGTACATGGTACAGTGGAAACCACAGGCTTATATTGTGCAGAGCTGTGAGAAATACGCCTTCTGTACAGCTGCTGGAGGACATCAATTTGTACCAAAGGAACATAGACTTCTATACTGCTTTAGGCCTCCTGCACATGTCCCGTATAAAACACGTATGTGAAAAAACGGCACCAGGGTTTTCCATCAGTGTGTCATCCATGTGTCAGAATGTCATCAGTGTCCATTTTTACCATCCATGTGTTATCCATGTTTAGCATCAGTTTTCTCCATCCGGGTGTCATCTTTGTCATCAGTGGGTCCGTTTTTAAAATCTGAGCGTCATCTATGATTTGCATCTGTGTGCCTGTTTTACCATCAGTGTGTCATCCAGGTGTCCATTTTCACCATGTGTGTGTCATCCATGTTTTGCATCCGTGGGTCCGTTTTCACCATCAGTGTGTGGTCCGTGTGTCCAATTTTACCATTAGTGTCGGATAAAGAAAGATATAAATGACAAAGCTTCTGCTATACTTTGCAGTGTTAAACACGGACGGGACTCTGATGCCATCCGTGTGCTGTAACGCGTTTGTCACGGAGCCTTAGACTTGTATTCGCCCTTGTCATCCATGTTGTCAAATTAAAGCGGACATGTGCATAGGAGAACGGCGCACAGGGTATAGAACGCTGCAATGCCGTGTGGCTTTGAGGCCTGAACACAACCCTGCGGAACTGATCAGGAGGAGAGAAGTTGCAGGAGGGATGGAATTAGCCAGTGCTCCGAGTCAGGTGACAGCGACAAAGCCAGCCTTGGATATAAAAGGCCAGCGCGCCAAAACAGAAGAGGATTGGGCGCCAAGGGAAGTGACAGGTGGTCCTACTTCAGCTCCAGCAGCCATGACAGTTTACCGCAGCTGTGTGTACCTGTAAAGCCCAGACTCAAACAACGATGGTCTGGCACCAAAGACCAGAGCTACGCTAGGCAAGGTCCAGACATCACCCGTCGACGGTCAAGCATCGAAGACCCGAACGACGTCGGTCAACAGCCGAAGACCAGCCCCCATCAATAAGGACCAAGGACACACTGTCAAGTACCGAAGAAGCCTTGAGGATATCCAAGCCTGGGCCGGTGATCAGAAGAAACATGTGGGATGGGCCGTCACTTTCAGCAGAGACTTACAGTACCGGGTGAGGGCAGAGGGAGGGCTGCAGATCAGACGGGTCTGATACTAGACCTCGTCAGGTCCAGGAACCCGGCCACGGAAGTTCTTAGAGACTCTTCCCGCCAAGTACAGAGTTTACCCACGTCCCACCTAGGGTTAGGTTGGACTGTAGTCCTGGAGTTTAGCCTGATATTCCCCATTGTACATTAACCAATATATTCCTGTTTATACAATTGCATTTCCATTGATTCTGTGAATACTGCGCCTGTGTAATCTGCCTCTAATAACAATCCACTATTCATATAATTCTGTTACGCAAATAACAGTAGATTGTTGTGCCGCCTGTGTCAACGCTGTTGTATGTAGTTCACCAGCTTACAATGGTACCAAAGATTATAATGGGTACATGTGGTATCAGTGAAAGAAATGGATGACACAAGTACTGGGAACATGGATGTGTGAATGGGGCCTAAGAAGAACAAAACATTTTTTTTATACCTATATTCAAGTTACACATTTTTTAAAACTTAAGTCAATGAAGGATTCAAATTTATAAAATATTCCTTCTAAGTCCTCATTCACATTTCACTTTTTCTCACAAAAAAATTAACGAAAAATGGAAGGATTATTTTGATCAGATTTTGATTAAAATAATTTTAGCGTCATCAATTTTTCTCACTTGTAAGGGGGAAGGAAAAAAAACAAAAAACGTTTCTCCACCTTCTTCTTTCTGACAATCCATGAGATTGGACAACATCCGAGTGTGGTAAGATTTTTTCATGGAGAGGGACTCATCTGCGAGGAAAGTGGACGAGCGCTATCAGATTGAAAAAAAAAAAAAAAAAAAATCGGATTGCACTCTGACCAATGTTAATCTATGAGTTACAGCTCATCTGCAATTTTTTTCTCAGCTCAGATCGAGATGAGAAAACAAGAGTGGCATGCTGCGATTGTCCTTGTATCTTGGACGAGATGCGCCAATGCAACTCAATGGGTGTGATTTAAAAAAAAAAAAAAAAAAAAAATCACACGGCACTCGGCCCACGTGATCATGTGAGTGCTGTCCGATTTTTACACACCCATGTCCTTTGAAAAGATGGAAATTCCAGCAAAGGCTAGGCTGACAGCTTTGGGCTGATATTAATAGCATAGTAAGGGGCCATAGATATTGGCCCCCTCCCTGACTAAAAACATCAACTCTCAGCCACCAGAGAAATGACGCATCCATAAGAGGCACCAATTCTGACACTTAGCCTCGCACTTCCCACTTGCCTAGTGGGGTAATAGTTGGGGTGGGGCGTTGGATGTCACTTTTGTATTGTCAGGTGACACGAAGCAAAGAGATTGGCAATAGAGAGGCATCTGTAAGACGTGTCCACTGCTTACCCCTATAGTGATATTGTATAAAAAAAAAAAATACACACACATAGCCAGAATAAAGTCCATTAATTGAAATAATGACACATACTCCTTTAATGAACCTACATTTACCAAAAACATGTATACTTACGTCAACGCCCAATCCGCTGAAGCTAATGTCTCCTGTAACAGAATTCAAATAATAAACAACCATATTCCTCACCTGTCCTCTGAGCAGATAATAATCCATTTGTCCCGAGACGTGTCTAGCTCAGCTACATCTAGATGGATGCTGAATTGTTGCATGATGCAACTATACAGCCTGCCATCCAGCAGAGACCCTGAGATGTGCGTGCTTGCTCAGCTCAATGCCTTGCGGTGACATGGTAAAGTTCCTCGGGTTTATAGCCAATTAACTTTCACCTCACTGGCGTCACCGTGGGCGTGAGAAAGTTCTCACGCTCACGGTGCAGTCAAAAAGGACCTGGAAGTTGACAGCCAATGAACTCAGTTCAACTCACTGATATCAGCACGAGCGCCATGGGAAAAGTCCTAACGGCGCTTTCTCACGCTCACGGTGAGGTCAGTGAGGTAAAAGGAGTTCACCACAAGGCACTGAGCTGAAAAAGCACACATAGATCAGTGTCTCTGCTGGATGGTAGGATGTATAGTCGCATCATGCAACAATGAAGCCTGCCCTCAAGATATAGACGTGTTGCGGGACAAATAGATTATCATCTTCTCAGCGGACAGGTGAGGAAAATGGTTGTTTATTATTTTAAATTCTGTTACAGAAGACATGGGTTCCAGGGCAAGTGGGAAGAGTGAGGTTAAGTGCCAGGATTGGCGCATAATGCGTCATTTCTGGGGCGACTGAGGGCTGATGTTTTTAGTCTGTGAGAGGGCCAATATCCATGGCCCCTACCAAGGCATGCTGTTAATATCAGCCCGCAGCTGTCTGCCTAGCCTTTGCTGATTATTAATTATAGGGGGACCCGGCTTTTTTTTTTTTTTTTTTTTGGAGTCCCCCATTTTAATAACGAGCAACGGCTAAGTATACAGCTGCGAGCTGATATTAATTGCCCGGGAAGCTCCATGGGTATAACCCCCTTCCCAGGCTATAAACATCTGCCCACAGTCGTCCGCTTTCTCTCTGCTGGTTAATAAAATGTCAGGGGATCCCACTAACTTTTTTCCCAAAAGGAATTTATTTAGTAAAAAAAAACAGGTACAGTAAGCTACACACAAAAAGCACTGATTATATATCTTTCTCACATATTTATATCTAACTATCTCTCTATATATAAATAAATCTGATTGTATTCGCATGAAAATCGCATGACACTCGTCCCACTTTTCTGGACTGAAATTGGACCATTTTTTTCCCAAGGTGATGGGTATGAGCCTAGACCCATAGATTTGCATTGCCCATTTTGATATTACACTTGAATCAAAATTAGACATGTCTCAGCGATTTTGGCCCCACAGATCATCACATGTATGAGGGCCATCTGTGAAAACCACGGATAGCTGTTGTATGTGAAAACGTGTGAATGAGGTCTAATACATATAATAAAAGAATGGATCCATAAATAACTTCCAGCCTTTTCAATACTGCTCTCCAATGGGTGCCGATTGTATACAACTGTATGTTAAATGGCTTTAAGTCTAAGAAAACAAACTGCGCTTTGTTCACCAGTCCCCGGTCCAGCACACTTGGTGTCTACTATTGTCTGCAGCACTAATGTCACATCAACAGCGCTGCAGCCAAACAGTGAGCTCTGCGCCTCAGTCTGAACTGATGACACAGATGCTCAGAGCTGCTAAGCCCACTGATTGGCTGCGGTGTTGCTGACGTGACGCTAGAGCTGCAGACAATAACAGAATGAGTAAAGTTCAGTTTAAAAAACAACAACAATGAAACCATGGAGACAGGGGTTTTCCAAAACCAAACAACCCCTTTAAAGGGTAGTTCAGACATATAATATTAAAGACCTATATCTCGGATAGGTAACATAAGATCGGTGGGGGTCCACTGAGTGGCTGTTAGATCTTATGGCTGGGTTAGAAATTTATTCTCAGTGTATGTTTTTTTTATACAGTATCACTATGGTGTTAGTAATGGGAACACCTCTCCATTACTGACCTCTTTGCTTGATGTCATCTGACAATACAAAGGTGACATCAACCCCCGCCCCCCAACTATCACTCCACTTGCCACCACAGGTTAAGTGGGAAGAGCGAGGATAATCACCAGAATTGGCGCATATTATGGATGCACCATTTCTGGGGAGGGTGAGAGCTGATATTTTTTGTCTGGGAGGGGGCCAATATCCATGGCACTTTCCTAGGCTATTGGATGGAGCTGAACGACAATAACCGGCAGCTTCTACTACAGATTGAATAGAGCGGTGCTGCTCTTCTCTGTACACGGTTTATACAGGGCACCATCAGAAATAATTGTGCGTGGGTCCAGTGTTGGACCCTCTAAACCCCTGATCTGACATTAATGACCTATGCATGGGATATACCCAGACAATCTCTGTTTTGCAAGTAAAGTTATTTTCTTTTATAAGAAACACCATGAAATATACCTGCAATGAACCAACAAAAGGAGAAAATGCCCAGAACACTCTCTATGGAATACGCCAACTTTTCAGCGACGATCTTCAGCGGGATAAGTGCAAAAGCCAACAAGTGAAATACCCCGGCCACTATCAGATAGATGGGGATTTTGGGCTCGATTGGACAGTTGTCGACATGCATGGATCCTGTAGTGAAGAACAAAAATCATTCCAATCAACGCGTTTCATAATTACAGCCAATAAACGAGATATTCCAGTGTATCTGTATGGTCACCCGTCTTACCTATAATAACCATGGCAATGCTGAGCACCGTCCAGAGCAACACAGAGAATATCTGTGAGGCTGAAAGAAAAACACAAAATACTTCTGTAACTGAGCACTTCAGAAGGTCCCCTTGTGCCGTTCCAGAGAAAGTCAAATATAGCATTTCAGCAGAATGGTGATCGAGCATGCGGATAACTTTTTCGATCTGGAACACCCCTTTAAACACACGGCAAATTTTGCTTTTTTTTTGTCCTAGTCTTGTATTTAAATATCCTGGCCAAAGTGGGGAGTGCACTCCCTCAGGTCCTGGGGCAGTGTTCTGTTCTGGGGTAATGTTTCATATTACCGACACCTGTTACTTGCCACAGGTGAGCTTGAACGAGCATCACAGGCTTGAAACAAAGTTGTTTACCCACAATTTTGGAAAGGTGCCCACAATTTTATCCAGACTATTTTGTGGGTTATGTGTGAAATTATGAGCAAAAAGAGATCCCATCAACAGATGGAAAATATTTTACCTCACAAACTGTATCCTCTGCGATGATCTGCTGTAATGTCAGTATTGTCTTTGAGGGGAGAACACAGCACAGGAAGGAGAAAGACAGGGGGATAGCACATGGGGTAGACAGGTCAAAGAAGAGAGCACAGACGGGAGAAGTCAGCACATGGGGAGAGAGACAGTGGATAGGTGGGTGAGCACATGGGGAGAGAGAGATTCTCAACGCTGCAAAGCCAGCCCCCATCGTGACATTACCGCCCTCCTGATTCGATGGCATCGGGCCTCAGTCTAGTAATAATATTAGCAAATACCTTCAATTAGAAATGTAGTATAGTTCTCCTGATTAGTGGAGCCTCAAACTCAGATGTTACCGTAGTATGACAAAGTATTTCGGATGATCACCCATGTTGTTTTACGTGGAAATACATGGATCATATAGGTAAAGGTGAACATGTGCGAGTTTTCTTGCTCACTGGTAAATGTGGATTGTACTGACATCTAGTGTCAGATAAGAAAACTGTATTAAAGGGGTTGTCTGAATTTCACTTTGAGCTGAATCTGAGATCTGAATCTGAGCATGCGCCACCCCCAGCGGCCATTTTCCCGGAGGCCACCGCATCGCAGCAATGGAGCTGCCGGCGCCTCCGGGCTTTCAGGAGATGCCCCGACTGACTCTGCGGGAAGATACGCCGCCGTTGCCGCCCCACAGCACAGAGCCCCGACGCTGTACGAAGAGGAACCGCCGCCCCACAGCACCCACGTGGCACAAAGAGGAGCAGCCGCCGCCGCTCCCCAGCACCCCACGCTGACGCTGGCTGCAGCTACAATGTGAGGTAATGGGGCATACTCCACTCACACTTTCCTGTGAGACGCCCCCTCCATCATCGGGACCACTCCCCCCCACCCACCCACCATATACACCCGGCGTACAAGACGATACCCGGCGTATAAGACGACCCCCGACTTTTAAGAAGATTTTCAGGGGTTAAAAAGTCGTCTTATACGCCGGAAAATACGGTAAGTAAAAAAAGCAAAAGTGCATTTAAATAACAGAGTTTTTAGTAATACTGTTTTTTGATAAAAAAAATAGCACAAAAGCCATCCCACCGCGTCGTTTAACTACTGCATGTGTAACAACCCAAGTTAAAGGGAACCTGTCACCCCGTTTTTTGAGATTGAGATATAAATACTGTTAAATAGGGCCTGCGCTGTGTGTTACTATAGTGTATGTAGTGTACCCTGATTCCCCACCTATGCTGAGAAATACATTACCAAAGTCGCCGTTTTCGCCTGTCAATCAGGCTGGTCAGGTCGGGAGGGCGTGTTCACAGCGCTGGTTCTTCCTCAGCTTTACGTTGGTGGCGTAGTGGTGTCCGCATGTTGAGGTGACTAATCCAGTGTGGGCACGTGAACAAGCAGCGCGCGATCTGCGCTGTCATCCCTTTCGTCGGTGGGGGCGGCCATCTTCCTGGGGCCGCGCGTGCGCAGATCGAGTGCTCTGCTGCACGGGGCTTCAGGAAAATGGCCGCGAGATGCCGCGCGTGCGCATTAGAGATCGCGGCGGCCATTTTCCCAAAGCCGAGTTTGCATCTCGGCTTTGGGAAAATGGCCGCCGCGATCTCTAATGCGCACGCGCGGCATCCCGCGGCCATTTTCCTGAAGCCCCGTGCAGCAGAGCACTCGATCTGCGCACGCGCGGCCCCAGGAAGATGGCCGCCCCCACCGACGAAAGGGATGACAGCGCAGATCGCGCGCTGTGTCTTCACCACTACGCCACCAACGTAAAGCTGAGGAAGAACCAGCGATGTCACCACGCCCTCCCGACCTGACCAGCCTGATTGACAGGCGAAAACGGCGACTTTGGTAAGTTATTTCTCAGCATACATGGGGAATCGGGGTACACTACATACACTATAGGAACACACAGCGCAGGCCCTATTTAACAGTATTTATAGCTCAATCTCAAAAAACGGGGTGACAGGTTCCCTTTAATATTAGACAGTGTTGGACTGTCCCGATCAGAGTTACCTTGACGTGGTGGGATGGCTTTTATGATATTTTTTGATCAAAAAACAGTATTACTAAAAACTATGTTATTTAAATGCACTTTTGCTTTTTTACTTAGTTACATCAGGGTTTTTGCTTACTTTTTTCTTTTGTAGGTTTTAATGTTTTGTGGCCAATGTGAACATGCGTTTAACTTCTGCATGTGTACCAACTCAAGTTAAGCTCAATTTTTGTTTTTGTTTCAATTTTATAATATGTTGGAGGGTTGTCTAAACATCTGTCTGTTGATATAACTCTCTATTTCTACAGCATATACTGATGTCTAAAAATGCATGCAAAAAAATGCTACAAAAACACGGCAAATTCGCAGTCATTTTTATACCTGCGTTTTTGACTGACTTCATTGATGTCAATGGGTGAACACTGGAAAAATGTACACGCTGCAGTTTTGAAACTCAACCAAATCTGCAAGGCATAAATAAGCAACGTGTGCACGAGACTTCAGGATTCCCTTAGAGTTTTGTGACAAATCCGCGCGGCAAAAATGCACACAGCCTTACTGTCGCAAACTAGGTTGCCTGAGAATATATTTCCTTTGCAAGCACACTTCCTCAAATCACTTGAATGGAAACTGTAAGCAGGTTTTTGTTATGTAATGTTAGGACAGCATGAGGCTGAGACACTGATTTCACCAATGTTTCACTTATTAGGCTGTATGCCTAATGAGTGTTTTATCAGCAGGAGATTATCACTGTCCAGACTAGTGCTCATGTGCTTCCTGGTTCAGCTCTGACCCCAGCAGTGAATAGCAGCTTACTCTCAATATGGAGACGTAGCCAAAAGTGTTGACACCCTTGAACTTGTTCCAGAAAATGAAATATTCCTCCCAGAAAATTATTGAAATGACACGTTTTGTTATACACACATTTATTTCCTTTGAAAAAAACGGCAAATTGGAGATGATTTCACACTAAACCACAAAAATGGGCCGGACAAAATTGTTAGTACCTTTCCAAAATTGTGGGTAAACAACTTTTTTTCAAGCATGTGATGCTCGTCAAACTCACCTGTGGCAAGTAACAGGTGTGGACAATATGAAAATCGCACCTGAAACCAGATAAAAAGGGGAGGATTTGACTCAGTGTGGCACACACAAACACACAAAGATTAAGCATAGAAAACAGAAAGAGGAGAGAACTGTCTGAGGACTTGAGAACAAAAATTGTTGAAAAATATCAATAATCTCAAGGTTACAAGTCCATCTGCAGAGATCTTGATGTTCCTTTGTCCACGGTGCACAACATACTCAAGCAGTTTACAGCTAGTGATGAGCGAGCGGGCTCGTGTCTTAAATCGAGTATTTTTTGACATGCTCGAAAAAGATGCTTGAGCCGCCATAGCTGCATGTCTAGCGGCTGTTTGACAGCCAAAAACCATGCAGGGATTACCTGTTTGTTAGGTAATGCCTGCATGTGCTGCGGCTGTCGAACAGCCGTGAGAGACATGCAGCCAGGGCGAATTGAGCATTTTTTTTATCTTGCCGAAAATACTCGATTTTGACATGAGCACACTCGGATAACACCTTATCTAAGCACGATCGCTCATCACTATTTACAACCCATGGCAGTGTAGCTAATCTCCTTGGACATGGACAGCAGAGAAAATTTGATGAAAGGCTGCAATGCTGGATAGTCCGGATGGTGGATAAGCAGTCCCAATCAAGTTCCAAAGGAATTACCGCTGTCTTGCAGCTCAGAGTGCATCAGTGTCAGCGTGAACGATCCATCAATATTTGAATGAAATGAAGCACTATAGCATGAGACCCAGGAGAACCCCACTGCTGACACAGAAACATAAAAAAGATGGACTGCAGTTTGCCAAAATGTACATAAGTAAGCCAAAATCCTTCTTGGAAATCTGTCTCTGGACAGATGAGACCAAGATAGAGCTTTTTGGTAAAGCACATCACTATTGTTTACCGAAAAAGAAATGAGGCATTAAAAAACAAAAAAAAGACACAGTACCTAAAGTCAAATATGGTGGAGGTTCAAAGATTTTTTTGCTGTTTTGCTGCCTCTGGCACTTGGCGCCTTAACTATGTGGAAGGTCTCATGAAATCTGAAGATTACCAAAGGATTTTGGGTCACAATATAGTGTCCAGTGTCAGAAAGTTGGGTTTGCGTCCTAGGTCATGGGTCTTCCAGGAGGAAAATGACCCCAAACATACTTCAAGAAGCCCCCAGAAATGGATGGAAACAAAGCACTGGAGAGTTCTGAAGTGGCAGCAATGAGTCCGGATCTAAATCCCATTGGACACCTGTGGAGAGATCTTAAAATTACTGTTGCCTTCAAATATGAGAGACCTGGAGCAATCTGCGAAAGAAGAAGAGTCCAAAATTTCAGTAGAAAGGTGTAAGAAGCTTGTTGATTGATTACAGTTATTTATTCCAAAGGGGGTGACCAAATATTAGGTTGAGGGTGCCAACAATTTTGTCCGGACAATTTTAGGGGTCTTAAGTGAAATTATGTCCAATTTGCCTTTTATTCTCTTTTTTTGTGTGTTGTTCCAATACACCAAAGGGCAATAAACATGTGTATAACAAAACATATGTAACTGGAATAATTTTCTGGGAGGAATACTTTATTTTCTTGAACAATTTCAAGAGTGCCAATACTTTCGGCCGTGACTGTACCATGGGCATAAAGAGCCTGGTGTGGGCAGGGTTAGCTTTCTCAACTCTGCTTCGTGCTGCATCTAAAAACTCTGATCGCATCACAACTGCTGCACCAAATAAACTAAGTGACACATCATTGGAATCAGTGTCTCTGCCCCTACTTTATGCTGCTCTCAGATGGGGTATCAAAAACCTGGCGACAGATTCCCATCTGTACTCACAATGTACTGGAGAAGCTGCCTGCAGGCGTGGGAAGTGCTCTGTTCACATGAAGCACTTTAGATGCACAATTTCAGGAGAAAGGAGGGTCCAAAAAGGTCAAACCCCCAACAAATCAACAAGAATAGGTGATAACCGGCTAAGATTGGAATAACCCTTTATTTCTTTAGATGGAGACCGCATTAGCTCTGAGCTGAGGGTGGAGAAGGGGAAAGTACGGTTGCAATATTTCTATTTTTCATGAATTTTATTTTAATTATGTGGTCAAAAATTAAGAAAAAAAATGTGTAAAAATTAGAAAAAATATATACAGTATATGTATCTGAATATTGCTTGTAAAAATTGGAGATGATACTTTCTGCTGAAATTTGGGTCAACTTTTTAAGAAAAGGATGTGAAAAAATAAATAAAATAAATATAGGAATAGATTCTCTCAGACTAAATCAAACTACCGTATGTTAGGCAGGATTAGTGAAACAATTATAAAGAACAGATTTCGCACACCAAACATTTTTTCTTTTAACTTACCCTTACATTCCATTTTTAGGGAAAAATTAGATGTCCCATGACTTCCTGCTGAAAAAAAATCAAAATATACACTTTACAATCATTGAATTTCTAGCTGGCGTTCCAACACTTGGGCTCTGCTCCTTTTAGTGGATCGTGTTTGCAGAACGCAAACTATCGAAAGAAATATTTTCCTTAGGAAGGAACGCATTTGTTCTGAGAGCTTCCTGTTTTTCTAGGGAGGACCTGTTCACATGGAGACGTGGGTCATTACTGTGCCAGATATTTCACACCTAATGTTAAGTAGAATTTTACAAAGTTCAAATTCTTTCCACTTTCAATAATTCTGTGAAAAGGGGTGTTCTCAGGTTTAAAAGTTCATTCTTAAAGGGGTGTTCTAAAGTCAAAATTGTATCCTCTATCCAAGTGATAGGGGATAACTTTACAATCGATGAAGGTCCAACCACCATGGGCCCCACTGATCCTGAAAACTTGGGCTCTGAATGGAGCAGAGGTCAGTCAAGCACGCTGCCGCTATATCTTGGCAATCTCTGGCGCCCACATTATGTATAAATGGAGCGGTAGTGCACTTGACCGACCTCTGCGCCATCAAGCTGGGGTTGTTTAGATCCCAGGTTCTCAGGATCAGTGTGGGCCACAGAGGTTGAATCTCCAGCGATCAAAAGTTTTCCGCCCAATCCTTTCATAGGACAGTGTACCCCAACTACAGTCCTCCAGAGCCACCAATGGATCATGTTTTCAGTGTCATGACTCTATTGTCGGGTGTCCTGGGACCAAGGACTCCTTTCCCGTCTCTAATGCTAGGGGTGCCCTAGCTCGCCCTGTTCCCCGAATTACTTCTGATGGTGAAGACGTCGGGGCCACGTACCTTGCCTTATCTCCTGAATCTGCCCTCAGTCTGTACCCTTCCCCCATCCAGGGAAGAGGAGAGTAGTAGTGTACTGTAATACACCAACCAGACTAACAAGGTAATACGAACAGGGATAAAGGAAAATACTAATCATGCAAATATACTCACATAAACAACAGAGGTAAACACTGGGGAGTGGAGGATGGGGGAAAAACCAAAGTAGGAGAAGAAGGGGATTAGCACACACCCAAAACCTAGCAACAGTCTCAGATAAATCCATCAAACGCCTTCTCAAACAACAACCACAAACCACCATCTTCTAACCATGCTGCATATGCTTGCTCTGACAATGAGAGCTAGCTAGGGCCCAAAATATATTGGAGAGGGGAGTCGCTAACATTGAACAGCTGAGAGCCTTAATGCAGGAAAGCTTCCAAGAGCTCTCAATTGAGCAGATTAACCCCTGCACTGCTAAAAGAAACCTGCACAGTTTAATATGAAGTGCTTATAAACAGTGAAGGAGTAGGAGAAATCAGACACGGCGGTTTTCTGGCTCCTCCCTGTCGCGGTAAACCTGTGACATTCAGGATTCCCAAAGCATTGGCCACATGATATTTCCATCACCTATGCAATACTAAGAAAATCTTTAAAACATGATCTGTTGGTGGCTCTTGAGAATGAACTTTTGAACATTAATCACTAGTATAATATGTACCGGTCACACATTATCCTGTATATATCATGTTCTGCATATAATATTGATAATATGTTTTGATAAATTGTACATTTTTAATTTTTTGCACTTTTTTTTTTATCATGTCTGAAAACTACCGTATATCATTTCATCTTTATTATTGCACATGTGAATTTATTTAGTCTTGCATCTTCAAATCTGCTATAAAATAGGCACTAATACTGCATACGTAATTCTGGCAAAAATCAGAATCGTACTGAAGAAAAATGGCAAATTAATTCAACTAATCGAGCCGCAGTAACCGGTGCTATAAAATGCATATTTTTCATACCCTATGGCGAACACAATATGATAGCCAATTGGTGCTTGATTTTGCTTTGCAATTGTGCAGCCAATAGCCCACCCTGGGTGGACAGAACTTCGGCAGAGCGGCCACTGCACCATTTGGCCCAACCCTCAAAAAGAACCCGTCAACAGGTAAAAAAAAATTGATAATTTTTGAAATTTTGCGCTTATGTCGTTCCCTTTGCTGTATTAAGTAATATATTCTATTTTTTTTTATTTTATTTTTTTTTTTTAAATCCCCGATTTGGTTTCACAGATATGGGCGTTTTTATTCAGTGCCGATTTGTTTGGTCTTTACAAAAGGGTATAGTTGAGTTAATCCCTTTCCTGAAAATACTGATCTACTTAAGGGCAGGTGTAGATCACCGTTTTCTCCACATCCAAGAAAAATCGACTTGATTATGCTAATCACACTCTGATCAGAGTGGGATCCAATTTTCTCAGAGGTGAGGAGTAAAAAAAAATAAAAAAAAATTCTCAACCTTCTCTATAATGTCATTCCGTGAAAATTGGACGATTTTTTTCTATGGAACACTGAATTCGCACGTATCCGAGGAAAAATAAAGTCATATGTGTGGCCCCATAGAATAACATGGGTACAAGTGTTATCAGCCAAAACCACGGATAGCGCTCATCCGAGTTATACGTCCTAACATTGTAAAATGTTATGTAACACGTAAACGCAAACGACTTTTCAGGACGTGTCACAAAACCTACATCTTCTCTCTGAAGAGCACAAAATCTAAACCCCAACATTCTCCGAAGCACTTTACTCTGGCTCAGCTTACCAATTATGTGCTGTTTGGAGAAGTAGGGAAGAAGTTTTTAAGTTGGCCATATGCCAAAAAAAAAAAAAACCAGGGGCGAAAAGAGAACTGGGAATTTTCGTTTTTTTTTTTTTTGTTTTTTTGTTTTTTTACACCCGCCAGAGCAAGAATGACCATTTTAGGTTTACTTCCCAACCTTATCGAGATCACTATAGTTATACAAGTTCTACTTTTAGCATTTTTGAATTGGGTGAAATCAACCATTCTAAACCCCTTGGGGCTTCATGGTGTGAAGTGTAAGAATCACGGATAGTTTGGCTTAAAGGCGCTACGACGCACATCTAGATCTGAAGGATCGCAGGAACACAGCAGAAACCAAGAAGTTCTCAGTTATCGTTCTTGTAAAGCAAACTTTGCAACGTTTTATTACAAATCCATTCCATGCTCAAGAATTTTAATTTTATTGTATACTGCTTGTTGTCTAGGATACCAGCCACCTCCGTCATCTATCAGCGGTGGCCAGTTTCCTAGGCAAGGAGTGCGCTATTGCAGGCTCTTTTTTAAGTCATAAGTACTGCGGGGAAGCTTGCTGGATCCAGACATGGGTGGGCACACAGTTCAGGAAAGCAACTCCTCTCGTTAAGTTGGGAGGTCAAAGGGCGGTGCGCTTGTGAATAAAGGATCATGCCTAGTGTTGAGCATTCCGATACTGAAATATCGGGTATGGACTGATATTCGCTGTATCGGAGTTCCGATACTGAGTTCCGATACTTTTAGAATATCGAATACCAGAATCGGAAGTTCCCATAATGCAATGAGCCAGTTTGATTTTATTCAGCCAATGAGGATCCTAAGAAGTGTGGGCACATCCTGTTAGGCATCTTAACTAATGGCATGGCTGTGATTGGCTACTGAAATGATGTCATGCTGCACTAGAAGGCCAGTTTCACACGTCAGTGTCTCCGGTACGTGAGGTGACAGTTTCCTCACGTACCGGAGACACTGACTCACGTAGACACATTAAAATCAATGTGTCTCTGCACATGTCAGCGTGTTTTCACAGACCGTGTGTCTGTTTGAAAAACACGGAGACATGTCAGTGTTTGTGGGAGCGCACGTATCACACGGACCCATTAAAGTCAATGGGTCCGTGTAAACACGTACCGCACGCGGATGCTGTCCGTGTGCCGACTGGATACCACACGCACCGTGCAGGAGACAGCGCTACAGTTAGCGCTGTCCCCTGCTTTGGGTGCTGAATCCAGAATTCATTCCTTCTTCCCAGCAGCGTTCGCTGGAGAGAAGGATTGAAAAATCAGGGTTTTTTTTTGTGTGTGTGTTTAAAATAAAGTTCCCGGTCAGCTCCCGCCTCCCTCCCCCTGTGCGCCCGCCCGCTGGCATTAAAATACTTACCCAGCTCCCTCGATGCTTCCTCTCAGCGTCGCTGCTTGTCCTATATGAGCGGTCACGTGGTGCCGCTCATTACAGGGATGAATATGCGGCTCCACCTCCCATTATAGAAAACCACGGGGGTAAAAAACGCAACAAATCCACAAGAAAACCGCAGCAAAAACGCACAAAAAATGCTGAGGAACCGCACAAACAATGCGACAAATCCGCAGGTGCGTTTTCTGCCAGGAGAAGCAGAATCTGCACCAGAAATTCCTAAGCCTAATCCGCAACGTGTGCACATAGCCTCATACGTTTTTCGCTGGATCCGTAGCTGTGCTTTTTTTCGACGGACAGAAAAAACGTTCCTCTGTATGTGTTTTCCGTCCGGCGGAAACAGCTTTTTTGACGGATCCGGCAAAAATCGGATGAAACATGTGGCTATCAGGCACAATCCGGCGCTAATACAACTCTATGAGAAAAAACGGATCCAGCAGAAAAAAAAACAACTGATCTTTTTTTTTTCAAAACTCGCCGAATTGTGCTTGACGGCAAAAACCTAATGTGTGAAATTAGCCAGACAGATATATGGATAGAAACATCTATGTATCCATAGATATATCTATAGATATATATATCCATAGATAGGCAGATGTTGATTAATGAACATAAAGAAAAAAAACGGGAAAAAAAACGACGTGGGCTCCCGCGCAATTTTCTGCGCCAGAGGGGGAAAGCCGACGGCCAATATTTGCAGCCTGGGAAGGGGGTAATACCCATGGCCCCTCCCAGGCTACGAATATCAGCCCGCAGCTTTCTGCGTAGCCTTAACTGGCTATTAAAATAGGGGGACCCCCACAAAAAAAATGACGTTGGGTCCCCCTATATTTTATAGCCAGAAAGGCTACGCAGACAGCTGCGGGCTGATATTCATAGCCTAGAGAGGGGCCATGGATATTAACCCCCCCCCCTTGCTACAAATACCAGTCCGCAGCCGCCCCAGAAATGGCGCATCTGTAAGATGCGCCAATTCCAGCACTTAGCCCCTCCCTTTCCACTCCCGAGTAGCGGTGGGATATGGGGTAATAAGGGGTTAATGTCACTTGCTATTGTAAGGTGACATTAAGCCGGGTTAATAATGGAGAGGCGTCAATAAGACATCTATCCATTACTAATCCTAGAGTAGTGAAAGAGTTAAAAACAAAAGACACAGCCAGAAAAAAGTATTTTAATATTCTTAATTTAACCATACTTACCATACTTCAGTGCCTGCAAAAAATGTAAAGTAATAAACCGTATACTACCTGTCCGCTGTAGTCCAATTAATAACGATTGTCCCACGACGATCTCCCCTATAGAACAGTGACATCGGGTGATGTCACTGCTCTATAGGACCCTCAGTGACACACTGACTGGAGACAATGGCTCCTGCAGTGCATCACTGAGAGGTTACTGTAGTTCACTGGTCTCACTTTATGGCATTTGCTGCGTGGGAACTTTCTCACACAGCAGTGCCAAAAGTGAGACTAGGGACTATTTTTTACAGTGGCGGAGGAATACAGTGCGGAAGGATACCTCCCACCCGTCATTGTATTACTGGAGCCCCTAGAGAGCAGTTGCATCAGATGATGCTGCCGTTCTCCACGGGAGATCGTCGTGGGACACTCGTGGATTTCTGTGGATCAGGGATTATAGTGTTTGTTTGTTATTTTAATATTTTTTACAGATGACATTGGCTTCGGGGAACAAAGTGACAAGTGATGGTGATTATGTAATCTATGTTATATGTACTGTATGTTATATGTATGTATTGTATGAATGCACTGTATGTATTGTATGTCTATATGTATGTAGTATGTATGTTGTATGTTCTGTCATATGTTGTATGTTCTGTCATATGTTGTATGTTCTGTCATATGTTGTATGTTCGTGTTTGTTTATTTTTTTTACATTCAACACAATAGCCGGATGATGGGACTACTACTACCCCATCATTGGCTAATGTGTCAATCACTGTCACTGTAGCAGGCATAGCCCGATGGGACTTGTAGTCCCATCGGACGATGCCTGCACGCGCACACACCCCGCCGCAGACCCCCGACAGCCCGGCAGAGTCTCCATAGCCCGGCACAGTCCCCCCACAGCCCGCCGCAACCCCCGACAGCCAGGCACGGACCCCCCACAGCCCGCTGCAGACCCCCCACAGCTCGCCGCTGACCCCGACAGCCCGGCACAGACCCCCGACAGCCCGCCGCAGTCGCCCAGCAGCCCCGCGATCACCGCACACAGACACGCACATCTTCCCCGCACATACAGTCACCGCCCACACTCTGCCCACGCACTCTTCCCCCCTCCCGATCTGCAGCGTTTCTCACAGCAAAACCGCAGATCTTTTTTAACTTACAAGGAAAGAAAGGGTTTATTTTCTTTCCGATATTTGTGTCCCATTGACTTGCATTGGTTTCCGGTATCGGAATCGGCGATATCCGATATTTTTTGGATATCGGTCCGATCCAATATTTCCCGATATCGGAAGGTATCGCTCAACACTAATCATGAGAGCAACAGATTCTTATTGAACAGTTGGTATTCGAGAAACCTTTGATCCCGGTGGTTCAACCCTTTAGATGCGAAGGTGAATAGTCATGATGGCATCTAAACAGCTTGACAAAGAAGAGTGTTCCCTCCGTCAGTCCACTTATGGGTCGCAGTAGCAACCGGAGTCCTAACAAATGCCCACAAGTCTATTTGCCACTAGTATCTGCCTATTAAGGCGCAGTCAGGCGGGTGTATAAATCGGAACGAGATTGGAAGACAGTGCAAGGACTGGCCGGCGGCTCTCCCTACCCAAGGATGACAGCTTCATGCATTTCTATGCAGCTGTCACATTGGGTGGGTTGAGCCGCCGGCCAGTCCTTGCACTGTTCCGATTTATAAAGCAGTCTGACTGCGGCCTTAGAATGGTAATAGCTATTGGAGAATGGTCTTTCAGTTATTTAAAAAGAAAGAAATCCATTGTTTATTTAGAATTATGCAGTGAAAACATTAGAGTTTGGCTGAATGCCTAGGTCCCATGACAAGCATTCATATAAGGCAGGGCTATAGAAAACTTCAATTAATGTTTACTTCTTAGGATAGAAATTAATATAATAAGTAAACATTATTACTCACCCGATGTGGCTGTAACTTCCCCCATCTCAGCGTCTCCTGAAATACAGAAAAGCAGGATTAAACATTAGAGCCAAACAGAAGAAATGATAGAACATATTTGTCTTCATTACGTTGCCAAAAATTGAAAATAGTTTTACAAATTGTAAAATACAAAGATGGCCGGATTCCACAATCCTGAAGCAAAACATTCTTGGGGAAATGTCAGATGAACACACCTTGGTTCTGTCCACAGTTCAGCTGGAGGAACAGAAGGGTGCGACTTATCAGGGAGTAGGTTATCTTTGTTCACAAGAAGGGGAAATAAAACAAAACTCAGGAACAGGGAAATATCATGCAATAGGGTGTAAACTTAAAAGTTAGAAAAAAGTTATCTTTAAAAAAAGAAAGTTTCAATTATTTTAAGGGCTCGCTCACACAAACGTACAACCCATCTGGACCCATTTTACTCTATGGGGCAGTGCGATGTGTGATGGTGCAAGTGGCTCGCACACACCCATTCAAGTCTACGGATGTGTGTAAAACATCGGACTGCACTCAGATGTCATCCGAGTGCAGTTCAATCTATGCGGACACAAAAGACGATGGAGAAATTAAGTTCTCCGTCTTCTCACCTGTGCTACGATCCTCGCAGCCGAGTGAATCAGTTCACAGTAAAATGACACTCGGCTCAAATTGTGATCAGAGTCTTTACCATAATCGATCAAAGAGAATAAATGCTAGTATGAGTTAGTGAGTATGGGCCCAGGAAGGGGCAGTTTTGGCAAGATAAACTGGCCACATGATATAATAGTGGCTGCAAATTGTAAGAAAACATTTTAATTTTTTTCTTCTGTGGGGGAGATATTAGTTTTTTTTTGGTGGGGGAGTTTCCTTTTTCCACTGCATGTCGTAGACCAATCATGAGCAGGAGGCATCATACAGAGGAAAAAAAAGGAATAAGCCCCAAGATAAACATAGAGCAGGCTTTCTGCTGGGTAAGACATTAATAATAGGCCGCCCTTCTTTCAGCTACTGTGCAGGATAAAACTGAGCGGAGTGTGATTACAAACACTTCCGGCTTCCATCTCCCTGCAGTCAGTGTGGGTGAGGGAAGTAGAGCTGAACTGAGTTTGATTACAAACACAATTGTAGCTCTTCTCTCACAGCCCTGCCAGCTCAGTTATACCCCTTTACCCCCCACATACTGACTGCCTGACACGAAATCTGGAAGCTGAGCACATGGGAAATGTTAAAATATTTCCGGTTTTAAAAAAAAATTGCATACATAAATTCACCACGTGAACACAGTTTGGATGAGAATTCCCACCAGTGGTTCTTGTTGTTTCAAAATAATAAAATATGCAGAATGTAGATGCCAACAAGCCACAAATCACTGCCATAGAAGTGCTTAGCCTGCTGTTTTCATAGGTGGCTCTCGGTAGATAAAGAATGGATATTTCTAAACAATAGTCTCTCCAATGGATGGCGAGCATTCACAAGCAGCGTTCATGGCAGTTCGGACCGTGGCACGGTGGTGCTTTCTGAGAAAACCGGCCAAAAACTATACATCTCAGATGACTAGTCAGAAGTCGGTCCCAAGCGGCTCTTCCCTGCCCGGCTTCCCTAGGGGTCTCGTCCTATGTATATAGTTCGGGCAGCATGAACCTACTGTCTGGTCCCCTTTAAAAAATATTTATTAAACTTTTCGGTGTAGTAAATAAAGATTAAGATTAACTTTTTGGTTACTTGCGAGAATGGGAACTCCTTGAGGGAGAGTTCAGGCCAGGAGGATCGTCGCACTACTTGGCTGGACAGGTCACACTCCCAATGATGCCACGTGAGGCATCATCAGAAAGCAGTGGTGCTAAGCAGAAGTGGGATTAGACGCTAACAATCCACTCCAGCAAAAGCGGCCGGTTTCAGTGCAGTGCTTACAAGCTCGCTAGGAAATAGATTGTAAGCGCTCTGCCTCTTCTAGACTGTAGAAATGGCAACAAAAAATAATTTATATACATAGGGAAAAAAAAATTTAAGTTTTTTTTTTTCTACTTTATAACCAGATAAGATTGCAAACTTCTTGGAGAGAGCAAGCAAATGTTATGAGAAAATCGCCTCCGTTCTCAAGTACGGAGAGACGTCGATCCGTCACGATGTCGGAGCAGACTGACGCCAAACCGAAGTGTGAAAGAAGCCTAGGTTCACAATGCGTTAGTGCAATCCGTTTAGCGGATACACTAACGCAATGTCCAAAAAGGGATCGCGTTTGGCGATCCCGCTAGCGCAGGTGCCCGATCTGCGCTAGGGAAGAACGGACCCTGAACGCTGCAAGCAGCGTTCGAGGTCCGTCCGAAAATAGCAGGACATCGCTGACGCATGGCCAAAAATGGCATACGCTAGCGATGCGTTAGCACATTGCGGTCAATGGGTGCGCTAACGGATCCATTACATAGCGTTAATACATAGCGTTAATTGCGCCAATTTCGCCATGTAACGGATTCCGTTAGCGGACACCCACTAACGCAATGTGAAAAGACTAAAAATATAAAACAGACTAAAAATAATCCCCCTACAAGCATCTGCTCCGCTCATCCCCCAATGTCCGGCTCCTCCACGGAGGCCGCAGCTCTGCAGATGACGGGACGTGGAGGTCCGGCGGGCACAGGCTCCGGCATCGGGCGGAATACCCCGCTCCTCCCGGGAAACTTTCCCCGACCTTCAGAGCTGTGCACCGCCTGCACCGACCACTCCCCTGCAGAAAGTTTATCGCGACATACAGGGCAGCCATCACCTGCGATATGACTGACGCCCGCGCTCCCCGACACACTGCGTCCTCATTACCCCCCGCGCTGCCCGGATCTCACCTCGTACACAGTCCGGTGAGCGGCGCGTCCTGCCCGGGATCAGCCCGTCCTGGTGCCAGTGTGAGGAGGCACGACAGCCGCAGGCCCGGCCCCTCCACTGCAGCACAGAGGGAGAGCGGGCGGGGCCGGAGGAATTTGGAAGCGGTTCAACTTCTGTGGAGAGAAACAGCTGAATGAGGAGAAGAGGAGAGTGACGGGGCCGAGCACACTGACTGCACCGAGAGTGAGCCACTACAAATCCCAGCAATCCACCACAGATCACAGCCCCCAACCAGATCACCTCCACCACAAATCACGGCCCCCCAACCAGGTCACCTCCACACAAATCACGGCCCCCCATCCAAATCACCTCCACCACAGATCACAGCCCCCATCCAGGTCACCTCCACCACAAATCACAGCCCCCCATCCAGATCACCTCCACCACAGATCACAGCCCCCCATCCAGGTCACCTCCACCACATATCACAGCCCCCCATCCAGATCACCTCCACCACAGATCACAGCCCCCCATCCAGGTCACCTCCACCACAGATCACAGCCCCCCATCCAGATCACCTCCACCACAAATCACAGCCCCCATCCAAATCACCTCCACCACAGATCACAGCCCCCATCCAGATCACCTCCACCACAGATCACAGCCCCCCATCCAGATCACCTCCACCACATATCACAGCCCCCCATCCAAATCACCTCCACCACAGATCACAGCCCCCCATCCAGATCACCTCCACCACAGATCACAGCCCCCATCCAGATCACCTCCACCACATATCACAGCCCCCCATCCAGATCACCTCCACCACAGATCACAGCCCCCCATCCAGGTCACCTCCACCACAGATCACAGCCCCCCATCCAGGTCACCTCCACCACAAATCACAGCCCCCCATCCAGATCACCTCCACCACAGATCACAGCCCCCCATCCAGGTCACCTCCACCACAGATCACAGCCCCCCATCCAGGTCACCTCCACCACAGATCACAGCCCCCCATCCAGGTCACCTCCACCACAGATCACAGCCCCCCATCCAGGTCACCTCCACCACAGATCACAGCCCCCCATCCAGGTCACCTCCACCACAAATCACAGCCCCCCATCCAGATCACCTCCACCACAGATCACAGCCCCCATCCAGATCACCTCCACCACAAATCACAGCCCCCCATCCAGATCACCTCCACCACAAATCACAGCCCCCCATCCAGGTCACCTCCACCACAGATCACAGCCCCCCATCCAGATCACCTCCACCACAAATCACAGCCCCCATCCAAATCACCTCCACCACAGATCACAGCCCCCATCCAGATCACCTCCACCACAGATCACAGCCCCCCATCCAGATCACCTCCACCACATATCACAGCCCCCCATCCAAATCACCTCCACCACAGATCACAGCCCCCCATCCAGATCACCTCCACCACAGATCACAGCCCCCATCCAGATCACCTCCACCACATATCACAGCCCCCCATCCAGATCACCTCCACCACAGATCACAGCCCCCCATCCAGGTCACCTCCACCACAGATCACAGCCCCCCATCCAGGTCACCTCCACCACAAATCACAGCCCCCCATCCAGATCACCTCCACCACAGATCACAGCCCCCCATCCAGGTCACCTCCACCACAGATCACAGCCCCCCATCCAGGTCACCTCCACCACAGATCACAGCCCCCCATCCAGGTCACCTCCACCACAGATCACAGCCCCCCATCCAGGTCACCTCCACCACAGATCACAGCCCCCCATCCAGGTCACCTCCACCACAAATCACAGCCCCCCATCCAGATCACCTCCACCACAGATCACAGCCCCCATCCAGATCACCTCCACCACAAATCACAGCCCCCCATCCAGATCACCTCCACCACAAATCACAGCCCCCCATCCAGATCACCTCCACCACAGATCACAGCCCCCATCCAAATCACCTCCACCACAGATCACAGCCCCCCATCCAGATCACCTCCACCACATATCACAGCCCCCCATCCAAATCACCTCCACCACAGATCACAGCCCCCCATCCAGATCACCTCCACCACAGATCACAGCCCCCATCCAGATCACCTCCACCACAGATCACAGCCCCCCATCCAGGTCACCTCCACCACAGATCACAGCCCCCCATCCAGGTCACCTCCACCACAGATCACAGCCCCCATCCAGATCACCTCCACCACAAATCACAGCCCCCCATCCAGATCACCTCCACCACAAATCACAGCCCCCCATCCAGATCACCTCCACCACAGATCACAGCCCCCATCCAAATCACCTCCACCACAGATCACAGCCCCCCATCCAGATCACCTCCACCACATATCACAGCCCCCCATCCAGATCACCTCCACCACATATCACAGCCCCCCATCCAGATCACCTCCACCACATATCACAGCCCCCCATCCAGATCACCTCCACCACAGATCACAGCCCCCCATCCAGATCACCTCCACCACAGATCACAGCCCCCATCCAGATCACCTCCACCACAGATCACAGCCCCCCATCCAGGTCACCTCCACCACAGATCACAGCCCCCATCCAGATCACCTCCACCACAAATCACAGCCCCCCATCCAGATCACCTCCACCACAAATCACAGCCCCCCATCCAGATCACCTCCACCACAGATCACAGCCCCCATCCAGGTCACCTCCACCACAAATCACAGCCCCCCATCCAGATCACCTCCACCACATATCACAGCCCCCCATCCAGATCACCTCCACCACATATCACAGCCCCCCATCCAGATCACCTCCACCACATATCACAGCCCCCCATCCAGATCACCTCCACCACAGATCACAGCCCCCATCCAGATCACCTCCACCACAAATCACAGCCCCCCATCCAGATCACCTCCACCACATATCACAGCCCCCCATCCAGATCACCTCCACCACAGATCACAGCCCCCATCCAGGTCACCTCCACCACAAATCACAGCCCCCCATCCAGATCACCTCCACCACATATCACAGCCCCCCATCCAGATCACCTCCACCACATATCACAGCCCCCCATCCAGATCACCTCCACCACAGATCACAGCCCCCATCCAGATCACCTCCACCACAGATCACAGCCCCCATCCAGGTCACCTCCACCACAAATCACAGCCCCCCATCCAGATCACCTCCACCACAAATCACAGCCCCCCATCCAGATCACCTCCACCACAGATCACAGCCCCCATCCAGGTCACCTCCACCACAAATCACAGCCCCCCATCCAGATCACCTCCACCACAGATCACAGCCCCCCATCCAGATCACCTCCACCACAAATCACAGCCCCCCATCCAGATCACCTCCACCACAGATCACAGCCCCCATCCAGGTCACCTCCACCACAAATCACAGCCCCCCATCCAGATCACCTCCACCACAAATCACAGCCCCCCATCCAGATCACCTCCACCACAGATCACAGCCCCCATCCAGGTCACCTCCACCACAAATCACAGCCCCCCATCCAGATCACCTCCACCACAGATCACAGCCCCCCATCCAGATCACCTCCACCACAAATCACAGCCCCCCATCCAGATCACCTCCACCACAGATCACAGCCCCCCATCCAGATCACAACCCCCATCCAAATCACAGCCCCCCATCCAAATCACCTCCACACAAATCACAGCCCCCCATCCAGATCACCTCCACCACATATCACAGCCCCCATCCAAATCACCTCCACCACAGATCACAGCCCCCATCCAGGTCACCTCCACCACAAATCACAGCCCCCCATCCAGATCACCTCCACCACAAATCACAGCCCCCCATCCAGATCACCTCCACACAAATCACAGCCCCCCATCCAGATCACCTCCACCACAGATCACAGCCCCCATCCAGGTCACCTCCACCATAAATCACAGCCCCCCATCCAGGTCACCTCCACCACAGATCACAGCCCCCATCCAGGTCACCTCCACCACAAATCACAGCCCCCCATCCAGATCACCTCCACCACAAATCACAGCCCCCCATCCAGATCACCTCCACCACAGATCACAGCCCCCATCCAGGTCACCTCCACCACAAATCACAGCCCCCCATCCAGATCACCTCCACCACAGATCACAGCCCCCCATCCAGATCACCTCCACCACAAATCACAGCCCCCCATCCAGATCACCTCCACCACAGATCACAGCCCCCCATCCAGATCACAACCCCCATCCAAATCACAGCCCCCCATCCAAATCACCTCCACACAAATCACAGCCCCCCATCCAGATCACCTCCACCACATATCACAGCCCCCATCCAAATCACCTCCACCACAGATCACAGCCCCCCATCCAGATCACAACCCCCATCCAAATCACCTCCACACAAATCACGGCCCCCCATCCAGATCACCTTCACCACAAATCACAGCCCCCCATCCAGATCACCTCCACCACAGATCACAGCCCTCCATCCAGATCACCTCCACCACAAATCACAGCCCCCCATCCAGGTCACCTCCACCACAAATCACAGCCCCCCATCCAGGTCACCTCCACCACAAATCACAGCCCCCCATCCAGATCACCTCCACCACAGATCACAGCCCCCCATCCAGGTCACCTCCACCACAAATCACAGCCCCCCATCCAGATCACCTCCACCACAAATCACAGCCCCCCATCCAGATCACCTCCACCACATATCACAGCCCTCCATCCAGATCACCTCCACCACAAATCACAGCCCCCCATCCAGGTCACCTCCACCACAAATCACAGCCCCCCATCCAGGTCACCTCCACCACAGATCACAGCCCCCCATCCAGATCACCTCCACCACAGATCATAGCCCCCCATCCAGATCACCTCCACCACAGATCACAGCCTCCCATCCAGGTCACCTCCACCACAGATCACAGCCCCATCCAGGTCACCTCCACCACAGATCACAGCCCCCATCCAGATCACCTCCACCACAGATCACAGCCCCCCATCCAGATCACCTCCACCACAGATCACAGCCCCCCATCCAGATCACCTCCACCACAGATCACAGCCTCCCATCCAGGTCACCTCCACCACAGATCACAGCCCCATCCAGGTCACCTCCACCACAGATCACAGCCCCCATCCAGATCACCTCCACCACAGATCACAGCCCCCATCCAGGTCACCTCCACCACAGATCACAGCCCCCATCCAGGTCACCTCCACCACAGATCACAGCCCCCATCCAGGTCACCTCCACACCAGATCACAGCCCCCATCCAGATCACCTCCACACCAGATCACAGCCCCCATCCAGATCACCTCCACCACAGATCACAGCCCCCCATCCAGGTCACCTCCACCACAGATCACAGCCCCCCATCCAGGTCACCTCCACCACAGATCACAGCCCCCCATCCAAGTCACCTCCACCACAAATCACAGCCCCCCATCCAGGTCACCTCCACCACAAATCACAGCCCCCCATCCAGATCACCTCCACCACAGATCACAGCCCCCCATCCAGATCACCTCCACCACAAATCACAGCCCCCCATCCAGATCACCTCCACCACAGATCACAGCCCCCCATCCAGATCACAACCCCCATCCAAATCACAGCCCCCCATCCAAATCACCTCCACACAAATCACAGCCCCCCATCCAGATCACCTCCACCACATATCACAGCCCCCATCCAAATCACCTCCACCACAGATCACAGCCCCCCATCCAGATCACAACCCCCATCCAAATCACCTCCACACAAATCACGGCCCCCCATCCAGATCACCTCCACCACAAATCACAGCCCCCCATCCAGATCACCTCCACCACAGATCACAGCCCTCCATCCAGATCACCTCCACCACAAATCACAGCCCCCCATCCAGGTCACCTCCACCACAAATCACAGCCCCCCATCCAGGTCACCTCCACCACAAATCACAGCCCCCCATCCAGATCACCTCCACCACAGATCACAGCCCCCCATCCAGGTCACCTCCACCACAAATCACAGCCCCCCATCCAGATCACCTCCACCACAGATCACAGCCCCCCATCCAGGTCACCTCCACCACAAATCACAGCCCCCCATCCAGATCACCTCCACCACAAATCACAGCCCCCCATCCAGATCACCTCCACCACAGATCACAGCCCTCCATCCAGATCACCTCCACCACAAATCACAGCCCCCCATCCAGGTCACCTCCACCACAAATCACAGCCCCCCATCCAGGTCACCTCCACCACAGATCACAGCCCCCCATCCAGATCACCTCCACCACAGATCATAGCCCCCCATCCAGATCACCTCCACCACAGATCACAGCCTCCCATCCAGGTCACCTCCACCACAGATCACAGCCCCATCCAGGTCACCTCCACCACAGATCACAGCCCCCATCCAGATCACCTCCACCACAGATCACAGCCCCCCATCCAGATCACCTCCACCACAGATCACAGCCCCCCATCCAGATCACCTCCACCACAGATCATAGCCCCCCATCCAGATCACCTCCACCACAGATCACAGCCTCCCATCCAGGTCACCTCCACCACAGATCACAGCCCCATCCAGGTCACCTCCACCACAGATCACAGCCCCCATCCAGATCACCTCCACCACAGATCACAGCCCCCATCCAGATCACCTCCACCACAGATCACAGCCCCCATCCAGGTCACCTCCACCACAGATCACAGCCCCCATCCAGGTCACCTCCACCACAGATCACAGCCCCCATCCAGGTCACCTCCACACCAGATCACAGCCCCCATCCAGATCACCTCCACACCAGATCACAGCCCCCATCCAGATCACCTCCACCACAGATCACAGCCCCCCATCCAGGTCACCTCCACCACAGATCACAGCCCCCCATCCAGGTCACCTCCACCACAGATCACAGCCCCCCATCCAAGTCACCTCCACCACAAATCACAGCCCCCCATCCAGGTCACCTCCACCACAGATCACAGCCCCCCATCCAGATCACCTCCACCACAGATCACAGCCCCCCATCCAGATCACCTCCACACCAGATCACAGCCCCCATCCAGGTCACCTCCACCACAGATCACAGCCCCCATCCAGGTCACCTCCACCACAGATCACAGCCCCCATCCAGGTCACCTCCACACCAGATCACAGCCCCCATCCAGATCACCTCCACCACAGATCACAGCCCCCCATCCAGATCACCTCCACCACAGATCACAGCTCCCCATCCAGATCACAGCCCCCCATCCAGATCACCTCCGCTCCACCACAGATCACAGCCCCCCATCCAGGTCACCTCCACCACAGATCACAGCCCCCCATCCAGGTCACCTCCACCACAGATCACAGCCCCCCATCCAGGTCACCTCCACCACAGATCACAGCCCCCCATCCAAGTCACCTCCACCACAAATCACAGCCCCCCATCCAGGTCACCTCCACCACAGATCACAGCCCCCCATCCAGATCACCTCCACCACAGATCACAGCCCCCCATCCAGATCACCTCCACCACAGATCACAGCCCCCCATCCAAATCACCTCCACCACAGATCACAGCCCCCCATCCAAATCACCTCCACCACAGATCACAGCCCCCCATCCAAATCACCTCCACCACAGATCACAGCCCCCCATCCAGGTCACCTCCACCACAGATCACAGCCCCCCATCCAAGTCACCTCCACCACAAATCACAGCCCCCCATCCAAATCACCTCCACCACAGATCACAGCCCCCCATCCAGGTCACCTCCACCACAGATCACAGCCCCCCATCCAGGTCACCTCCACCACAGATCACAGCCCCCCATCCAGGTCACCTCCACCACAAATCACAGCCCCCCATCCAGGTCACCTCCACCACAGATCACAGCCCCCCATCCAAGTCACCTCCACCACAAATCACAGCCCCCCATCCAGGTCACCTCCACCACAGATCACAGCCCCCCATCCAGGTCACCTCCACCACAGATCACAGCCCCCCATCCAAGTCACCTCCACCACAGATCACAGCCCCCCATCCAGGTCACCTCCACCACAGATCACAGCCCCCCATCCAAGTCACCTCCACCACAGATCACAGCCCCCCATCCAGGTCACCTCCACCACAGATCACAGCCCCCCATCCAGGTCACCTCCACCACAGATCACAGCCCCCCATCCAGATCACCTCCACCACAGATCACAGCCCCCCATCCAGGTCACCTCCACCACAGATCACAGCCCCCCATCCAGGTCACCTCCACCACAGATCACAGCCCCCCATCCAGGTCACCTCCACCACAGATCACAGCCCCCCATCCAGGTCACCTCCACCACAAATAACAGCCCCCCATCCAGGTCACCTCCACCACAAATCACAGCCCCCCATCCAGATCACCTCCACCACAAATAACAGCCCCCCTATCCAGATCACCTCCACCACAAATCACAGCCCCCCATCCAGATCACCTCCACCCCAGATCACAGCCCCCCCATCCAGGTCACCTCCACCACAAATCACAGCCCCCCATCCAGATCACCTCCACCCCAGATCACAGCCCCCCCATCCAGGTCACCTCCACCACAAATAACAGCCCCCCATCCAGGTCACCTCCACCACAGATCACAGCTCCCCATCCAGGTCACCTCCACCACAGATCACAGCCCCCCATCCAGATCACCTCCACCACAGACCACAGCCCCCCATCCAGATCACCTCCACCACAGATCACAGCCCCCCATCCAGGTCACCTCCACCACAGATCACAGCCCCCCATCCAGATCACCTCCACCACAAATCACAGCCCCCCATCCAGGTCACCTCCACCACAGATCACAGCCCCCCAACCAGATCACCTCCACCACAGATCACAGCCCCCCATCCAGGTCACTTCCACCACAGATCACAGCCCCCCATCCAGATCACCTCCACCACAGATCACAGCCCCCCATCCAGATCACCTCCACCACAGATTACAGCCCCCCATCCAGATCACCTCCACCACAAATCACAGCCCCCCATCCAGATCACAGCCCCCATCCAAATCACCTCCACCACAGATCACAGCCCCCCATCCAGATCACAGCCCCCATCCAAATCACCTCCACCACAGATCACAGCCCCCCATTCCAGATCACAGCCCCCATCCAAATCACCTCCACCACAGATCACAGCCCCCCCATCCAGATCACCTCCACCACAAATCACAGCCCCCCATCCAGGTCACCTCCACCACAAATCACAGCCCCCCATCCACATCACCTCCACCACAAATCACAGCCCCCTATCCAGATCACCTCCACCACAGATCACAGTCCCCCATCCAGATCACCTCCGCCACAAATAACAGCCCCCCATCCAGGTCACCTCCACCACAAATAACAGCCCCCCATCCAAATAACCTCCACCACAAATCACAGCCCCCTATCCAGATCACCTCCACCACAGATCACAGCCCCCCATCCAGGCCACCTCCACCACAGATCACAGCCCCCCAACCAGATCACCTCCACCACAGATCACTGTAACCCATCCAGATCATCTTCACGAAAAATCACCCCCCTTCACAATCAGATTACCTCCAACACAGATAACAGTAAATCAAAAGAGATCACCTCCACCACAGATCCAGTAACCTTCCCAGATTACCTCCACCACAGATCACCCCCACAACCAACTCACCTAAACCACAGATTACAGCCCCCAATCAGATCACTCCCACCACAGATCACCATTCACCACCCCAAATCAAACCACCTCCAACCAGTTCATCTTAACCACATATCACAGCCCCTCATCCAAATGACCTCCACCACAAATCACAGCCCCCCATCCAGATCACCTCCACCACAGATCACAGCCCCCCATCCAGATCACCTCCACCACAGATCACAGCCCCCATCCAGATCACCTCCACCACAGATCACAGCCCCCCATCCAGATCACCTCCACCACAGATCACAGCCCCCCATCCAGGTCACCTCCACCACAGATCACAGCCCCCCATCCAGATCACCTCCACCACAAATCACAGCCCCCCATCCAGGTCACCTCCACCACAGATCACAGCCCCCCAACCAGATCACCTCCACCACAGATCACAGCCCCCCATCCAGGTCACCTCCACCACAGATCACAGCCCCCCATCCAGATCACCTCCACCACAAATCACAGCCCCCCCATCCAGGTCACCTCCACCACAGATCACAGCCCCCCATCCAGATCACCTCCACCACAGATCACAGCCCCCCATCCAGGTCACCTCCACCACAAATCACAGCCCCCCATCCAGATCACAGTCCCCATCCAAATCACCACCACAGATCACAACCCCCCATCCAGATCACAGCCCCCATCCAAATCACCTCCACCACAGATCACAGCCCCCCATTCCAGATCACAGCCCCCATCCAAATCACCTCCACCACAGATCACAGCCCCCCATCCAGATCACCTCCACCACAAATCACAGCCCCCCATCCAGGTCACCTCCACCACAAATCACAGCCCCCTATCCAGATCACCTCCACCACAAATCACAGCCCCCTATCCAGATCACCTCCACCACAGATCACAGTCCCCCATCCAGATCACCTCCGCCACAAATAACAGCCCCCCATCCAGGTCACCTCCACCACAGATCACAGCCCCCCATCCAGATCACCTCCACCACAAATAACAGCCCCCATCCAGATCACCTCCACCACAAATAACAGCCCCCCATCCAGATCACCTCCACCACAAATCACAGCCCCCTATCCAGATCACCTCCACCACAGATCACAGCCCCCCATCCAGGTCACCTCCACCACAAATCACAGCCCCCCATCCAGATCACCTCCACCACAAATCACAGCCCCCTATCCAGATCACCTCCACCACAGATCACAGCCCCCATCCAGATCACCTCCACCACAAATAACAGCCCCCCATCCAGATCACCTCCACCACAAATAACAGCCCCCCATCCAGATCACCTCCACCACAAATCACAGCCCCCTATCCAGATCACCTCCACCACAGATCACAGTCCCCCATCCAGATCACCTCCGCCACAAATAACAGCCCCCCATCCAGGTCACCTCCACCACAGATCACAGCCCCCCATCCAGATCACCTCCACCACAAATAACAGCCCCCATCCAGATCACCTCCACCACAAATAACAGCCCCCCATCCAGATCACCTCCGCCACAGATCACAGTCCCCCATCCAGGTCACCTCCACCACAGATCACTGTAACCCATCCAGATCATCTTCACGAAAAATCACCCCCCTTCACAATCAGATTACCTCCAACACAGATAACAGTAAATCAAAAGAGATCACCTCCACCACAGATCCAGTAACCTTCCCAGATTACCTCCACCACAGATCACCCCCACAACCAACTCACCTAAACCACAGATTACAGCTCCCAATCAGATCACTCCCACCAGAGATCACCATTCACCACCCCAAATCAAACCACCTCCAACCAGTTCATCTTAACCACATATCACAGCCCCTCATCCAAATGACCTCCACCACAGATCACAGCCCCCCCCAACCAGATCACCTCCACCACAGATCACAGCCCCCCATCCAGATCACTTCCACCACAGATCACGGTAACCCATCCAGATCATCTTCACGAAAAATCACCCCCCTTCACAATCAGATTACCTCCAACACAGATAACAGTAAATCAAGAGATTACCTCCAACACAGATAACAGTAAATCAAGAGATCACCTCCACCACAGATCCAGTAACCTTCCCAGATTACCTCCACCACAGATCACCCCCACAACCAACTCACCTAAACCACAGATTACAGCTCCCAATCAGATCACTCCCACCAGAGATCACCATTCACCACCCCAAATCAAACCACCTCCAACCAGTTAATCTTAACCACATATCACAGCCCCTCATCCAAATGACCTCCACCACAGATCACAGCCCCCCCCCAACCAGATCACCACCACCACAGATCACAGCCCCCCATCCAGATCACCTCCACCACAGATCACAGCCCCCCATCCAGGTCACCTCCACCACAGATCACAGCCCCCCATCCAGATCACCTCCACCACAGATCACAGCCCCCCATCCAGATCACCTCCACCACAGATCACAGCCCCCCATCCAGATCACCTCCACCACAGATCACAGCCCCCCATCCAGATCACCTCCACCACAGATCACAGCCCCCCCAAACAGATCACCTCCACCACAAATCGCAGCCCTCAGTCAGATCTCCTACACCGCAGATTAACCCCTTAACCCCCGAGCTTTTTTCGTTTTTCGCTCCCCTTCTTCCCAGAGCCATAACTTTTTTATTTTTCCGTCAATATGGCCATGTGAGGGCTTGTTTTTTGCGGGACGAGTTGTACTTTTGAACGACATCATTGCTTTTACCATGTCGTGCAATCCCACACTTGTTTTTTTGTTTGGCTTTTTTTTCTAGGTTCACTAATTGCTAAAACTGACCTGCCATTATGAGTCTCCAGGTCATTACAAGTTCACAGACACCAAACATGTATGCATTCTCTATTATTTAAGTGGTAACAAAAATTCCAAACTTTGCTACAAAATAAAAATAATTGCGCCATTTTCCGTTACCCGTAGCGTCTCCATTTTTTGTGATCTTGAGTTGGGTGAGGCCTTATTTTTTGCGTGCCGAGCTGACGTTTTTAATGATACCACTATTGTGCAGATACGTTTTTTGATCACTCATTGTTGCATTTTAATGCAATGTTGCAGCGACCAAAAAAACGTAATTTTGGCGTTTTAATTTTTTCTTCTCGCTACACCATTTAGCGATCAGGTTAATCCTTTTTTTTTTATTCATAGATCGGGCGATCCTGAACGCAGCGATACCAAATATGTGTAGGTTTGATTTTTTTATTATTGTTTTATTTTGATTGGGGCGAAAGATGGGTGATTTAAACTTTTATATATTTTTTATATTTTTAAACACATTTTTTTTTTTACATTTTGTCATGCTTCAATAACCTCCATGGGAGGCTAAAAGCTGGCACAACTGGATCGGCTCTGCTACATAGAGGTGATGCACCGATCACCTCTATGCAGCAGAATTACAGGCTTGCTATGAGCGCCCATCACAGGGTGGCGCTCACAGCAATCTGCCATCAACAACCATAGAGGTCTCGAAGAGACCTGGTTGTGATGGCAACACATCGATGACCCCCGATCCTGTGACGGGGGTCAGCGGTGCGCGTACTTCCGGCCGCGCGGCCGGCAGCGCTTGTTAAATGCTGCTATCCGTGTTTGACAGCTGCATTTAACTAGTTAATGGGCGTGAGCAGATCGCGATTCTGCTCGCGCCCATTGCGGGCGCATGTCAGCTGTTGAAAACAGCTGACATGTGTCGGCTTTGAGGTGGGCTCACCGCCAGAGCCCACCTCAAAGCGGGAGATACTGCCAGCTGACGTACTATTCTGTCAGCTGGCAGAAAGGGGTCAAAGCCCTCGACCCAGATCACCTCCACTTCAGCTTATCACTCCCCAACCAGATCACTTCCACCATGGATCACAGTCCCCTAACCAGATACTTACACAGCTGATAACACAGGATCCAACAATCACAATAGGCGATGTCACAGCTCAGCTTCCCTTTACAGTGAAGTTTGCACACGCTCATTAGATGCTTCAATACAAAAGATAAGGTCAAAGTGAACCTGTCGGCAGGATTGTGCTCAGTAACCTACAGACAATGTCAGGTTGGCGCAATTATACTGATTACACTGATACCTGGTGATGAAACCCGTCTTGTGGTTGTCTAATTTTTATTTTCAGTTTTGTGTTAATGATAAGCTCGTGCTCCAGGGTAGCTCCTGGGGGTCTTCATGTGGTGCTCTGATTATATATTCATAATGCAGCCTGCTGACAGGTCACTGATCCCTCACTGACCTGCCCCCTAGTTTACATAATGAATATATGTAGATATTGAAAAGAAAACCCCTTCTGCAGGCCGTTACCAGCCGTGGCTCCTGCGCGGCTGCATAAGCGCATGTGTACTGTGTATATAATTAATATATTTCAGGTTCTCCTGATAAAAAAAAAAAAAATTTGAAAATGGCGCCCGCCACACCTGCGCAGTAGCAGCTATCGGTGTATATAGAGGTGATCGCTGATAGCTGCTATTGGGCAGGCGGCGCCATCTTGCTAGAGAAGTAAAAAAAAACTAAACTCCAAGATGGCGCCACCTGCACAATAGCAGCTATCGGATCACCTCTATATACACCGATAGCTGCTACTGCGCTGGAGGAAGCAGACTACTGTATGAGGGATCAAAGGGGAACACTGCGACTGTAAGGGGGCATTATTACTGTGTAGGGCCTAAAGGGGTGCGGTGAAATATGTATCTATATATATATGTGCAGTGAACTATGTATAGGTTTATTGTGTGACTAGTAATGTAACATCTGTCCTGAAGGCTGCAGGTCTCAACCGGGTGTTAATATGTATTTTCCTGAGACAGCAGACTTCTGTCTCCAATCTCACCAGGGGGTCGTGCTGGGAACCAAGAAGAAAGGGAACATTTGACACCTCCTAGCTCTTTGGAAGAGAGATGTTAATTGCAGCCTGACACTGTCTATCTGTGGGAACTTTTACACAGGGAGTCTCGGAGCAAATGGTGTGTTCATTGGGCTAGCGGCCGCTGTCCAATCAAAAACAAACAGTTATGGTGTTGGCCTGAGGGGCTGGTCTGGAAGTCGGAGCTCCGGAGTAAATCTATAAATTAGGCCTGTATACATAGAATCGTGTTCTCATGTGAGGGCAGCCTGGGAAGCTGATGTGATCCAGTCTATATTCATCCTACCCCCAGGGAGCAGAAAGCAGACTACCAAGTTATCTATTTCTGTAAGTTTTCTCCTGTTTATTTTATACTGTTTTGCATACCTGTATGTCTTTTTAGTATCATATTTTATACCTTTTTCTTACTGTAAGCACTGAACCTTTCTGTATTGAAGCATAAAACTTTAACAGTGTTAAATAATATTGGCTATTGGGCTTCATGAAATGTTTTGCCATATTCCTTCTATAGCCGCTGTGTTGAACTGTCTATTGCTGTCCGCAGAATTAATTTACTGTGTTGTGGAAACCCCTCTGTAGGGAGAGCTTTAGGGGAGAATAACGGTAGCGCCGAGAAAGGGCATAAAGTCATCAGATCAATAGCAAGCATATAAGGGTCCTGCACCCTACAACTACATTTATGAAACCAGGAAATGTCTAAAACAATTCCCCCAAATTAGCAAAATCTACAGTCTAATATATATATATATATATATTAATGCGATGCAAAAAAAACAAATTATAAATTGTCTTAAATGATAATAAAAGCAAGCCATAAAAAAATAAGTATACCAACTGGAATCCCTCAGTCAGCTCAGTCTGATGGGGATTTTTGTTAACTCTTATCTCTTTTTTTCTGGACTTCTCAGCTCATTTATCAACAACATTGAATGTGCAGGGAGGCTAAGAGTCCGTGAGAGTGGAATGGTGTCAAATTTTTAATAAAAACCATTTGCAAAAATCATTTTTAGCCCCGGATACATGCATTGGAGTAATAAAAAAATGTCCTTGAAGGTGAAGTATGTTGACACATGGCATGAGCGACATGCAATAATTCCTCTAAAATGATGAAATGAATGCAGTCTTGGAGTGTGGCCGTGCTCATACTCTACTATGGAATGTCGTATTTAGAATTGCTTAGTTTGCACACTTGGGCTCGCCAGGCAGCAGGACGTGTTATATATTATGCATATACAGGAAACGTCTTTATAGAGCACATAGGGTTAGAACTGCTGATATAGGATATGTATTATCCACCAGTTACATGTCCTCCTATACAAGTATATGCAAGTTAAATATTTACTACTCTTTGTGTAGTTGTGTGTTCAACCCCAGTTATTTGGGTGTCTCTTGCCTCTCAATATAAGCATAAGGCTGAGTTCACACATAGCAGTTATGATGCATTTTAATTTCAATATTTTTATAAAATTTTCTTAAAACCCTCCGGAATTTTTCATATTTCTGTATAAATTTGACCAAAAAAATTACATCAGATTTTCACAAAAGTCCTAAAAGTAGATACAAAGTATCAAAGTAAAAAAATATATATTTATTTGTTATTTTTTAGAAGGTGAAATTAGAGTCTGGTGTTTTCAATCAATGGGATGACAATCAGGTGAGAGTGGGTGACCTGTTTTATTTAAAGGGAACCTGTCAGCAGGATTGTGCACAGTAACCTACAGACAGTCAGGTCGGCGCCGTTATACTGATTACAATGATACCTGGTGATGAACAACATGGTAAATGGTTAAAAAAAGGAGAGGAGGGGGTGATTGGAAAGGGATGGAGGAGGGACAGTTGTCAACGCATTTCAAGATAAACGCTCAGTCCAAGACTAAAGGTACCTTCACACATAACGATATTGTTAACGATATCGTTGCTATTTGTGACGTAGCAACGATATCGTTAATGAAATCGTTATGTGTGACAGCGACCAACGATCAGGATCCTGCTGGGAGATCGTTGGTCGCTGAATAAAGTCCAGAACTTTATTTCGTCGCTGGACTCCTGCTGACATCGCTGGATCGGCGTGTGTGACACCGATCCAGCGATGTCTTCACTGGTAACCAGGGTAAACATCGGGTAACTAAGCGCAGGGCCGCGCGTTTACCCTGGTTACCATGCTAAAAGTAAAAAAAAAACAAACACTAGATACTTACCTACCGCTGTCTGTCCTCCAGCGCTGCGCTCTGCACTCCTCCTGTACTGGCTGTGAGCCGGAAAGCAGAGCGGTGACGTCACCGCTCTGCTTTCCGGCTCACAGCCAGTACAGGAGGAGAGCAGAGAAGCAGAGCGCCGGGGACAGACAGCGGAAGATAAGTATGTAGTGTTTGTTTTTTTTACTTTTAGGATGGTATCCAGGGTAAACATCGGGTTACTAAGCGCGGCCCTGCGCTTAGTAACCCGATGTTTACCCTGGTTACCGGCATCGTTGGTCGCTGGAGAGCGGTCTGTGTGACAGCTCTCCAGCGACCAAACAGCGACGCTGCAGCGAACCGGATCGTTGTCGGTATCGCTGCAGCGTCGCTTAATGTGAAGGGGCCTTAAGAGCATTTAGCTCGAAACGCGTTGACAACGGTCCTCTCTCCCCATTCTAATCATGCTTGCTCTCCTTTCCTTTTTTAACCATTCTTTGTGCCAGCACCAGACTTTTTTTTTTTACTAAATAAAAGCATAAAAATAAAAGAAAACCATATATTGCAAACAAAAAAAAGTATTGACACCCCTTTTACATAAAACACATTTTAATTTACAGAACACATCCAAAATAAAACAGTCCCAAATATTTATCATCTCCATAACGTTCAGAACATGTGAAATAAACACAGAGCAGCACGGTGGCTCAGTGGTTAGCACTGCATCCTTGCAACGCTGGGGTCCTGGGTTCAAATCCCACTAAGGACAAGATCACCAATTGGCTGATTTCTGTGCACAATCTATATTGACAGCAGCAAATCAGTGGTGAAAGTGTGGCTGGACCAGGAGGCACAAGACACCTAGTCCTGTAGTGATCATCTCCTGCTGATAAACTACAAATTGTATTGAAACAGCAACACGTAGCCTAATAAATGACACACCGCTGGAATCAGGGTCTCTGACTTTGCAACATAGAAAAAACCTGCTGACAGATTCCCTTTAAGAATAATAAATTATTCTTTATATAAACAGACATTATGGAACTCAACATAAAAAAAGACACATAAGTATCTGCATTTATTTACAGGCATATCCGAGGAAAAGTAAATATACAATTATCAAAAATGTTATTTTTTTTTAATTTACTCCATATTTTTTGTGCTAAATTCTTGAATTTGGAATTTGTAGCCTTTTCAAAGCACACGTTAAATATACAGTATGTGTGTGTTTGATGTTTAAGGTTTTAAATTATTTATTTTAAAAGTTATTTCGAAAAGCAAATGGAGGAAATTCACTGATAAAATTAGGTCTGTTTTTCTTGCGTCGTAAAAAAACTGATGTGTGAATGAGGCCTTACTGAGACATAGGCTTCACTTGTGCGATCCACTTCTACTCTGGGCCATACCAACTGCAAGGGGGAGCCGGTTCTGCAACTGAATGGTAGATGAAACCTCGAACTTAGATCTGGCAGGATTTATGGTGAACCCGTCAATTCGCCTGTTTCAATTATTTCTTGAGTTGTGGGTCTATAAAATATTAAAGGTAAAATTGATTTGCCTATTTTTCTCATAAATTTGACAAAAGCAAAACACAAACACGGTGACATTGTTCATCAATGCATCCAAATGGACACAAAACACAAATCAAATGAAAATTGTCCTCACCTCCCATCACAATATTTTTTAAGCCATCAGACATCCCTGTGTATTATTTAGACTAGCTAAAGGAGGAGGACATAGCTGCTTGTAAAGGGTTAATCAGCAACAGGATTATCGAACTGCTAATAAAGGGCTAATCTTAGTCTGTCTCTGCATACACACAGCACCAACAGCAACTGCAATGAAGAGGAGACTGGACAGATTTTAGCTTTGTTGCTGCTGTTTCTATTCTTCTCCTTCTGATGCTCCATAATAGACAGGATTCTTCCATTACTTCCAATATAACTTCAATCAGCATGAAGACAGCAGCACAGATCATATCTGAGTTAACAAGCTGCAAGCTCACAATCTGCCCCTTACACTGAGATCTCAACTGAAAAGATATCTCCCAACTCAGAGGCGGGAAGTCTCACAAAGCTGTAAAAGTAGTGAGACAGTGGAGAGCCTTTCTCCAGTCTACTTTTCTTAGCCCCTTCCCAGCATCCATGATGTCAGGTGAGTATGGAGCACACTCAGGATCTGAGCCTGCTTCATACACTCTAACAGCAGCAGCAATCAGAGCTAGCTTCAACTGCTGCTGTAAATTACTGAAAGGGGCATTTAAAGCGTAACTCATTTTTTTTATATATTGTTCAATAGTACATGTAAAAACTGCTTTCTAATAAACCATATTAGAGAGATCTGCATCTTTCTCCTCCTGGACTGATCTTTCATTTTAAATTCACATGTAAAATCTGTATTGAGTGATTACACATTTTCCTATTACTGAGACAGAAGATGACGGTTGGTGCTCATAAAGCTCTATGGAGAACTGTAACTGTCATTTCAGGAGAACGTGCAGTAGAATGTCTGAGTCTTCCTCTACCTCCTCCCCATCTCCATAGAATTTTTTAAGCACCAATTGTCATCTCCTATCTCAGTAATGGGAAAATCTGTATTCACTGAATGAAATGAAAATTAAATGAAATGAATGAAAGGAAAAATCAGTCCAGGAGGAGAAAGAAGCAGATTTCTGTAATAAGATATGTTACAAAAGTTCCTTATTGTCATGAGTACTATTGATTTATGAAATAAAAATTAAACTGATGGCTATGCGTTAAATGACTAGATCCTTGAGGGGTTTCTGTTGTAGTCCATTGACCCATTCATAATGTGAGCTCAGGGGCTTGTGCTGCCTTGTTTGTGGCTGCGCTTCACAGGAGACTGATAATTTAACAATATACGGTTCTGCAATAGTAAATATTGCAGGTTCAAGTGCTCTGGTGGGCTTAACAAAATAAAGTAAAATTCAAGGTCAAATCACCCACCCCTATTTACATTTACAAGGTTTGATATTTTGGTCTCTTTTGACTCTTCGAAGTTTGCACCATGTGCCGGAATACTCCTCCTATTCCACTCCACTATGCCACATGTGTGGGCAGGTATCTGGATGGGCAGAGGGTATTCTTAAACCCCTGGTAAAGGAGACACCCAGCTTCATTCAGGACACAACTGACCTATTGAATAAATTATCAGCAATAGGTCCTCTACAAGAAGGAACCATCCTGGCCACCATGGATGTGGAATCTTTGTACTCCAATATCCCACACCAGGATGGATTAAATGCCTGCAAATTCTTCCTGGAAAACACAGGGACTGATGCCGATTCTTTGGTGAAACTTATAAAATTCATCCTCACCCACAATTACTTTGAGTTTGACAAGAAGATCTATCTACAGGAGACTGTCACAGCGATGGGAAGTAAAATGGCCCCAGAGTATGCAAATCTTTTCATGGCCAAGCTTGAAAGCGACTTTTTGTCCTCATGTCCCATCAGGCCTCTGGCCTACTACCGCTACATTGATGACATTTTAATCATCTGGACGGAGTCTGAGCCACAGCTAAAGACGTTCCATGATCAGTTTAATCAATTTCACCCTACCATCAACTTGACACTCAACTACTCCTGCACTGAAATTAACTTTTTGGACACCATCATTAGGCTGCAGAACAATAAAATAGAGACATCCCTGTATCAGAAGCCAATCGACCACCCAACATACCTTAAATGGGACAGTTTCCATCCAAAACACATAAAAAACTCCATTGTCTACAGCCAAGCCATCAGATACAATCGCATATGTTCCAACCCAATGGATAGGGATGAACACCTTGGTCGCCTCAGAAAGACCTTTTTGAGCCAGGGCGACCATCCAAGAACAATTGAAAACCAGATTATAAGAGCCACCAGAATATCAAGGAATCACCTGCTACATTACAAAGCTAAAGAAGAAAACAATCGGGTACCTCTACCTTTACTGCAAAAAGATGCCCGATTACAATCCATTTTCCCAGACCCCCCACTACTGTGTTTTAGGCAGCCCCCAAATCTAAGAAGCATCATTGTCAGAAGCTCCCTGTCCTCTCCCACAGCTGCAGGAACCTTTCCTTGCAACCAGAAAAAATGTAAAACCTGTCCATTTATAATGACCACGGACAAGATAAAGATCCCCAATTCACATCAGGACTACAAGATACCAGGTACTTTCAGCTGTGACACTTCTAATGTGGGTTACCTAATTATTTGTACTAAATGTCCAACTGGGGGTCTGTATGTGGGGGAGACAGCAAAAACTCAGGACAAGGATGAATTCTCACCGCCACACAATAAGAGAAAAAAAAAATGTATTGCCACAGGTAGATCCATTCTGTCTCCCCAATCATAGCACCATGGACCTGAAATTACTTGTATTGAAAGGTAGCTTCAAATCTTAGAGAGACAGAAGAGTCTGGGAATATAAACTGATGACGACCTTTGACACACTTAGTGCAGGAATGAATGTGTCTCATGGATTTATGTCTTTTTTTACATCAATTAAGGAATTTGCACTTCAGACCATGTGGGGTCATCATAACAGAACCAGACCCCAATCAGAGGACAACAAAACATTCACTCCTAATCTAGGAACTTTATATTGAATATACTGCTCTATGAGCGCTCAGACAGGAGCTGTGTGCTGCTGTCTCCTCATATGTGCGCTGTTTGGGGGTCTCGAGACCCAGACCTCCACTAATCTGCCAAATATGGAAAAACACCCATAAACTCCTTGAATCTGCCAATAAAGCTACATGTTTGTTATCCTTTTGGAGCCACTTTAAATTTTTTTTTTTTTGCATTTCACTCTTTAAGCACAAGTGTGAAGAATAGGGCAACATTGTATATAAAGTATATTCTTATGTGACTAATAGTGAGATGTTACACTGTTGGTTTAAAAAATGTAATTCCGGTGTAAAGTATGTGAATGTTTATTAACCATGTTCACTATTGATATACGTTTATTCCAAAGGCATCATTAGAATTATTACAGTTTACACATCATCATTACATTTTTGGGGGATAAAATCCAAACCAAAGAATAGCAAAACCTTGGGCGCAGCATTGTAGTCATATAGCAACGGTTGGATTATAAGGTATTTGTGCTGATTCTTTCCTATAAACCGTTCTGTATTCAGATACCGGATCATGACAAATATTTCCTCAACCTATCAATACAGTGAAACAAGTAAATGTGATACTAACCCTTTAGGTTTGGAACAGCAGAAATAAAATATACATGCCAGCCATAAAACAATCCATTCAAATGACATAACGCCATATGCAAATAAGTAAAGGTTTGTGGCGCATTTTCCTTCTTTTTGGTCAAACATGTTAAAAATCCAGAAACTTCCTAGAAGTAAAACAGAAATAATTAAATATTCCCATATATATCACTGCCACAAAAAAGAGAAAAATAAGAGCGGCACAGTCCCTCGTACTGCGGTTTCTCCGAGACTATGTTCAGGGTATGTTGCTATGTGTCACGCACTCAAATGCCGCTTGCATAGGACCTTGGGTGCTCTTCTGGAAAAAAGACTTCTATCTGCACAATCCTTATGAGAAAGGTAACGAAGGCACTCACCAGTTTTCAAAAAATCAATTCTTTATTGATACCAACTCCAGATAAAATTCATGGCCGGGGGAGAAGGAGCCGAAGCTCGTGTGAGCAGGGGAGGACGACGGCCGTTTCGCGCTGTGCCTGTGCTTCTATGGGTCAAATATGCGCATATTCCTCACTGTAATGAGCGGGACCACGTGACCGCTCACACAGCACAGGCTGCCGGCGCGGAGAGGAGACATCGCTGGAGCTGGGTGTCGGCGAGTATTTCCTGGCAAGCGGGGGAGGGGGGGTTAGAAGGGGGCGCACAGGGGAAATGAAAGGAAAAAAAAGATTATTCATTTCTTCTCTCCACCGAACTCTGCTGGGAAGAAGGGATGAATTACGGCTTCAGCACCACATGCGAGGGGGACAGCGCTTACAGTAGCACTGTCTCCTGCACTGCACACGGACAGTATCCGTGTGCGGTACGTGTTTTACACGGACCCATTGACTTTAATGGATCCATGCGCTCCCACAAACACTGACATGTCTCCGTGTTTTTCAAACGGACACACGGTCCGTGAAAACACGCTGACATGTGCAGAGACACATTGATTTTAATGTGTCTACGATCTCCCTTGATAAAGCAACTTCATCTGTGGGCGAAACGCACGTCGGGGTTTTTTGGCTTGTGGATCCCGTCCGGTGTGCCCCGGTCTTGGTGCCCTACATTGGTAAGAACCGCCTGTTATTTACCTGTCACTTCACGCCGGCTGGCATCTTACATGGACAGTGTGACATGGATTCTTTGGTAGCAGGTCTCTTCCACTATTTGGTATGCATGTTGGCTCCTTAGACCAGGGGTCCCCAACTCCAGTCCTCAAGGCCCACCAACAGGTCATGTTTTCAGGATTTCCTTAGTCTTGCCCAGGTAATAATTGCATCACCTGTGCAATGCAAAGGAAATCCTGAAAACATGACCTGTTGGTGGGCCTTGAGGACTGGAGTTGGGGACCCCTGCCTTAGACGGTGTACACCGGGGGATACCCACTCTCTTTTTACCATCCTTTAGTATTGTATTTAATTATATATTTTGTATATTGTCTGCACTTTAAACTTAATGTAAACTATATGTCATTTAATAAAATATTACTTCTATTTAAATTACCTATACGCGCCAAGTGTACTCCTATTTTCTACTGCAGTGTATCAGTGTAGAGCCAACTTTCAGTGATTCAGACATGCTGGTTGCGGCTACAGTCATTGCTCACTATACAGTGAGCGGCGGCCATAAGCACACAGCGGCACTATGACTGACAGCCAGATCTGCAGTGTATCAGTGTAGAGCCAACTTTCAGTCATTTAGGCGTGCTGGTGCGGGTACAGTCATTGCCCACTATACAGTGAGCGGCGGCCGTAAGCACACAGCGGCACTATGACTGGCAGCCAGTTCTGCAGTGTATCAGTGTAGAACTGGCTGTCAGTCAAAATGCAAGGGCGTGCTTACAGGTGGCGATGATCTTCTGCCTACCAGTTTCCAGCCTGTCGGAGGCCCTGCGCTCCTGATTCAATGACAGTTCGGACTCTCTGTGTGGCTGAGACACTGGTCCAAACTGTGCGCTCTACCTCGCTACAAGTAAAGGCAGCTGCCTCGGCAGAATCAGAAGAATGCACATGCTCTGAAGCTGGTTTATTCTGGCCACAGGTATAGATATAAGATTCCTCCATTTACAAGAACGGAGACTATTTTTAAAACGCAGTGAATTGCAAAGCTTCTTGATTTGTTTTAACAAAAACTTTGCAATTTTAACTATTTAACAAGATGAGAGAAGATCCCTTTAAGTTAACAAAAAAAATTGTATCAAAGTTGGAAATTAATTTTAAGTTGGGCTCACAGTTTCTGGAAAAAAATCCCACAGTTTGTCTAGGCAGATTTTGCCATAGGCTGTGCTGAAGATTTACTTTGGATTTCACCCCATATCTTCAATGAGTAAAATCCATGGTGGAAAACCGCATCATCTTTACAATATAATGCAATTTGAAAATCTGCAGGATGGCGGTTTTGACTCCCAGTTAGGGATGGGTGGACCTGTGGAAGTTCAGGATGAGCGGACCTGTGGAAGTTCGGGATGGGCGGACCAGTGGAAGTTCGGGATGGGCGGACCTGTGGAAGTTTGGGATGGGCGGACCTATGAAAGTTTTGGGTGGGCGGACCTATGAAAGTTTTGGGTGGGCGGACCTATGGAAGTTCGGGATGGGCAGACCCGTGGAAGTTCGGGATGGGCAGACCCATAGAAGTTCGGGATGGGTGGACCCGTGGAAGTTCGGGATGGGTGGACCCGTGGAAATTCGGGATGGGTGGACCCGTGGAAGTTCGGGATGGGTGGACCCGTGGAAGTTCGGGATGGGCGGACCCGTGGAAATTCGGGATGGGTGGATCCGTGGAAGTTCGGGATGGGCGGACCCATGGAAATTCGGGATGGGTGGACCCGTGGAAGTTCAGGATGGGCAGACCCATAGAAGTTCGGGATGGGTGGACCCGTGGAAGTTTGGGATGGGCGGATCCGTGGAAATTCGGGATGGGTGGACCCGTGGAAGTTCAGGATGGGCAAACCCGTGGAAGTTCGGGATGGGCAGACTCATAGAAGTTCAGGATGGGCGGACCCGTGGAAGTTCGGGATGGGCAGACCCGTGGAAGTTCGGGATGGGTGGACCCGTGGAAGTTCGGGATGGGTGGACCTGTGGAAGTTCGGGATGGGTGGACCCGTGGAAGTTCAGGACGGACCTGTGGAAGTTTGGGATGGGCGGACCCGTGGAAGTTCAGGATGGGTGGACCCGTGGAAGTTCGGGATGGGTGGACCCGTGGAAGTTCGGGATGGGTGGACCTGTGGAAGTTCGGGATGGGTGGACCCGTGGAAGTTCGGGATGGGTGGACCCGTGGAAGTTCGGGATGGGTGGACCTGTGGAATTTCAGGTTTTGGTACCCAACCAAACTTTACTCCAAAGTTCGGTTTAGATACCAGAAGTTAGACCTGAATCCCATTTAAATCAATGAGGACCTGAACTTTGGAGCTGGAAAATCTCACATTTATGCAGCAATGATAACATTATTACAGCATAGGATGAGCGGTATAAGTAACATATAAAAGGGTATTTATTAAAGGGATTCTGTCACCAGGTTTTTGCTACCTAATCTGAGACACACATGATATAAAGACAGAGAAGCTGATTCCAGTGATGTGTCACTTACTGGGCTGCTTACTGTAGTTTTGATAAAGTCACTGTTTAATCAGCAGGAGATTATCGCTAGCGGACTAGTAAACCTGCTGCCTTGTAGTCCAACCCCGCCCCCACCACTGATTGGTATATTTCTGCATATGCACAGTGTACACAGAAAGCAGCCAATCAGCTGTGTGGGTTGGGCTATACAGAGCTCAGCATTCAGAGAACTGCTATATCTACAGAAGATAAATCTGTGATTTTATCAAAACTGCAGCAACTGGTAATGTAAGTGATACATCGCTGGAATCAGGGTCTCTGCCCTTATATCATTCTGCTTTCAGATGGGGGAAACAAAAACCTGGTGAGAGATTCCCTTTAAGACTGTCTTTCTTTAAAAATATATAAGTACATACCTGCAACAAACCAGCAAAACATTAATACAAACATCACGTTGTCTAAAAATACACTAAATAGATGCTGTAAGATTCTTAGAAGTAGAATGGTGGAAATCACAACATGAGTAACTCCTGTCACCAATAGGAATATCGGTATTTGCGGCTGAATGAGGCAATCGTTTTTGTACAGACCTCCTGTTAATAAAAAAAAAAAAAGAAAGAAAGAAACGCGGAAGTCTTAGACAAATTTTGTCTTTTGCTCCATATATCGGATAAGAATATACATAAACTGAAGTTAAAGGTAACCTGATAATGATATTAACCTAGAGATATGGGGCTAATCTGCTGGTCGATAGCATTATGAAGGTGCAGCACCTGGGAGAAAATGAACTTTATTTCTCCCAGGAGCCGCCGGCTTTCAGTCACACAGGCGATTACAGTCACTGGTGACAGCACTGAGAGCGGCAGCTGTAACCACGCAATGACACTGACTGACAGCTGGCTCAGCAGCACTGGCGGACACAAACAGAAAAAGCCTCTGTGCCAGAATAGTGTATGGGCCCTTTACAGTCCAATTCATCAGAATGCAAAATTCCACTTGCTTTGGAGCTGGATGTGGCTGCCTGCCTCTTAGGCCTCTGTGCGGATGCACCAATGGTAGGTCCACCCCTGCTCAGCAGGGTATAGTAATGACAGGCAGGTATCTCCCTATACATGTGCACAAGAAGAGACCTGTCACTCAAGGGGAGTGGGCGGGGAGAAGTCAGGAGACCCGCCTTTCCAACTAGTCTCCCTTGCCGCTCAGTCCCTTGCAGCTTTTAAAGTCTGTTTTTCTCCCAAATGCTGCCGGGGAGGTTCACCAGCAGCTTAAAGTTGATCCTTGTTTGCTCTCCTTCACTTCCAACCGTGATTTATTACAGGCTGTTGGGGTACCCAGGTACATGCTAGGGTGAGTTATGGATGAGATGGGCATGGGCTGCAGGTGAGGGCTCATTAAACAGCGATTAGTTAGAGACAGAAATATATATTTTATATACTGAGGGCGTGCACATTTCTGCTGTTGAGTATATCCTTGTACAATATACAACACCCTTTCTACGCGGTTGACCTTTCACATAGGCAACTTACCCATAACAATCATGGAAATGCCCAGCATGATCCAAACTGTTACCGCTGATATCTGTAAATCTAGAGAAAATATACAACATTCAGTACAATAAAAATAATATGTGTAATGTTATGTCCCAAAACAACAGGATTCCGACTCTGGAGGGGAGGTAGGGGAGGTAGGGTACACACCATGCATGTACTAATGTCCGAATAGACAGAAGAAAGTTACCCTACTGCAATCATATCCGCTAGCATTATTAAAGATCACTTTTATTAGGTATTATTTAAAATGAATAATGTGATATACCCGACAATGACTAAATTATTAATGTAAAAATGGTGGACTGAGTCCCTAATGTGCAGATTTTTCGGTCTAACTGAAAATCACTATTTTTCAACTTTCCTATTGCTGCATTAGTTATATCGATGTGTTTGCAGAACACGAAGCATTACTCGTGGCAGAGACAGACATTACGTTTGTTTTAAAAAAAAAAAATAACACACAAACTCCCAGGTTTCGCCACTAATCTGGCTTCTGCAGGGGGAAAAGGGACTTTTCGTGTAGATCTGACAATCTTTGGTGCCCCACACAGTAATAGTACCCCTCCTCCCCTACAGTACTTGTGATGCCACACAGTGCAACGATGACATACTCAATATGCCCCCAATTTCTCGTGGGCCACAGACACTGAGCTCAAGTTTAAAAGGCGGGTCAAGGGGTTAACTAGGTTAAGTGACATTCCTTCTTTTATATTAAGAGCATTATTTATAGCAAAAAAAAAAAGAGTCATTACTTTTCAAGCTCACGATGAGACTAAAATGATAGAAAATAAATTTATACTTACAGAAAATAAAATGATTGTGCATATCTTGTACATCTGAAAAAAAATACAAAAGAATAATCAGATTAAAAATAATATATGCAGACTCTTACAGTGGGGAAGATAAGTATTTGATACACTGTCGATTTTCCAAGTTTTCGCACCTACAAAGAATGGAGAGGTCTGTCATTTTATCGTAGGTACACTTCAACTGTGAGAGACGGAATCTTAAACAAAAATCCCCCAAATCATATTGTATGATTTTTGCATAATGAATTTGCATTTATTGAATGAAATAAGTATTTGATACAATAGAACTTAATATTTGGTGCAGAAACCTTTGTTTGCAATTACAGAGGTCAGATGTTTCCTGTAGTTCTTGACCAAGATTGCACACACTGCAGCAGGGATTGTGGCCCACGCCTCCATACAGATCTTCTCGAGATCTTTCAGGTTCCAGGGATCAGGGGTGCTGCTATTATGAAGCAAGTTGAATACTTTGCCTCAGGCGGCAGAGCATCCTTAAAGATAGGGGGCGGCAGAGCGGCAGTCAGAACATGTGGTGCCAACTCTCCCTGTAATCCCTGCTCTGACACTTGCTGACAGTGCAATGTCACAATAACCTACTGTGCGGCGTGCCCGGCAGGTGACTGTTACTTACCCGGGCTGAGGTGCAGAGGTGCCCAGTCTCCTGACCTGCTGGGACACACACATTGCTGGGAGTCGGACTTGTACTGATTGTATTATGTGGGGGGGCGCCATTTTGCAGTTTGCCTCAGGCAGCAGAGAGGCTAGATTCACCCCTGCCAGGGAAGTCACTGGGCAACATTGAATTTCACTCCCTCCAAAGATTTTCTGTTGGGTTCAGGTCTGGAGACTGGTTTGGCCACTCCAAGACCTTGAAATGCTTCTTACGGAGCCACTCCTTAGTTGACCTGGCTTTTCGGATCATTGTCATGCTGGAACACCCACCCACCACCCATATTAAATGTTCTCACTGAGGGAAGGAGGTTGTTGGCCAACATCTTGTGGTACGTGACCCCATCCATCCCCTCTGCAATACTGTGCAGTCATCCTGTCCAATTTGTAGAAAAGCACCCCCAAAGTATGAGGTTTCCCCCACCATGCTTCACAGTTGGGACAGTGTTCTTGGGTTTGTACTCATCATTCTTCTTCCTCAAAACACGGCGAGTGGAGTTGATACCAAAAAGTTCTATTTTGGTCTCATTTCATCACATGACCCTCTCCCATGCCTCCTCTGGATCATCCAAATGGTCACTGGGGAACTTCAAACGGGCCTGGACATGTGCTAGTGTGAGGAGGGGGACCTTGCGTATCCTGCAGGATTTTAATCCATGACGGTTTAGTGTTTTACTAAAGGTAATGTTTAAGACTGTGTGTGCATAAATACGCAGAGTAAAAAAAAAAGCAGCAATTCCTGAACGTGGGTACATGCCCTGAGAGACAGAATTTTTGCTGGTTGGTCGGTGATCAAATACTTATTTCATGCAATCAATTGCAATTTAATTATTTAAAAATTATTCAATCGATCGCAGCATTTAGAGAGCAGGCAGAGGGAGGAAACCCCTTCTGCCCTTGGATCGGCGCCCCCCACGACATCATTGCGGGGGCCCGATCGTTGCTATGGTGAACCGATTTCGTCCTGATGACATCCAGGTCCACCAAAGCCAGCAAGATCATTCTCAATGCATGATCTAACAAGTTTGTCAGTGCAGCGCTGAGTTTGTACAGCATAGGGATAATCCTGCTTTACAAGCGATCAGCCTGCAAAAAGTGAAAGTCTCAGAGTGGGGCAAAGTAAAAAAGTGAAAAAAAAATTGTAAAAATATTTTTTTTTAAATCACAAAATAATAATAAAAAATATATATTGTACCCATAAATAAATATTTTTATTTAAAAAGTACTCATATTTGGTATCGCCACGTCCGGAATGACCCGACCTATAAAACTATCACACTAGTTAAACCCTTTAGTGAACACCGTAAAAAAAAACAAAAAAAAACGAGGTGCTTTATCATCATACCGCTGAACAAGTAGGTGAAATAACCCATGATTGAAAAGACGAATGTAAATAAAAATTGTACTACTGAAAATGGCATCTTATCCCGCAAAAAAATAAGCTACTATACAGCTCAATCAGCAGAAAAATAAAAAAGTTATAGTTATCAAAATAAAGTGGTGAAAAAATAATTATTTTATCTATAAAAATAGTTTTTATTGTGTAAAAGCACCAAAACATAAATTTTTTTTAAAAAATGAGGTATCGCTGTAATAGCACTGACCCGAAGAATAAAGCTGCCTTATCGATTTTACCAAACCCAGAATATTATAAAAAATTAAAAAAACACAGAAGCAATTCCTGAATTGCTGGTGTTTGCTCATTCTGCCTCTCAAAAATCTGAATAGAAAAGCGATGAAAAAATGTTACCAGATGGTGCTAATAAAAAATGACAATGGCAAAAAACAAGGGCTCACATGACTCTGTCACACCAAATATGTAAAAATTATAGCTTTCAAAATATGGCAATGTAAAAGCTAGTGTTTGCAAAAAAGCTAAACATAAACATAAGAACCTGATACAAATCTGGTATCGATGTAATCTCACTGACCCAAAGAATAAAGTTGCCTAATCACTTATACGTAAGGACCCTTGGCGTGGGTTGCCAGCTTCCATATTATGGCCCTAATATCAACTAATACCTTACATATATTTATATGTTTTTTTTGCACGTATATATTTTGCAGGGTGCAGCTGGGCCCAAATTGTTCTGTACACTGTGGCCTCTGTTCGCACAGGATGCTTTTTAGCACTGGGCAGCCCGCCATATGGCGTCATTAATAGGCTGTAGCCAGATGCTTTGTATTCCTTGTGTGAACACGCCACATACAGAGTATTTTATCTTAGTGCATTGGTGTGCCACACGGCCAAACCCTTATTGAAGGCTGGCTGTTTCATTAGGTATTGCACCTGTGCACTTGCTATTTTGTTTGGGTCCGCTGCACCCTGCTTGTGCATTTGTATTGAGGCCTATTTAGACAGGTAAGCATCTTTGCCTGTTTTTTGGTGTTTTTTCTTGAATGTGTCCTTTTTTGGTGTTTTTCATAATCACTTATACCACATGAGGAACGACGTAAAAATAAGTAAAACCAATTTTTCACCTGCTGTTGATTTTTTAATTCTGCCTCCCAAAGATCTCACTTAGGCCGGTTTCACACGTCAGTGGCTCCGGTACGTGAGGTGACAGTGTCAGCGTGTTTTTACGGACCGTGTGTCCTTTTGGAAAACACGGAGACATGTCAGTGTTCGTGGGAGCGCACGGATGACACGGACCCATTAAACTCAATGGGTCCGTGTAAAACACGTACCGCACACGGATGTTGTCCATGTGCACTTCGTGTGCCGTGCAGGAGACAGCGCTACTGTAAGCGCTGTCCCCCCCACGTGTGGTGCTGACGCCCCATTCATTTCTTCTCTCCAGCAGCGTTTGCTGGAAAGAAGGAATGAATAATTTTTTTTAAAATTTATTTTTGTTTTTAAAATAAAGTTGCAGGTAATCTGCCCCCTCCCACCCCCTGTGCACCCCCCGCTGGCATTAAAATACTTACCCAGCTCCCTCGGTGCTTACATCCTTTCAGCGTCGCTGCTTGTCCTGTATGAGCGGTCACGTGGTGCCGCACATTACAGTGATGAATATGCGGCTCCACCTCCCATAGGGAGGATAAATGTGATCCCAAATGTTATGTAAAATGTTGATAACTAAAGCTTCAAATAAATCTAGAAATAAAGCAAGTCCCCTGTCATCTGTGAATGGAAATATAGGGGCTTCCATGTTACTGGTAGCACAAAGCCTCTGGAAAAGCGCTATGGCTCTTTGCTTCCCAAAAGAAATCCAGCAAATTCTGCGCTCCCCAAACCAAATGCCCCCTCCCTTCTGAGCACCACAATGTGCCTAAAACCGCTGTTAGCGTCCACATGTTTGGCATTTCTGTAGAGATAAGAGCTCGCCTAATTTTCGGGTGCATGTCTCCAGAAGCACGACCTGGCCACAACATACTGGTCATTACAACATACTGGTCACTACAATGGCAGTTTGCAATTTTCACTCAGCAACATCCACTGCTGCTTGTTTCTGGAAAACACCCATGCAGTCAAAATCATCACTACACCTGTAGGTAATTGTTAAAGGGGAATAATTTGCAAAATTGGGTCACTTGAGTGGCAATTCTGCTCTTCTAGCCCTTGGGGCTCAGTATATGGAGTCCACATACTATTCTCGGAAAATCTGCACTCCAGGAGGTAAATAGGGCTCCAGGAGGTAAATAGCACTCAGTCCCTCCCGAGTCTCGCTATATGGTGAGTACAGCTACATATGGGGTACTTCTACATTCAGTGTGGGGCAAATTTTGGTGCAATTTTTACCCATTTCCAAGTGTGAAAATGTAAAATCTAGTATAAAATTCTGTGACCCTCCTGTGGTGTCAATATGATCACTGCACCCCAATATGAATTCATTGAGAGTTGTAGTTTGAAAAATGGGGTCACGTATGGGAAGGGGGGGGGGGGTTCTGCTGTTCTGGCTCCTCAGGGGCTATGCCAATGTGACATGGCACCCTCAAACCATAAGAGCAAAATCTGAACTCGAATACAGCGCTTCTTCCCTTCTGAGCCTTGCACTGTACCTCAAAAGTAGTTTTCGACCACACATAGGGCATTGTTGTACTCAGGAGCAATTGCACAAGAAATATTGTGGGCCATTTTCTCCTGCTATCTTTGTGAAATTGAAAAAATATGGGGCTAAAACAACAGTTTTGTGGGGAAAAATTTTTTTTTTTGTTTTCGCAGATCAATTTTGTAAAATTCTGTGAAGCATTTGTGGGTTCAAGGTGCTCCCCACACATTTTGCTTAATTCCTTGAGGTGTCTAGTTTCCAAAATCGGGCACTGTGGTGGTTTTCCAATGTTTAGGCATATCAGTGGCTCTCCAAATGTGACATGACACCAGCAGACCATTTCTACAAAATCTGCATTCCAAAACGTCACTTCTTCCTTTCTGAGCCCTGCAGTGCACCCAAACAGTAGTTTCCCCCCACTTATGGGGTATCTGCGTACTCAGAAGAAATTGCACAACAAATTTTTGGTTCCATTTTCTGTTGTTACCAATGTGAGAATAAAAAATGTGGGGCTAAAAAAACATTATTGTGGCAAAAAAAATTGATTTTTTTTTTATTTTCACAGCTCTATGTTATAAACTTCAGAGAAGTACTCCGGGGGTTCAAAGTGCTCACCATACATCTACATAAGTTTATTGAGGGGCCTAATTTTCAAAATGGTATCACTTTTCAGGGGTTTCTACTGTTTAGGCTCATCAGGGGCTCTCCAAACGAGCATGGCGTCCGCTAATGATTCGAGCAAATTTTACATTCAAAAAGTCAAATGGCGCTCCTTCCCTTAAGAGCTCGGTCGTGCACCAAAACAGTAGTTTTCTGGCCATTATTGAACAACAAATTGGTTGGTGCAATTTCTCCTGTTACCCTCATGAAAATGCAAAATTTGGGCTAAAAAACATATTTGTGGGAAAAATTAGATTTTCACGGCTCAACGTTATAAACTTCTGTGAAGCACCAGGGGGTTCAAGGTGCTCACCACACATCTAGTTAAGTTCCCTGAGGGAACATGAGGTGCTCTCCAGACGTGACATGGCGTCCGATAATTAATCCTGCAAATTTTATATTTGAAAGGACATAAATGGCGCACAAACAGTGGTTTTCTATCACATATGGGGTATCTGCATTTTCAGGAGAAATTGCACACCAATCTTTTGGGTCTATTTTTTTCCTGTTACCCTTTCGAAAATAAAAAAGAATTTGAAAGAAAAATGTTTATAAAAAAAGTTAGCGTAAATGTTAATTTTTTCCTTCCATATTCCATTAATTCCTGTGACTCACCCAAAGGGTTAATAAACTTCTTGAATGTGATTTTGAGCCCCTTGAGGGTGTAGTTTTTAGACTGGTATAACTTTTGGCTAGTTTTGGTCATATAGGCTTCTTAAAGTCACTTCAAGTATGAGGTGGTCCTTAAAAAAAAAAAATGGTTGTGTAAATTTTGTTGGAAAAATGACTGGTGAACTTTTACCCCTTATGACGCATAACTTCCTACTAAAAAAAAATATATATATACCTCCAAAATTGTGCTGATTTGTAGTAGGCATGTGGGAAGTTTTATTTATTTACTATTTTGTGTGACATAACGCTCTGATTTAAGGTTCTAAAAATAAAATGAAAATTGCCAAATTTTCAAATTTTTTTGCCAAATTTACATTTTTTCACACATAAATGAAAGTCATATCGAATAAATTTTAGCACTGTCATAAAGTACAACATGTCACAAAAAAAAAAACTTTCAGACTGAGTGGAATCCGTTAAAGCGTCCCAGAGTTATTACCACGTAAAGTGACGCTGGTCAGAATTAAAGTAAAATGGTCAGGAAGGTGAAAACAGGCTTTGGGGTTAAAGGGGTTAAGCTTAAAGGGGACTTGTCACCAAGTTTGTCCCATTTGAGATAAGGCCACCACTTTTCAACCCTGATATACAGCATTCTAACATTCTGTATATATGCCCCCAATCTGGCCTGCAAGACAAGAAAAAGACCTGCTATAACACTCACCTACAGGGCGGTCAGGTCCGATGGGCGTTGATCTTCTTACAATGCCGTCCTCCTTCTTGCTTGGTGTGGAGGATGCTTCCTATGTCATCCACACAGTGTCCGCCGATATCATGCTTCTGCGCAAGCGTACTTTTTTCTGCTCTGTCGAGAACAGTGCAAAGTACTGCAGTGCGCAGGCGCTGGGACAGGGCAAAGGTCACAGGGACCTTTTTTCCCCTCTTTCAATGGAGCAGTATGTCGTAGCAAGCACTAAGATCTTTACAGACTGAAACGCGGCGCTGAATTTGTCATTGTAATTCAAGGTTTACTACTTTTTTTTGTCTCGGATTATATATCCTTTTTACTTCTGCTAATAAATATGGATCTTTAGAATAATTTTTTCTACTGGACCTACCTTTCTTAGTTAACATGCCTAGTTCTGCTTCCTTTAATATTGTTTGCATAATATATTCAATAGTTTTCAATTCCTAAAAATCAATTTGGAAATTATGGAGAAATGGCCAATCACACTTCATTGGCAATTTAGATACTGAGCTAGAACCAAGTAGACGGCTTCTTACCTTGTATCGATAAGGCCATGTGCGCATGTTGCATTTTTGACGCAGCTTTGCAGTGTTTTTTCTGTATGAATTTATCACAAAAACCTGAAGGGAATCCTGGTGCCAGCAAAGTGAATGAGAGTCCTGAAAGTCGGGATTGCGGGTTTCTTTCCGAATAGACTGAACCTACAGAATGTGTACGATGTGCTGTGGGTGAAGCTGCGGTATTTCTTTTAGGTTCCATAGAACTTTCTTCTTGGATGCTATGAGTTACAAAAAAAAAAAAAAAATGAAAAGCATGTTTTTTTTACATTGGGACAATGTTCGTGATTTTATAAGAAAACCTTCCTAATTTGAAATTGTCCTTTTTATGAGCTTCTTTGCTACCTTGACAGCAGGTTTTGCCTGCAGAAAAAAAAATGCTGCAAAAGCGCAACTTGTGAGCATAGTCTGAGACTACATTTCAATTCTCTACCGATTCCTTTATCACGCACATCGTAATGAAATTAGCAATTTTCCTTGTGTCGCTATATTACTTGTCTAAATTTCTTCTAGTCTACAAGATTACCGTCCACTTATTTTTGTGTCTTTTCATAGGCATTCGAGATCATATTAAATTATTAGTTGACAGATAAATATTGGGTACTCACCTTTTTTACCCCACAAATATAAATTATCCCTGCTGCTGTTCTATGTAAAAAAAAAAATTAAAAAAAAATAAATTATGGATTATGATTGAAGCAATGGTCTTTCTGGTCGGCTAAGCGAGCAAAATGTGAAAGCTGTTCATGACGTTCTTGTCCTTTGTACCTTGAAAGGTTGAAGAATGCAGTAAATCTGCTCCTGTTACCCTTTATAAATTCTTCGGCTGAAAATTTGACTCCCAGAAAACAGTGCCATGGGCAGGGTGCATAATTATAGGTGCAGTGGTTGCAATCTCATCCGGGCCCTGGAGCTTAGGGGGAGAAAAAGGTCCATTTGGCCCATGTGAAAAAAACTAATTGTGACGACAGCATTTAATCTTCATTATCCAGACAAATTCAGTAGACATACACTGTTATCTTTATGTTGACTGAAATGTATGTGTCTTTTTTTGGTTGGTTAATAAACAGACTATTGTTTCTAGGAGCCTGAATGGGACTCTGGAGTTGCTGTTTGCTTCAAGCTCATTGTCTGCAATCTTTGAGGGATAGAGACCTAGGGTAATTGAATAGATGTTTGATAATACGTTGATTGATTATTATACGAGACCCTGTGGCTTATTGACTTGCAAACGAGAGTGTAAAAAAAAAAAAAAAACTATGCAAATTCATTGATTAAATATGCAAACAATGTAAGTTACTCTCATCACACCTTCCTCTTGCCCTCTAGATGATGTTTTGAAGGACAACAGTTGTAAACTATATCAGGTGGATATACTTCTGTAACATGAGACCCAGAGACACTCTGCAAAAACCACAGACAGCAGCCAGAACATCATGGCTCCATCACGAGGGACACAGTTTTGACATTCTGCAGGATGCCAGCTTTTTTGCGGGACCACAGCCCCAGCTGAAAGAAGACAGATCGCTTCATCACTGAAACTATGGATACGTTTGAGGAAGTCAGTTTGAACCCACCGGTCACCTGGCTCCATTGAAATGTTCGGAGAAGCCAGGTTGTGACCATCCAGTCACAGGTCTCAATGGCTTGTCAGCTTTCTAAACTTATCATTCCCTCCTCTCTATGGGTGTCACAGATCGGGGGTAGATGTTCCTGGAAGCCACGGCTGCTTTAATCCCAGCAAGTCAGCTGAAGGGTGGGACTCTAATTTTGCACCATCTTGGTTATTTGCTGGGACTGTTCAAGGTGTTTGTCATTTGGTAAAGTATTGCCACTCTGTCGTACCCTCACCCTGTGTTGTCCGAGTAGTATTATGCCCACGGAAAAAGAGCAGGCGTTTATTAAAACCATCAAAGTCAGAATGGGAGTGAGTACATGTTTCTATAAAGCCTGGTCACTCAACATTTCTTCTGCATCACAATTCCATTAGTATAGTGAAGCTCCATCTTAAGGATCATGCAGACATCCACAAAACCCAGTCCGAGCATGGACAACAAGCACACAGACTGTCTGCAGGTCTCCTAACCTGAGCGTTACCACCTCCTAGAATAAAAATATATATATTCAGGCCAGGGAGTTCAGGTCAGGAGATCCCCGGGCAGTCTGTACTCCGACATCTGCATGAGCCCTTACTGTGAGCCAGCCGTGCCAGGGAGTATTAATAGTAATTATGAACCTTGTTGACTGCCATTTATAGAATTATGATGATGTTGCTGACATACGATGGCCAGACTGTTCTACCATTGAGATTTTTTTTTGGCACAGTGATAACACTGACCATTACTCTTCACATATTTATTGTTGTAGTTAGTGTAGTTCTAATTGTTTCTTATGTGGCGAGATCTTACTTTTCATTTTGGTTAAGTGCCAAGATTAAAGTCACCAGGCAACTAGGTTCTATTTTCCTGCACAAACACTCGGAGAAAAAAAAAACAAACAAAAAAAAAAAAAACCCACACACACCTCTCTTCAAATTGAAAACTGATACATGCCAGTAATCAGATTTACACAATCATTCAGGTTATGAACACTTATTTACCCAAGTTAAGCTCCTTGCATATTCTTGTACGTGAAATGTTTGGTGCTTTGTAAAAAAAAAAAAAAAAAAAAAAAAAATCTTGGCACGACAGGTCACACTATCTTCCCTATACCAACTGATTTTTTTTTTTTTTTTTTTTTTTTTTTAAACAAATTAATGATAAAGTGCAACACTCGGAATTTTCACATCACAATAAAATAAGCAAAATCTTTAGTGGCAATAATCAAGGTTTCCAAACCTTGAAGTATTTATAAGTAGTGATACAAGATGTAACATGTGCACAGCAACGATTTTACATTGCTGTTCACTTTCAGTAACTGTTTTTCACTGGGCTTTTTCAGATGGGTTGCAGGCAGGATACCCCTGATAAATATATATGCACATAAGCTTATTACGCCTTTAATGCATTTTGCCATTCAATATTTATAAATGAGAAAATAAGTCATAGTCACGCTAGAATTGGTTCAACGTCACAAATATTTAGTTGACTATATGGGGCAAGGAGTAAAAAGCCAAAAGATTTCAAAAAAATGCTTTATTAAAAAGAAAACAAATCCAACATCAAAAGGCAATTTATGGTGTCTTAACATTCTCGTCGAAAGATGTACTTATTCTGCATTAAACATTTGTGACAGATTTGGCAGCCTAAAAAAATAATAAAAATAAATAAAAATTAGTTAAATATAAGCAGTAATGGTTAACCCATATATTACATGGCTGCAGAGTGAGAACAGAAACCTTTACTAATATTTTCTATTGCAACTCCCATCCAATAAGGGCCCATTCAGATGTCAGTTTCTCATCCATGTATTTCACAGACAGAACATGTATCTGTGATAGTCTGTGGCTGTTTGAGTTTCAAAATCGAAGATCTGTTTTACGGAAATAAAACTAATGATAGAAATTGATGAACCGAGGACTTTTTGCATTTAATAATTGTCATTTGAATGAGCCCCAACTTGATTAGGAGTTGCTGCAATTCCACTCACAACCAGTGAACCTGTGTGGCGCTGCTTAGCTTATTCAGCCTTCTGGAAAAAAAAAACATTTGTGAAGTGCAGCTGTGGTGTAGTGCAGTTATAGTTCTGTGTCACGTTAAAGGGGTATTCCAGCTTTGCCCACTTCTGCATCGGATGGAGACATTGACATCACATCTTCTGCCACGCTTTGTGAATCGTCCTATTCTAGTGTCTAGAACATGTGCACAACACCAATCCTACAGCAACCTTACAGGTATCGGTAGAATAAAGTAAACTGGGCATACAAGTATACCAATAAAATACATTGAAGAATTAAAAGGGTTGTCCTGTGCCGACCTAGTCTAAGGGCACAGCACCAATTTAGTGCTTCTACCCCCATCCCACATTGATGACCTATCCTAAGGGTGCAGTTGGATGGCCATATAAATCCAAACGAGATGAGATTGCACTACACAGACTGGCCGGCGGCTATACCGAACCAAGGATGGCCACTTCATGCAGCTGTTGCACTCGGGAGAGCTGCCAGCCAGTCCGTACACTTCATTCCGATTTACATGGCACCTTAAGGATTGGTCATCAATAACTCAATCCCAGATAAACAAGGCACAAACACGTCTCACCTTCATGTCTGCACTATGGTTCGTTACCAGCTACAATCCTATATTTCACGAATCCGTTCATTCCTCAACCAAGAATCTGCAAAAACCCTAGTTCATGCCCTCATCATCTCTCACCTTGACTACTGCAACCTCCTGCTCTGTGGCCTGCCCTCTAACACTCTCCAATCTATTCTAAACTCTGCTGCCTGACTAATCCACCTATCCCCCCGCTATTCCCTCTGCCTCTCCCCTCTGTCAATCCCTTCACTGGCTCCCCATTACCCAGAGACTCCAGTACAAAACCCTAACCATGACATACAAAGCCATCCACAACCTGTCTCCTCCATACATCTGTGACATGGTCTCCCAGTACTTTCCTGCACGCAACCTCCGATCCTCACAAGATCTCCTTCTCTACTCCTCTTATCTCCTCTTCCCACAATCGCATCCAAGATTTCTCTCACGTATCCCCCCTACTCTGGAACCCTCTACCACAACATATCAGAGTCTCGCCTACCATCGAAACCTTCAAAAAGAACCTGAAGACCTACCTCTTCCGACAAGCCTACAACCTGCAGTAACCACCGATCAACCAAACCGCTGCATGACCAGCTCTATCCTCACCTACTGTATCCTCACCCATCCCTTGTAGATTGTGAGCCCTTGCGGGATAATAATCCTACTAGACCAATGCAATTTAATATAAGTCTGGGACTCAACGGCAAACAAAGCCTACAAATGTAGTAGAGTCATTGCAAGTGCAGCTCTGCCACGTGTACGATGTCCAGGAGTATGCCGATATATCGAGGATTTCTAGTGGTACAGACACTTACCATGAAACTTAAGCAAGATGAGCAAACGCAGAAAAATGACAATATAAAAGCTAATAGGATGTATTGAAATAGGAGGGCTCCAAAGGCAAAGTTGAAGAGAATATAATGGCAGTCCTTGGAAGCGTCATTATAAATTGTAAACACCCAGATGCTTCCTAGAAAGAAGGAAATACATCTCTTATGAATGAAATCTAATAATGTGGCATACAACTGCACGGCAAACCGTGTCCATTAAAGTTAGCAGGTAACAAATTGCATAAATACACACAGTATATAATTTTTCCCCCTATATTGGGGAGGACTTCATTCAAAATGGATTGGTCACCAGATTTCACAGGCAAAATTGCATACTATTAGATAAACTTTAATATCTAAGAGGCTTGTCTATTTACTTTGAAAAGTCATGTCAGAAAGGATGTACAATCCTGTAATTAAGATGGGCATTTCAAGAATGAAGCCAAAGAGGGAGTGCTCCTGAGTCCAAGTGTATTCAGTCTCTGCTGACAAAGCGCCGCAGCGTGTAGTGAGCAGTGTCAGATTGCAGCAGGGAGGAGGGTCACTGAGAAGCTGTTAAGACTACATGGACAGGGAAGGCGTTAGAACTTTCATAGAGTATTATACAGCCATTCTGATATGGATTTAAAGAAAATATCCCAGTTTCTCCATAAACTAGATACATTTTAGACCTGAAAATGGAATATTTTGAAGTTCCATGTTAGAATAGCTGTATTAAATAAAAAAAAAAAAAAAAAAAGTTTGACGCATTCCCTGTCCACTTAGCCTTATTAAACAGCTTCTCAGTGACCCTCCTCCCTGCTGCTGTCTGACACTGCTCAGTTCAAGCTGCAGCAGTTTGTCAGGCTAGAGACTGACTACACTTGGACTCGTGAGCACTCTTTGGCTTAATTTCTAAGATGCTCATCTTCTCCTTTCCAACATCTATTTTCAAATTCAGTGGACCCACGCGCACCCACGTTTTTTACTTTACCTAATGCAAACCAACAGACTGAGAAGATGCACAGGAACACTTCCAGGACAAATATCAGCTTTTGACAAGCCTTATGAATTAACAGCAGGGCAACGCCAAATAAAAATACCGAGCCGGCCACCATGAGATAGATGGGAATCTTTGGATCCGTTGCGCACCGATTCATATACAAGGTCCCTGAATAGACGAGAGGAGTTTGGTAAGAAATGACAGCAGTATATGGTCATTACTCATAATCCACGAGAAAGCTTTACCTATAACAACCATGCCTATGGTGAAGGGTATCCAGACCACCACACAGAAGACCCGGGAGCCTGAAATTAAAGAGGGAATTAAACCATTGTAATAAACAGAAATGAGGCCATCAGTAATGATCAGGCATGCGTCAGACATTTTCTCAATATAGTATTGATCTAATTCCCCCCCCCCCCCCATTACTAATTAGTCAGTCAAGGGGGCTTGAACCTGTGATCGCACTCTTTAAAGTGATCGCTCATGGCCGCTGTACATGTATGGCAGTAATAGCAATGGTGATAAGGAGACAGGTGAAGTATGGGGTCTTACAGGAAATATTCCATCATCACAAAGTTAGTAAATCATGCATCTCTCGAACGTAAGAAACTTGCAAAGAAGTTTTATTTTCACAACAAAATCTGCAGCAATATTCACTACTGAAATGTCCTTGTATCCCACCCCCACACATGTAGAGGTCCGCAGTGCAAGGGTCATGAAACAAGGACCATGTCTTCAGTTACACTGTGCCGAAGTGTTAACCACTTTGTAACTGCAGCAACTAAACTCACAACAGCAAACAGGACAATGATCTGAACAGCTGCTCCATGGCACCACAGCTGAGTAAAAGTGTCATCTTAGCCAAAAAAAAAAAAAAAAAAAAAAATCCAATCAATGGCAGTTTTTTTTTTTTTTTTCTTTTTTTTTTTAAAAAGTCACTTTCTCAACTTTTAGTTGATGATTTTTTTGCCTTTTATTCTTTTCTTCCTATAACTGGTTTTACAACTTATGTTGTTATTTGTGAATGGTGCCAATATTTGTTGGACTATAAGATCTACTTTTTTCCCCAACATTTTTTTGGGGAGAAAATGGAGGTGCGTCTTATAGTCCAAATGCACTTACCAGGAGTCGGGCAGTGCTGCCGGCCCACAGCTGGGAAGAGGGATTGTTCAGTGGTCCGATGATTTGACTCCAATCCCAGGCAGCTGCAGCAGGTTCGGTGGTGTGGGGGCTCTGCCAACATTTTGTTAAAGCCCCTGCACATTCTTTGCTGAAATGCAGTGGCCTCCTTGAAAATGACCACTGTAGGTGGCGCATGCACAGAATGAGAGTTCATTGCCAGGATCTGTCTGCACATGCGCCACCTCCAAGTGGCCATTGCATTATAGCAATGGAAGTGCGAGGGGCTCCAGGCTTTTACAAATTGTCAGCAGAGCCTCCGCACCACCAAACCTGCCTGAGATAAGATTCAGATCATCGCCAGACCACCAAACACCTCCTGTGACTGCGTTCCCGATTCTCCCCTGTTGGAATAAGTTTAAATGCAACAACTCCATTCCTGTTGTAGTCTGCATTGAATGTCTATGAGTGTTCATTTGTCAGCTATGCTGTGATTGTTAAAGTTTGTACAAAAAGGTCAGAGGACTCTCACTGATTGCATCATTCTGCTGCTGTTTCCTTCACAGAGAGACATGTGTTACATGGACTAGATTATATCGGTAGTTACTGTCAAAGCTTTCTTATTTTGTTCCAGTTCAAGCTGCATATATTAAACACAGTTTGCCTTACGTTGGATTCTGCTGCTTATATGAAGTAACACGCGCTGCTGTGGTAATACTCCGGCTAACAGGTTATGGGCCCAGCCACCGGAAAGTAAATGGTAAAAAGCCCAGTCACCGGAATAAGCAGCGAGCCAAGCGCAGACAGCACAGAGGAACCCCCGGAATACAAGGACACCGGAACGCAAAGGTACCGCAGTGTACAGAGCACCGGACAGCGCAGCTTAAAGGGCCAGTAACAAAAAAAAAAAAAAGGTACAAGAGACAAGAATGTCTACAGAAAGGAATGCAGTGAAGTACACAGTGCCAAGTCTCACAAATCACAATTACAGCTCCTGGAAATTCAAGGTAAAGATGTTACTTATAAGAGAGGGTACATGGAAATGTATTGAACAGCCTGTGCCTGACCCAGTACCGGGTGATTGGCTAGAGACTGATCAGAAAGCACAAAGCACTATTTCCCTCAGCATAGATGATAACCAGATTGTACATGTATGCAAATGTGATACTGCAAAGAAAATGTGGGAAGAATTACAGAAAGTGCATGAAAGGTCAAATCTCAGCAATAAGCTATATCTTATGAGAAAGCTGTATCAGTCTAAATTAAGTGATGGCCAGCATATGCAGGACTATATCAGAAACACCCTAGAGGTTGTGGAGCGCCTAAGGGGTATTGGTGAAGAAATTAAAGATTTTCATGTTGCTGCATTACTATTAAGTGGTCTTCCAGAAAGTTATGACACGCTTGTGACTGCATTAGATGCCAGACCAGATGATGAACTCACACTAGAATATGTGAAAGGGAAACTTGCAGATGAATACAAGAGAAAGTCAGAGACTATTAGCAATAATATATGCAAAGCAGAAGCAGCATTAAAGACACAGTACTTTTCTAAAGCTCAGAGTCATTTAAAGGAAACTCGTGAATGTTTTGTCTGTAAAAAGCCTGGTCACCTTAAAGCAGACTGCAGAGTGTGGAAAGCAAGAATGAATCAGTTTAAAAAGCAGGACAGTCATCAAAAGGTTAAAACAGCTGTAAAGAAGGAAGATGCATGTATTGCGACTGCATTTGGGGTCAGCACAAGCCCATATGCAAACCATGTTTGGTGTATTGACTCTGGAGCGACTGCTCACATGACACGTGATAAAGATTTCTTCATTAATCTAGATGAAAGCAAGTCTGAAAAGGTAATTTTAGCTAATGGTCACTATATGACATCAGAAGGAATAGGAGATGGTTATCTCCATTGTCAAGTTCAATCCTCAGCACAAGTCAGAAAAATCCCAGTTAAAGACGTGCTGTATGTTCCCAAACTTGAAAGTAACCTTTTATCTGTAAAGAAGCTTGCACAACAGGGAAATATAGTTACATTTAAGGATGACAGATGCATCATTTCAAAGAAGGGTCATACCCTTGCCGAAGGAAAAATCAAAGATGAACTTTATCAGCTGAAATGCAATGAAACTGTTTACAGTGCTAGACAAGATTTTCATAAGGACTGTATTCATGTGTGGCACAGACGCCTAGGCCACAGAGATCCAGAAGCAGTAAAGAAACTAGCTCAACTTGCAAATGGTATTGCAATCAACCAGTGTAATCAAACAATGAAGTGCACAAGTTGCCTAAAAGGGAAAATGTCCAGAAAATCGTTTCCTAAAGTAAGCACTACTAAATCTGCACAGATACTGGATTTGATACATACAGATGTGTGTGGTCCAATGAGTGTTCTTACTCCCAGCAAGAAGAGATATTTTCTCACATTCATTGATGATTATTCCAGATATACTGTTACTTACCTACTTCAAAGTAAAGATGAAGTTCCACAGAAACTTGAAGAATATCTTGCTGCAGTTCTTAACAAATTTGGAAGAATACCAAAGGTACTGCGAGCAGATAATGGAACTGAATATACAAGTGGTAAAGTGCAAACCATCCTGAAAAAGAATGGAATCGTGTTCCAGACAACCGTTCCATACAACCCAGAGCAGAATGGCACAGCAGAGAGAAAGAACCGAACTCTTTGTGAAAGTGGAAGAAGTATGCTATTTGATGGAAACCTACCTACAACATATTGGGGAGAAGCCATCATGACTGCTACCTATCTTCAAAATCGACTGCCAAGTAAAGCTACAAGTAAAACTCCATATGAGCTATGGAACTGTGAGAAGCCCAACCTGAAGCATCTCAGGATATTCGGAAGCAAAACTTTTGTGCATGTTCCCAAAGAAAAACGTTCTAAGTGGGAATCTCATGCAAAGGAAGGAGTTCTTGTGGGGTACAGTGAAACTCAGAAAGGATACAGAATCCTGCACCCACAGACCAACACAGTAACAATCAGCAGAGATGTAGTGATTGATGAAAACTCAGTATCGCTCAAATTTCATGAGGTTACGCAAATAATTCAACCTAAGGAACAAGAATTTCAGTCAGTGATTCCAGACATTGAAGAGAATCTCAAAGAAAATACTGAAGTCTGGATATGCTCTGAAAGTACTGAAAAAGAAACAGAAGAACCAAGCCAACCTCAGGAGATCAGAAGATCAGAAAGATCAAATAAAGGAATTCCAGCTAAACGCCTTTCTTATATGGTCAGATCAATTCCAGAAGAAGAGCCACAGTCATGGCAGGAAATGCAAAAACTGCCTATTCATAAGAAGCAAAAATGGATAAAAGCTGCTGATGAAGAAATGGAATCCCTTCATAAGCTCAAAACATGGGAGCTCACAGAGCTACCTCAAGGCAAGAAAGCAATTGGATGTAAGTGGGTCTTTAAGAACAAATATGACTCCGAAGGTAATGTTCACCGTTTTAAAGCAAGATTGGTCGCAAAAGGATATTCACAAAAATATGGTGAAGATTATGATGCTACTTTTGCTCCAGTTGCCAAGCAAACTACATTCAGAACTTTATTATCCATAGCTGCTGTTCAGCAGATGAAAGTAAGACATTTTGACATCAAAACAGCCTTTCTACATGGAGACATTGAAGAAGAGCTGTACATGACTCAACCAGAAGGCTATGTTAAAAGGGGTAAAGAGAACCTTGTTTGCAGAATGCAAAAATCTCTCTACGGCCTTAAGCAATCAGCAAGAGCATGGAACACTAAGATGAACAAAGTGTTAATCGACGAAGGATTTAAAAGGTCTCAAGCGGATCCATGTTTGTATACAAAAGGTGTATCACAAGATTGGATGTATGTTATTCTATATGTGGATGATGTAATAATAGCGCATCAAGAAGAGAGAGAAATTTCAAAACTAGGTCAAATTCTGAACAAGCATTTCGAGACCAAGGACCTTGGAGATGTGACATACTATTTGGGAATCCAAATCCAGAGAGAGGAAGATGGAAGTTTTCTTCTTAATCAAAATTCTAAAATCTCCACAGTTCTAAACCAGTTTGGAATGTCAGAAGCCAAAGGCATATCAACTCCAATGGATCCATCTTACCTAAAATTGGAAGGAGAAGAAGATCTGCTACCCACAAATGACAGTTACAGACAAGCAGTGGGGGCACTTCTATACATAGCAACCACAACCCGTCCAGATATCTCAGCCACAGTGGGAATTCTCTGCCGACGTGTAAGCAAGCCACGCCAAAGAGATTGGAATGCAATTAAGAGACTTCTTCAGTATCTTAAGGCAACCCAAGAGTTAAGTCTAAAGATTTCTGCATCAGGAGATCTAATTCTCAGAGGATATGTAGATGCAGATTGGGCTGGAGACTCAAGTGATCGAAGATCAACAAGTGGTTACTTGTTCAAGTTAGGACACACTTCAATCTCATGGTCCAGTAGAAAACAAGTGTCAGTTGCATTGTCTTCTACAGAAGCAGAATATACATCAGCTGCTCATGCAAGTCAAGAGTTAATTTGGTTGAAGCAACTTTTGGAAGAATTCGGCAAACCACTAGCTGAACCAACTGTTATCTATGAGGACAACCAAGGATGTATCAAGCTCGCCAGCAGTGAAAGGATAAGTGCAAGAACAAAGCACATTGATGTTAAACATCATCACTTGCGTGACTTAGTAGAGCGTGAAGTTCTAAAGTTCGTTTACTGTGAATCTGACAAGATGTTAGCAGATGTTTTGACAAAGCCATTGTCAAGAGCCAAGTTTGAAGAATTCAGAACTGCAATGGGACTAACAGGATAAGCAGTTGTTGAGTGGGGGTGTTGGAATAAGTTTAAATGCAACAACTCCATTCCTGTTGTAGTCTGCATTGAATGTCTATGAGTGTTCATTTGTCAGCTATGCTGTGATTGTTAAAGTTTGTACAAAAAGGTCAGAGGACTCTCACTGATTGCATCATTCTGCTGCTGTTTCCTTCACAGAGAGACATGTGTTACATGGACTAGATTATATCGGTAGTTACTGTCAAAGCTTTCTTATTTTGTTCCAGTTCAAGCTGCATATATTAAACACAGTTTGCCTTACGTTGGATTCTGCTGCTTATATGAAGTAACACGCGCTGCTGTGGTAATACTCCGGCTAACATCCCCCCCACTCCAAGCTAAATTCTAACTGTAAGGCCGGGGTCACACTTGAGAGTGCAATCCAAGAAACTGGCATGAGCCTCTCACATCAATACTGCTGGGTATCGAGGCTAGTGCGAGTTTCTGGCATTGCACCCTCAGGTGTGACCCCGACCTCAGACAGACCCCTCCCCCACCCCATTTGCTGCATTAGTTCTTCCCCCCCCTCCCCCCTCCATTTTCCTCATGAAAGTTTCAGGTGCATCTTATAGTCCAAAGAATATAGTGGTGCATCAAAACACTCGAAGCTTCTCCGTCCAGTTCTGGAGTAGACTTAAACAACAACTTAAGGTTGCGGAAGAATTCTACAACTTGCCATATCCACCAGAGTGAGTGGATCTGGGATGGGAAAGGGCATGACCCAATTCATTAAAACCCCACACATCCTGACTGGAGTAACATTTCTCACAAAGGGCAAACAATATATATATATATATATATATATATATATATATATATATATATATATATATATATATACATACACACACTAAGGCCGGGGGTCACACTGGCGTATTGCATCCGATGCGAGATCATCAGATGCGATATGCTAATGACACTCGGCTCCTGCGTCTGTGCTCCGATTCTCTCACACAGGGAGGATCGGAGCACAGCTGTGGAGGAGGCAGAGAAATTAATTTCTCCATCTCCTCCATTGCTGGGGTCCGCTGATAACGCACATAACACAGATGATATCCGAGTGGTGTGCGCTGTCACTCACACCCATAGGCTTATATGGGTGCGAGTGAGCCGAGAGTTTTCCTCGGTCCGTGACAGTCGCAGCATGCTGCGAGTGTCTCGGACCGAGGAAAACGGCCGACAAAAAGTCGGCTGCTGGGAGCGGCACCATATGCTAACATTGGTCCGAGTGCAATGCGATTTTTTTATCACATTGCACTCGGCCGTATTACGGTCTAGTGTGACCCCGGCCTAACTCCGAATAATTAAAAAAAAAAAAAAAAAGCCCCAAATCTTCTCTTCTCACCTGGATTGCTTGAAAGACGTTCCACTGATGCTTCTGAAACAAAGATAGGTTTTAGTAGATTTTATTGAAAAGAATCCCAAAATCAACTTGAAATGTTTAAAGGCCACAGGAATGCTGCAAAAAAAAAAAAAAAAAAAAAAAAAAACCACTAAATATACTCATCATAGGAACATAGCCTTAAGAGCCATTGAAATATTAAATTCTTAGGCTATGTACCCAAGTGGCAGAATAGAAGCAGATTTTTCCCTCATCAAAACCACATGTGAATTTTGATGCGTTTTTCACACAAATAAAGTTGGGACAAAATAAACAAAAAACAAAAAGCCAAAAGACACAAAACAGTTAAATATCAAACCAGTCATTATCCAGGAAGACAGGAATGATCTGGGATTGTCATCTTCCTGGATTATGGGAGGGGGGGGATTGGACAGATGGATCTTTATTTTAAACACTATTATTCATATCTTCTCTGCAGCAAACGCTGCTGCAGGGAAGATATGAATGGGGCTTCAGCACCAGATGCTGGAACGTGTGGTACCCAGTGCCGCACTGATGTGCCACAGAAACGTAGGGCCACACGGACACGGATAATTCCGGTACCGATTTTTTTCCGGTACCAGAATTATCTGGACGTGTGAAACCGGCCTAATGAACGAGTTAAAAAAAAAAAACAAACAAAAAAAAAAAAAAGAAACGAAACACTACTTGTGAACATACCCTAGACGGTCTAGTTTCTTAAGACTTGCATCATCTATTTAGTCCGAATTGAACTGTATTCACCTGGATTAATTAAAGTATGTTCATCAGTCATTGCGTCATTGGAACTTGCTGAAGGTTCTCCCATCATTGATGTTCTGCAATATAAAAAAAAAAATTATATATATATATATTTTTTTTTAAATGAACAGTTTATTGCATGTTGCTTAGTCATTGGCAAACAGACGGAAGAGGCCCCTGAGTAAAAATATATGGGCCCTGTGCAGTGCAATAGCTTTGGAGGTGGCAGTGGCCCCCTGGGCCTAGTTTATTTTGCAGTTTCATATGACTGCAGTATTACTTACAAGCAAATGAGCAACTTACTCCCTGTCCCCGGGATTAAATTTTTTTTTTTTTTTTTATTATCTTCATTCTTTTTGGCACAGTGCACTGTATGATAAAGCAAATCATGACACTGAAAACAGCAACTTAAAAAAAATTATATATCACAAAAAAAAATAAAAATCTATTTTAGGCATTTTTTTTTGGGGGGGGCAGAAATTCCTGCACCAAATAACATGTGCACATATCCTTTGAGTGATTACAAATGGATGAAGGAAGAAAACATAAAGGGTAAAGATTGAGCCTGAATATCTGCAGCAAACACCAGTGTGTTCCACCATGCTCAGTCAGGTTTATACACTAATGGATCGTTTTCAGATCAGTACATTGTATCCCGGGTCATGATACCTGCCATTCCTCATCACATATAGTACATAAAAATTCAATGTAGAAGCATGACCACCAGCCCCACCATGCACAACATACCTTAGTGGGTCAGCATGCAGAATGTGGCGGCTGGACTTGCTTTATTATAAGAACACCTAAGGTTTCTCGTTAAGACATGGAGCCAAAGTTAGATTCAGGTGTGTATGACTGCGATCACATGTGTGACTGGCCCCCAAAAAAAGCCGCAAAACACTAAGGGTTAATTCTGTTGTGCAATTTTTCCACGCACATTAAAAACAGACCAATTATTTTGATCAGAGTGTGGTCCGAGCGTCATCAGTTTTTCTTGTAAGTGAAGAAAACAAGTCTCTTCACCGTCTCCATTCTGACAGTCCGTGATGTCATCTGAGTGTGGTCTGATTTTTTTTTATTCACGGATCCATACACTTGTCCAGGCAAGTTTGATCCGACCCTCTGATCTAAAATCGGTCATGTCTCCCTAAGGCTACGTTCCCGCGATGAGTATTTGGAGAATTTTTTAATGTTGCAAATTTTGGCAAAAATTTAAGTTACCTATTTTAATTAATGGGTGCGGAAATGGTGCAAAAACATCTGCAACATCAAAAACTCACCAAAAGCTCAGAGCGGGAATGTAACCTAAGGGTATGTGTCCACGTTCAGGATTGCATCAGGATTTGGTCAGGATTTTTCATCAGTATTTGTAAGCCAAAACCAGGAGTGGAACAATTAGAGGAAAAGTATAATAGAAACATATGCACCACTTCTGTATATATCATCCACTCCTGGTTTTGGCTTACAAATACTGATGAAAAATCCTGACCAAATCCTGATGCAATCCTGAACGTGGACACATACCCTAAGGCTATGTGCACACATTGCGGAATTGCCTGTGGATTTTTTTGTGCAGATTCTGCATCTCTTGGCAGAAAACGCAGGTGCGGATTGGATGCGTTTTTTATGTGGATTTTGTGCGGATTTACTGCAGATTTCTTGCGTTCTTTACCCTTGCGGATTTCTATAATGGAAAACTCTGCAGATCCGCAAAAAAGAAGTGACATGCTACTTCTTTTAATCCGCAGCGTTTCCCCATGGAATTTTCCGCGCCATTAATTAGCACAGCATTTTTTTCCAATTGATTTACATTGTACTGTAAATCAATTGCGTATCTGCAGCGTTTCTGTATGGTAAAAAACGCTGCGGATCCGCAGAAAATCCGCAACGTGTGCACATAGCCTAAAAGAGACATAAAGCGCAGAGTCAAAAACGCAAGAAAAACGATCTCAGAAATGCAGCGAAAAAAAGGCAAATAGCCTAATTTATCAAATAGGTGCAGAAAATCTGCATCACCAAAACCTCGCCAAATACTGATCATGGGAACATAGCTTAAAAACAGAATACACATTACGTTTTTTTATGGCGAGAACACGTATCCATTATAGTCTAGGACACTGTTCACACGTCCGTGCAAAAATCACAGAAAAAAGGTCCAATTTATTTTCGGTATCACAGAAAAGTACTAATAGAAGTCTATGGGTCTGTGAAAATCACGGATAGCATCACGACTGACGTTCAAGAGTGCAAATTTACATGAGGTTTTCCTTTAGGCCGTGCGTTCAAAACTTTGTGAGCGAACTCCTGCCTGATTTTGCACTATGGGTTTAACAGATGAAGAATGACAAATAAATGTGCTCCACTTGTAAAAAAAAATATGGCATAAATTTCAGCACAAAAAAAATATGCTTTTTAAAAAGGGTGTAATTTTGTAGGAGATTTCTAATACATAGGTCCCACAAAATTACTAATTGACTATTTTGAGTGATATTACTAATCATTTTAAGGACAGAAAAAAATAGCGCACATTTTTCAAAAAAATTTAAAATATTCCTCCAAAACATGAATTTAAAGTACAATACATACGACATAAAGTACAATATTTCTCTAGTCACCTTCCACGACGGCATATGGAGGTTGTCTCTTTGCCCTAATGGGGAACAGGAAACACAGAGAGGTTTAAAAGGACCTCCCACCTCCCACCTGCCAGTGTCTTTCCTGTTCCCCATGGGACAGGGAGAGGTTTCCAGGTGCTGTTGTGGCCGGCGACTGCGGTACCTTTGTGCAGGCTCTGCCTGTTATAGCCGGGCAGCTGATGGTCGCGCTCCGCCTCCTCCCCGCGTGCTCCCGTCGTCCTGCTATGCAGGTGCCTCAGGGACCCCCTCCCGGCCTTCCCGCGCCCCCACGAGGGTAAAGCAGGCCTGGGATCCCTCGCCGGGCTCCTCCATGAGCTGCTTGGCGTTCTCCCCCTCCATTGCCGGCTCGGCGTTCCGGATGTGACGTCGGCGGTCTCGCGCGTCACTTCCGGTCCTTCGTTCTCCTGGAAGCCGCTTCTTCCGGGTTCGCCGGCCGGCGTGTCGGACTGATGGCGTCCCCTCACATGGATCCTGGAGGGGGAGGGGGAACTGTTGATTGCTGGAGGCAGGTGCGGACAGCGTTCTTAAACCCTGCTGAACCACCACTGAGGTAAGACTATTTTTCCCAGTATGGATGGTTCCTTGTGCCCTGCATCTGCGGAGCCCAGCGCTACCCCTGCTACAGTAAGTGTTTTGCAGGGATAGGATCCGGGAGGTAGTACCTATAGGGGGTTTAATGTTCTCACTCCCCTCTCCCTTGTCATTTCAGGGAGAGAAGTCTGCCCCTAAAGCCGCTATTAAAAAGAAGTGCCCAGTCTGTTCTACTAAATTCCCTCTTAACTGGGACAAAAGACTCTGCCAGCCATGTACTGACAAGATTGTAAAAGCTGAGCAACCATCTCTGCTGGATGAAATTCGCTCCTTAGTAAAACAGGAGGTGCAATCTTCGTTAGCAGCTTTTACTACTCCTCCACCTCCGCCACCACATTCCCCAGCTAAAAAGAGAAAAATTCAGGTGGTCAAATCGGACTCTGATTCAGACCTCTCCCATACTTCATCTGTGGGCTGGGAAGATCCTGTATCACCTAAAGCTGAGGTCAGGAAATACCTCTTTTCCTCAGATTATATTGAGGATTTAGTATCTGCTGTCCGTAATACTATGGGCCTAGAAGAGGAATATGAACCACAGTCCGTACAGGATCAGATGTTTGGTGGACTCAGATCGGAGAAGAGAGTGGGGTTCCCGGTGCACGCTAACATCGTTAGTATGATTAATCAGGAATGGGAACAGCCTGAGAAACGCCTCACTACCCCTGCAGAAATGAAGCATAGATTTCCTCTAGAGGGTGAAGTAATCAAATTGGACATTCCAAAGGTTGATGTGCAGGTGGCTAGAGTCGCCAAAAGAACAGCACTCCCTTTTGAGGATTCTTCACAATTAAAGGATCCTATGGACAGAAAGATTGAAAGTCTCCTAAAGAAATCTTGGGAAACTTCTACGTCTATCCTTAAGGCCAATGTCGCTTCCACTTGTGTTGCCAGGGCCCTCTCCTGCTGGTTGGAGAAATTAGAGTCTCATATATCTCAGGGTACCCCGAGAGGTGAGTTATTAGATTCACTTCCCATCCTGCATAGAGCCTCTGGGTTTCTGGCTGACGCTTCTCTAGAATCTGTTAGAGTGGCTGCCAGATCTCTAGTACTCTCCAACTCTGCTAGAAGAGCCCTCTGGCTTAAAATATGGAGCGGTGATATCACCTCAAAGGCCAAGTTGTGTGCTATACCCTTTAAGGGAGATTATGTTTTCGGTCCGGCCTTAGACGATATTCTTGACAAGGCTACTGACAAGAAAAAGGCACTCCCGGAGCAAAAACAACCGAGAAAACGGTTTTCGTGCCCCACAGTCTCAGCCCCCTCAAATAGGGAAAGGCAAAACCGGCAGGTGGAGTTACGCAAAAGGTAGAGGGAAAAATATTTTTGTCCCCCAGCAGCAGCAGCAACAGTCCCAACAGGACAAGCAATGACTCCGACCCGGTAGGGGGGAGACTCTCGAAATATGTGGGTCAGTGGGAAAATATCACCAGTTCCCACTGGGTCCTCAATGTCATCAAGGAGGGCCTATTAATAGAGTTAATTTCTTCCCCCCCTCAGGGTCTAAAAATTACTACCCTTCCGACTTCAAGAGATCACAGTTTATTGACGTTAGGTCTCAGGGATCTTATGAAATCAAATGTGATCTCCCCAGTTCCACTTTTGGAACAGGGAAAAGGACATTATTCCCGGCTGTTCTTAGTACCCAAACCCTCAGGGGATGTAAGAATTATTATAAACCTAAAAGGTCTAAACCAACATGTGAAATATCGCAAGTTCAAGATGGAGTCTGTAAGATCTGCAATTCCTCTGATAGGACATCACTCCTTTATGGCAACCATCGACCTAAAGGATGCATATTTTCACATCCCTATCCACCCGAGACACAGAAAATACCTCAGGTTTGCGATACAGGGGAGTCATCGTGTGGAGCACTATCAGTTTGGAGTCCTTCCCTTCGGCATTTCCTCAGCACCAAGAGTATTCTCCAAAATCATGGCAGAAGCAGTGTCATTTATCCGGAGTCAAGGTGTCTGCATAGTGCCCTACCTGGACGATCTCCTGATAGTAGCCCCCACCGAGATGACCCTGATGTCCCATGTGTCAACCACTTTGGAGATATTGAAGTCTCTGGGTTGGATTCCAAATATGAAGAAATCACAGCTTCAACCCTCAAAAACCAGAAAGTTCTTGGGTGTGGTTCTGGACTCAGCAAAACAGATGTCCTCTCTCCCAGACGATCACAGGCTACCATTAGTAGCAAAAGTCAGAAGATTCAAGGAGACGAGATTTCCTACTCTTCGGGAGGGAATGTCTCTCTTAGGCTCCATGACAGCCTGCATACAATCAGTGGCTTGGGCTCAAGCTCACTCGAGAATTCTTCAAACCCACATTCTAGACAGATGGGATGGTCGTCCTGGCACTCTAATAAAAAGGATTTACACACCCGGTCGAGTGAAAGCATCCTTAACATGGTGGATGAATTCCACAATGCCTCCTGAAAGGTGTAAGTTGGATTCAGCTTCCGCTAGTCACAATCAAGACAGATGCCAGCAGGAGGGGCTGGGGAGCCATAATAAATCATGTTCCTTACCAAGGTCTTTGGAACCAGTCAATCAGCAACAAATCGTCAAATTTCAGAGAACTCAAAGCTGTGGAAGAGGCCCTGTTGGCAGCAAGCCGTCAGATTTCTGGTCAACATGTCCAGATCTATTCAGACAATATGACCACGGTGGCTCATATCAAGCACCAGGGCAGTACAAAAATCCTCAGTCTGAAAAAGATCTCCGCTCAAATTTTTTATTGGGCCGAAAAACACTTGCTGTCCCTGACGGCAATTCACCTAAAAGGGACTGCAAATATTCAAGCAGATTACCTGAGTCACCAGGACATTCATCCTGGCGAATGGAGCCTGGATCTTCAGACGTTCAATATGCTAGTTTAAAAGTGGGGTCTTCCAGAGGTCGACCTCTTTGCCTCTCACCAGAACGCAAAAGTCAAAACCTTCTTTTCCTTGAACCCAAGAGGCAATCCCAGAGGTCTGGATGCCCTAGTCCAAGATTGGCACTTCCAGCTTGCCTACGCATTTCCGCCAATCCCAATCCTGGCAAAGGTTCTAAGGAAGATACGATCAGAAGGGACTCCGACTATCTTGATAGCTCCTTTTTGGCCCAAGAGAAGTTGGTTCAACTTGGTCATCCAACTACAAGTGGATGGACCGGTAATATTACCTCAAAAGAACAATCTCCTCTCTCAGGGTCCTATTCTCCACGCAGACCCTCAGAAATGGAACTTAGCAGCGTGGTTACTGAAGCCCACGTGTTGAAAGCAAAAGGTCTATCGGACCCCGTCATAGCTACTCTCCAAAAGTCGAGAAAGCCAGTAACCAACGCCATATACAACAAAATATGGAAAAAGTTTTCGTCTTTTTGTTTACCTAACCTTCCAGACCCTCTCAAGCCTAATATACCTAACATCTTAGATTTTTTACAAAAAGGCTTAGAAATGGGTCTTTGGCCCAGTACTCTCAAAGTCCAGGTCTCGGCACTTAGCTCCTTTTTTTATCAAGATCTAGCAGGTCATCGCTGGATCAAAAGATTCTTAACATCAGCAACTAGGATGAATCCTAGAAAACAGATAATAGTTCCCCCATGGGATCTTAATGTGGTGCTTCAAGGTCTTACAGGCCCGCCTTTTGAACCTTTGTCCTCCTGCTCTCTTCAAAATCTTGCCTATAAAACTGTGTTTTTGGTAGCCATAACTTCGGCTAGAAGAGTGGGTGAACTATAAGCCTTATCTATAAGAGAGCCGTATCTTCTAGTGAGAGATGACTCAATAGTACTTCGTCTAGATCCTTCTTTTCTTCCGAAGGTAGTCTCTGATTTTCATCGTTCCCAAGAGATTGTTCTACCAACCTCCTGCAAATTCGGAAGAAAGAAGATTCAACACTCTGGACGTCGGACGCATTGTGCTGCAATACTTAGATCAGACCCGTGCTTTCAGAATCGATCATAACCTCTTTGTCCATCCCTCTGGGCAAAATAAGGGTAAAATAGTAGCTAAAAGTACCATTGCTACATGGATCAAAAAGGCTATAACGGAAGCCTACCTTGCTCAAAACAAAATACCTCCAGTAGGGATCAAGGCCCATTCAACAAGATCTACGTCAGTCTCCTGGGCAGAAAGAGCAGGTGCATCCCCAGAGCAGATCTGCAGGGCAACAACGTGGTCTTCACTTCATACTTTCTCTAAACATTACAGATTAGATGTATTGTCCAATAAGGACTTAGTCTTCGGCCGTAAAGTTCTGCAGGCCGTTGTCCCTCCCTAGTGCCAAATTAGTTGGTATTCCTCCATATGCCGTCGTGGAAGGTGACTAGAGAAAATAGAATTATTCTTACCGTTAATTCGGTTTCTAGGAACCTTCCACAACGGCACTAATTTCCCACCCGATACATATTCCTGGACTAGTTCTGGGATTCAGAAGGTAAACCGGTGCTATGGTTTCAGTTGTAAGTCACTGGCAGGTGGGAGGTGGGAGGTCCTTTTAAACCTCTCTGTGTTTCCTGTTCCCCATTAGGGCAAAGAGACAACCTCCATATGCCGTCGTGGAAGGTTCCTAGAAACCGAATTAACGGTAAGAATAATTCTATTTTTCCAACTACCAAGAAGGAATGGTTGAGATATGTCTAAGAATTTTAACTATCTGCCCTGGTGCGGTCCTACTCATGGGCTGCACTTGCGCACATTGATCAGTAAAATGGCGCCGGTGTTGAAGATTGGATATGACCTTGAATGGGGCATTACACTAAATTAAAATCCCCTCCTATCATAAAATGACATGACTGGCCATTAAACACATATATGGATTTCCTGTTTGTTATGCAATCCCTGCATGTGTTGCGGCTGTCGAACAGCCATGAGACATGCAGCCGCGGGGACTGGAACATATTATTTGAGCACGCCGAAGACACTTGGTTAGCACCCAAACATTTGATAACACCTTATCCCAGCACGTTCGCTCATCACTAGTTGCTATGTAATAAGGTATGCCTTTTAGACGTTTGAACTCCCTCAATCTCTGGCCGCCTCCCTAGCTCTGATGTTGGCAACCTCCCTTCTTCTTCCTCAATGTGAGTATGGGTGCCATCTTAAAAAGCCACGTATCTTGCAGCTCTTGTTCAGAATAGTATTTTTACTTGCTGCAGCTGTCAGAGCTAATGCTACTGTAATTATGCATAACTACCAGAATTCGGCTTGAAAATAATTCTTCTGGAATCTTCACATGTGCCTCCTGCAGTCGAGTCAAGCTGATGAAATCTCTTTTGTGTGAGTAAAGGTACATAGAGACAGCCACAGACATGTAGGGTGTCTCAAGAGCACTCTACGCTCGCAGCCCAGTTATGGAGTCAGAATATGTGTAGTACGTTTCTAATGTTTGTATGGGTTGAATATTCATCTTGTTTCCAGGTAGTTGGTCTCACATATATGGTTCGTATTATGTTTCCCCTTCCCATGGTCCCAGCGAGCTACGGAAGTAGACTAGTAGTAGTGGTGGTTTTGTAAATGAGGTCTGTATGGCCATCCTTTCCAAAATCAATGCAAAGTCATGCAAGGGAGAGAAAGAAAAGAAATTCAACTATAACATTAACAACGTTGGGGGTCATTGCCAACCATTTTTTCAGTATATCAATATAACAGTATAACAATACCAATAACAAGTGAATTGTATGTGTGCTATTTCAGGAGCTATTCTGTGGATTCTAGAAAAGAAAAGGGCGTAATGACAGGACCCGCAAAGAAGCAGCCGGCTCCTCTCAATGAGAGGAGCTTCACCATTTGCGTACTTTTAATAGAAAAAGCCAACCAGCGCTGCACTTTTAATAGAAACAGTCAGCCAGCGCTGCACTCTACTCCGCTCCAGCTTCTGCCTGTGGCTTCGGTCTGAGGCTGAGCTGAGTTTTTCGGCACGTGTGAGCGTGATACTGGTATACTGAAGAATAAATCAGGTGAGGCAATGGCACATATACAAGGGTGTGAAGAAGAACGCATGTTTCATCCCAGCACTGTCTGGATCCTCTGTTCGCTCTGGCTCCCAGGTCATGGTGGGTGACCGACACCCTGAACTACCTTATCTATATATTTCCAATACTGTTGTAGACAACACAGTAAGGGCTCATACTCACTTGCGAGAAACTCGGATGAGTCTCGCACGGCAATACCCGGCACTGCACCCGGCCCTCAGGAGCGGAGCGTGAGGCTGCATGTATTGCTATGCGGCCGCACGCTCCGATCTGTGTGACGGCAGCAGTGCTGGGTATTAACATGCGAGACTCATCTGAGTTTCTTGCAAGTGAGTATGAGCCCTAAGATGTATTGTTGGAAAGTGGAGCTGGTGTTCCAGACCGTGCATCTGTCGGCCTTTTTTGCAATGTGTCTTATTGCAAACTATAAAAAGATTGATGTCAAGTGAACTTGGAGAGGGAACATTTTGAAGGCCACTAGTTGATGGAGGGCGAGTTAGGGAGGTGGGAGATAGGGTGGTAGGGAATCACATACAGTGTGTGAGGTGTGGGGAGCATTTGGAGCAGTTCATGTTTGTTGAAGGGGTCCTGTTTATTGTACTAAATACACAGTAAAGTGGATTTGGTACCTCATGGGCGGGTGCATTATCTTTACAATACCCAGCTGACTTGAGCAACCAATAGCAGCTGGAGTAGATGAGGGAAGGAGCACTGTAGAGAAAGAAGGCGATTGGCCATTGCAGCAGCATTTTTCAAAAGCGTGTAAAGAAAAGTTTAGTTATTTGCTATGTCATCTGCATCTTCCGGTAATGGATTTAAAGGGGTTGTCAACTGCTAGGCAACCCCCTTTTAAAGAGTTTATCCAGGATTATATTAATTTTTTTACTATAGATCTAAGAACTAACATCCAGGCGCAGCTTGCGGTCGCAGAGGATGTGACCGGACCAACGTGTGATGGGGACATCAGCGCCTCTGCACACTCTTCTGAAATGTGTTAGGGGTCAGAGACCCGCCAGGTCTCTGCCCCATACTACACGCTGCAAGCCAATCAGAGGCCGGAAGCTTAAGTTCTCAGACATCAAAAAGTAGTGATGTCATATGATCAGATTCTAGTTACACCATTGGGCATTACCATCCTCTCCTTCTGATCCTGATAGGGACTTTGGTGACGAGGACACTGGCTTCAATTGCGGACCTTTAGGGTGGTGGTTTAGAAGTCTTCATGTTAAGACCCTGGTTGTGATCTGCAGGTGAGCTTTTAGTTGTGGGCTGGGATATTTTTTGTGCACGTATGAAAATTTCAGCAGGTTTTGTAAAATACAGTATCTGTCCAAATCAGATCCACTGACTATGAAGAAGACCGTCGATGTGTTTGCTTCTGTACTATGAGTGAGGAAGAATACAGCTTAGCAAAGGGCAGTCCTTTGGTGTTCGTGATGAATAAGTGGTCTATGCCTGACGAAGGGACCTGCGTAGTCTCGAAAGCTTGTAATTTGTTACCATCTTTTCAGTTGGCCATTAAAAGGTATCAACCACTGAGGACTCTCAATTCCAAATATTATTGCAGAATTTCAAACAGACATTGAGCAGTCCACCAGATGTCGCCATAAATCCAGTGAAACAAGGAGCAGTGATCACCAGTCAGTGTGAGTTTCTACTAACCTCCGGATGTCACTGTAAATCCAGTAGGATAAAGTGGCAGAGATTTATATTCAACAAGGTTCTCAACATCAACAAGGTTCTCAGCAGACCGCTAGATGTCGTTGTGCTGCCAATAATATGCTGGAATGCTAGTCTTCAATAAGTCAGCTGCCTTAGTTGGGCCTATAATCTTAGATAGAATGCAGCCAGTACAGTGAGTAAAATCTGTGCATTTTCAAAAATTATAATTAAAGTTGTTATTTATATCTGGTCATCTTGTGGTTTATTTGCCAATAGGGAATAACTCCTGGTATACTTGGCTTGTAGGCAGTGTCTCAAGCCTGTGGTTACTTCTGGGCTGGGCTGATCCCAGGCTTCTGCCACTAGTTGACCCAAAACATACACTATATAAAATGTTACTTTTGTTGGCTATATGCCCCCATTCAACGATGGTTAGCCCTATAATGCCCTATAAATCGTAACTGAAGGGATTCTACAACGAATATCCAGTGTTTGCCATGCTGTCATGTGCATGACAGCGCGGCAAACACCACTTCTGATCGGCCCCACCGGTCAGAGAGCCGCGATTCCCACGCTGTCAAAAGACAGAGTGAGCGCTCAGCTCAGATCGGAGGTATAAAGTTTACCTTCGGTCTCTGGTGACAGCGGATGGGACTACTGCTCCCATCATCCGACACCTGCTGCCGCTAATAACAGCGAGAGCAGGAGCATCTGATGGGAGTATTCATCAGCCAGCTCCTGCGCTGTAAATAAATAATTAAAAAAAAAACGACGTGCGTTCCCCTGTAATTTCTATATCTAAACAGGCAAAACTCACAGCTAGGGCTGCAACATTCATCTGTCAGATTCAACAAGACTGGTTATTAAGACTAGAGGAGTCACCACACCATATTTTTTAATTATTTAAATAAATAAGTAAAAATAACAGCGTAGGGTCCCCCCTATTTTTTAACAACCAGCCTTGCTAAAGCAGACAGCTGGGGGCTGGTATTTTCAGGCAGGTAAAGGGCAATGGACATTGCCCCCTCTCCCCCAGCCTAAAAATAGCAGCATGCAGCTGCCCAGAAAAGGCACATCTATTAGATGTGCCATTTCTGGAGCTTTGCCTGGTTCTTCCCACTTGCCCTGTATTGGTGGCAAGTGGGGTTAATTTTTGTGGGGTTAATGTCACCTTTGTATTGTCAGATGACATCAAGCTCACGGCTTAGTAATGGAGAGGCATCTATAAGGCACCTATCCATTACTAATCCTATAGTCACATGGTAAATAAAGACACAGCCGGAATAAAGTCCTTTATTAAAAATAAAACAAAACACACTTTTATTTTTTCATTTAAAAATAACAAACACAGTCAACTAACTCGTAATTCCACCAAAGCCCTTGTCTTCTGTAATAAAACAAAAATAAAAATGTCATGCAGCTGTGGTGCAGCACAGCGCAACCTCCACCGGGGGAGATTGATAGGGAAGCGAGACTGCACACACAGAGCAGCTGAACAGACGCCACCTAGTGGCAAGAGCGAAGTCAGGAAAACAAGTCAGAGCACAAGATAGCACAACAGTACAAAAGGATTTAGACAGAATGGATAGTCAGGACGTAGAAAGGGATCAGTAAACCAGGACGGGCAAAATACGGTACAATAGGGACAAACTGAAACGGAGTCAAAAGCCAAGCCAGGAGGTCAGAACCAGAGAGTCAAGCAAATCTACAGACAAACAAAGAGACCCTGGGAAAGGGCAGGCAGGGAGATAATAGACACAGGGCAAGTCAGGGTTCACATTAAGACAAATCAAGTGCTTCCAGAGTCAGGTTCACACGCCGAAGACAGAGCTATAGCTGACACCACCCTCTGGATACCTGGGAGCTAAATAGCAAACCCGAGCCCAGAATGAGGCAGAGCAAAGTTAACCCTTGACATGATCCACCCAGAGAAAGAGCAGACAGGACTAAACTCCGGAATGGATCATGACAAAAAAACAACAATATCCCTCACCTATCCGTCATTCTGACCCACGCCGTAAACCATGTCTGGGGGAAAAACAGTTTTCAACCTGGATGGTGCCAAAATGCAACCGTCCAGGCTGACAACCACTGATGACTAAACTGTTGCGAGCGAGAGCGGTGACATCATCGGTTTTAACGCTGGTCATTGAGGCTACGTCCCCAGCTGGGCTGAACTGCGGTGACCTCAGTGAGATCCCAGCTAGCACCGTGAGAGTTTTTCTAATGAGATTTCTTCATTTTAGTGATGATTCCCATGGGCCTCCAAGGAATGAACCACAATTATGATCACCTTAATAAACTGAGACCCTTAATTTTGCTGCCAAAACATTCATTTATAAATTCCTACACCCCTGACCAAAATGTCGCAGTTGACAAGTCCCTTTATGAGCTTCAAGGGCCGTATGTCATTCCACCAATTCATTCTATCAAACTGCTCCAAATAAGGAGTCAAATTATATAAAATGTGTGAGAACATAATGGGGTACACGTGCACCTTTCTAATATATGAAGGTAGGAACTGTCAAATTAACCCACCAAACTGCCCCCAGACAATTTGCATCCCGGGTAAAATTGCCTGGGAACTAACGTTGCCATTTCTGAATTAAGGGTTCCATGTGCATACTGTGTAAGATGGCTGCTGGACACATAGTGGATGTGAGATTTGAATCACAGAGGTGCACGTCCTCTTTGGTGAAAACCTGGAGCAATGCTCTAGCACACATTTTACTAAGAGGGGTTAAGCGGCCATCTTAGGTCCAGCTCTAGTATTTTTTACAGTATGACTATGGAGTTAGTAATGGGGTGTCTCATAGACGCCTCTCAATTACTAACCCCTGGGGTTGATGTCAGCTGACAAAATAAAGCTGACATCAAGCCCAACCCTATTACCCTACTTGCCACCACACCAGGGCAAGTGGGAAGAGCAAGGTTAAGCTCCAGATTGGGCGCATCTTATTGATGCTCCATTTCTGAGGGCTGATGTTGGTAGCCTGGGAGTGGAGGGAAATATCCCTGCACTCTTCCCAGAATATTAATATTAACCCACAGATGTCTTTTTGGCTAGTTAAAATGTATAGGGGACCCTATGTCATTTTTTTCTGGGGTCCTCCATAAACTAACCAGTAAAGGCTAAGCAAACAGCTATGAGCTGTTATTAATAGCTTGAGAACCTTTTGGGAAATTGCCCCTTTCCTAGATTAATACCATCAGCCTCCAGACGTGGGCTTTCCCTCTGCTGGGTTTGAAAATTACACGGAAGCCCACAACATTTTTTTTAATTTAATTCTTAATTTTACATACAATGTACACAGCGGGTGAAAAATACAACTCCCATCATTGTCGCCTGGTTCAGGGAGACCAGGCTACAATGATGAGAGCTGCCTTCAGAATCAGGCGCCTGGGAAATGCTATGTGTACTGCTTTTCCCTGGCACTGGTTCATGTTACATGGGCACACGGATGTGACACACGGAAATACAGACTGCAAATGGATACTCGGATGTCACATATGTACCTACGGATGGCACATAGACATGGACCATGGATCTCACCAGTACTGATTTTCCCAATACAGGTGTCACCAGGATGTGTGAAGGGGCCTAAAAAATATATGTTGTTGTTGCTATTTTGCCACACTTGGAATTTTTTTGCCGCTTTCGAGTACATCACATGATAAAATGGATGGGGTCATTCAAAAGCACAACTCGTCCCCCCAAAAAACAAGTCCTCACATGGAATCAGCATCATTTTCTAAACCATTTTTTTTGTTAAAGCGAACCTGTCACCTGTTTTCGCAGCTATAAGATACAGCCACCACCTTTCAGGGCTTATTTACAGCATTCTGTAACGCTGTAGATAAGCCCCCGATCCGACCTGAAAGATAAGAAAAATAGCTTTTATTATAATCACCCGTGGGACAGTCTGGTCCAATGGATGTCGCAGGTCCGGTCCGGTATCTCCCATCTTCTTGCAATGCTGTCCTCCTGTTTGCTTCATGGCTCCCGGCATCGTGCTCCTGTGCAGGCGTACTTATCTGACCCTGTTGAGGGCAGACCAAAGTACTGCAGTGCGCAGGTGCCGGAAAAGGTCAGAGAGGCCCATCACCTGTGCACTGCAGTACTTTGCTCTGCCCTCAATAGGGCAGATAAGTACGCCTGCACAGGAGCGCGATGCTGGGGAGCGATGAAGCAACAGGAGGGTGGTATCACATGAGGATGAGAGGCGCTTGACCAGGACCTGCTACACCCATTGGACCGGACCGCCCCCGGTGAGTATAATATAAGTTATTTTTCTTATCTTTCAGGTCGGAACGGGGTCTTGTCTACAGCATTATAGAATGCTGTATATCAGAGCTGAAAGGCAGTGGCCGTATCTTATATAGGCTGGTGTCAGGTTCCCTTTAGGCTGGAGTCACACTGCCGTATTTCTCGTGTGATAATCGCATCGCACTGCATGGACTGGCCGGCACCTCTCCTGACCTGAGCAAGACAGCATGATGGATTACTATGCAGCGGTCAAGCTGCCCCTATGGCTGAAGATTGTTCCCTCCAAATTCAGGTGACAGAGTCTCTTTAACTTCAAATTCACAAGGGTAATGAGAGAAAATGGACCATACAATTTTCTATGCAATTTGACCTGAGTACACCGATACCCCATATGTGATGGAAAACTACTGTTTGGGCGCACAGCAGGGCTCAGAAGGGAAAGAGCATAATTTGACTTTTGGAACGCAAAATTGTCTGGAATAGATAGCTGACACTATGTCGTGTTTGCCGAGCCCCTGATGTGCCTAAACAGTAAAAACCTCCCCCAAGTGACCCCCTTGAAAACTACACCCCTCAAGGAACTTATCTAGAGGTGTGGTGAGCCCCTTGAACCTGCAGGTGCTTCATAGAATTTTATAACATTATGCCGTCAAAATTAAAAAATATATATTTTTTCCAAAAAAAGGTTGCTTCAGCGCAAAATTTTTCATTTTCATAAGGATAATGGGAGAATGTGGACTTTACAATTTGTTGCGCAATTTCTCCTGAGTACATCAATACCCCATATGTGGTGGAAAACTACTGTTTAGGTGCACGGCAGGGCTTGGAAGAGACGGAGTGTAAATTGAATTCTGGAGAGCAATTTTGACTGGAATAGATAGCAGATGCCATGTCACATTTGAAGATCATGACATGTCAAAACAACAGAAATCTCCACATGTGATGCCATTTTGGAAACTACACCTCTTGAGGAATTAATCTAGGGGTACAGTGACTGAGCACCTTTAACCCTCAGGTGATTCATAGAATTGTATAACATTGGGTTGAGTCAATATAAAATTAACACTTTTTCCACTAAAATGTTGCTTTGGCCCCAAGTTTTTAGTTTTTAAAAGGGATAATGAGAGAAAATGAATGGTACAATTTGTTATGCAATTTCTCCTGAGTACACCAATACCAAATATGTGGTCCAAAATTATTTTTGAGGCACAGTGCAAAGCTCAGAAGGGAAGAAGCGCCATATTGGAGTTCAGATTTTGTTGGAATGGCTGGAGGGCAAAGCCGCTAAGATGCCTGAACAGCAGACCTTCCTATAAGTGACCCCATTTTACAAACTACACACTAAGTGAATTCATTTTGGGGTGCAGTGAGAAAGTTGACATTACATGTGCCTCACAGAATTTTACACTATTGGGCGGTGAAGAAAGAATAATTACATTTTTACCACTAAAATGTTGTTTTACCCCCAAATTTTAAATTTTTATAAGGGCTATAAGGGAAAAAAAGACCTAACAGTTTTTTTTGTGCAATTTCTCCTGAGTGCACCAGTATCCTGCATGTAATTGGGGAATACTGTTCAGGAACAGTGCAAAGCTCAGAAGCCAACCCTAACCCATCTCTTCAACCTGTCACTAACAACTGGTGTTTTCCCCTCAAGCTTTAAACATGCCTCCATCACACCTATCCTCAAAAAGCCCTCTCTTGACCCATCCTCTGTATCTAGCTATCGCCCTATATCTCTTCTCCCTTATGCCTCCAAACTACTGGAACAACACATTTACCTTGAACTGTCCTCCCATCTCTCTTCTTGCTCCCTCTTTGACCGCCTACAATCTGGCTTCCGGTCACACCATTCCACCGAAACTGCCCTAACTAAAGTCACCAATGACCTCTTCACCGCCAAGAGCAAGCGACAATACTCTGTCCTCCTCCTCCTCGACCTGTCGGCTGCCTTTGACACAGTGGACCATTCCCTATTATTACAAACCCTCTCATCCCTTGGCATCGCAGACTTGGCCCTATCCTGGATCTCATCATACCTAACAGACCGGACATTCAGCGTCTCCCACTCACACACCACCTCCTCACCTCGCCCTCTATCTGTCGGAGTCCCACAAGGTTTAGTCCTTGGGCCCCTGCTCTTCTCCATTTACACCTTTGGCCTGGGACAGCTCATAGAATCTCATGGCTTTCAGTATCACCTCTACGCTGACGACACACAGATCTACATCTCTGGACCAGATATCATCTCCCTTCTAACCAGAATCCCTCAATGTCTGTCCGCTATTTCATCCTTCTTCTTCACTAGATTTCTAAAACTTAACATGGACAAAACAGAATTCATCATCTTTCCCCCATCTCACGCGACCCCCCCAACGAACCTATCCATTACTGTAAATGGCTGCCCACTCTCCCCAGTCCCACAAGCTCGCTGCCTCGGGGTAATCCTTGACGCTGATCTCTCCTTCAAACCACATATCCAAGCCCTTTCCACTTCCTGCCGCTTTCAACTCAAAAATATTTCACGAATCCGTTCATTCCTCAACCATGAATCTGCAAAAACCCTAGTCCATGCCCTCATCATCTCTCGCCTTCACTACTGCAACCTCCTGCTCTGTGGCCTCCCCTCTAACACTCTCGCACCCCTCCAATCTATTCTAAACTCTGCTGCCCGACTAATCCACCTGTCCCCCCGCTATTCCCCGGCCTCTCCCCTCTGTCAATCCCTTCACTGGCTCCCCATTGCCCAGAGACTCCACTACAAAACCCTAACCATGACGTACAAAGCCATCCACAACCTGTCTCCTCCATACATCTGTGACCTCGTCTCCCGGTACTTACCTACCCGCAACCTCCGATCCTCACAAGATCTCCTACTCTACTCCCCTCTTATCTCCTCTTCCCACAATCGCATACAAGATTTCTCCCGCTCATCCCCCCTACTCTGGAACTCTCTACCACAACATATCAGACTCTCACGTACCATCGAAACCTTCAAAAAGAACCTGAAGACCCACCTCTTCCGACAAGCCTACAACCTGCAGTAACCACCGATCGACCAAACCGCTGCACGACCATCTCTACCCTACCTACTGTATCCTCACCCATCCCTTGTAGATTGTGAGCCCTCGCGGGCAGGGTCCTCTCTCCTCCTGTACCAGTTATGACTTGTATTGTTTAAGATTATTGTACTTGTTTTTATTATGTATACCCCTCCTCACATGTAAAGCGCCATGGAATAAATGGCGCTATAACAATAAATAATAATAATAATAATAATAAAAGGAAAGGAGTGCCATGCTAAAGGGCAAATTTTGTTGTTATTGTTTGTGGGTGCCATGACCCACTGGGAGAGACCCTGAGGTGTCAGAATAGCCGAAGCCCCTCATAAATGACCCCATTTAACAAACTACACAGCTCAATTAATTCATCTAGGGGTGCAGTGATCCTATTGACGCCACAGGTGGGTCACAGAATTTTTTACCATTGGGCAGTAAAAAATAATAATAATTACATTTCTATCACAAAAAGATTGTTTTAGCCCCAAATTTTACATTTTAATGGATAAAAATGGCACAAAAATTGTTCACACAATTTCTGCTGAACATTGCAATACCCCCAGGGCCGTATTTGCCACTAGGCACTCGAGGGCACGTGCCTAGGGCGGGGACAATGCGGGGGGCGGCACCTGAGCAAGTGAGCAAGTTTTTTTTGCCCGGTGGGGGGGGAGGTTAGAGCCATGCATACAGGGGGGGAATTATGAGCCATGCATACAGGAGGTGGGGGGAATTATGAGCCATGCATAGGGGGATATGGGCCATGCATACAGGGGGGGATTTATGAGCCATGCATACGCGGGGGATATGAGCCTTGCATATGGGATGGGAGGAAGATGAGCCATGCATACAAGATGGGAGGGGGGCATTATACACTATTGAGCATCATGTGGGGTCATTATACAGTATTGAACATCATGTGGGGTCATTATACAGTATTGAGCATCATGTGTGGCCATTATACAGTATGGAGCACTGTGTGGCCCTTATAAAGTATGGAGCATCATGTGTGGCCATTATACAGTATTGAGCATCATGTGTGGCCATCATACAGTATTGAGCATCATGTGGGGCCATTATACAGTATTGAACATCATGTGGGGTCATTATACAGTATGGAGCACTGTGTGGCCATTATACAGTATGGAGCATCATGTGTGGCCATTATACAGTATGGAGCATCATGTGTGGTCATTATATAGTATGGAGCACTGTGTGGTCATTATACAGTATGGAGCATCATGTGCAGTCATTATACAGTATGGAGCACTGTGTGGCCATTATACAGTATGGAGCATCGTGTGTGGCCATTATACAGTATTGAGCATCATGTGTGGCAATTATACAGTATTGAGCATCATGTCGGGTCATTATACAGTATGGAGCATCATGTGTGGCCATTATACAGTATGGAGCACTGTGTGGCCATTATACAGTATTGAGCATCATGTGTGGCAATTATACAGTATTGAGCATCATGTCGGGTCATTATACAGTATGGAGCATCATGTGGGGTCATTATACAGTATGGAGCATCATGTGTGGCCATTATACAGTATGGAGCATTGTGTAGTCAAATTTTTTTTTGGTTATAATTATTGTATATGAAACAGTGTGATCAGCAGTGCTAAATGGGTGTGGTTGGGACTTGGATATGGGTGTGACTAGTTGTGAAATGGGTGTGGTCAGAGGCGTGGCCTAAAATTTGCCGCAGCGCACGTAGTGCGCCGCAACCTTTATACCTCTTTCCCTTCAAGTGTTGGGAGGTATGGTACCACATTTGCCAGATCACAGCAAGTGCCACAAATCCCATAGGGAATGAATGAGGCCAAACGCAGTGTTTCCGTAAGTGATCTGTTACGCGGCAGATGCGAAAAAACTGCCCGATCTGCTGCAAAAGGCTCCTTTCACATCAGCGATTCTTGCCAAAGTCACTGCTGATAGTGTCATACTCACCAAAGGGGGAGGCAGCACTAAAAGTGCCTAGGGCAGCAGAAACTCTAAATACGGCCCTGAATACCCCACATGTGGCTGTACAGTACTGCTTAGCCATATCATGAGACTCGGGAGGCACGGGGGCGCTATCTGACTCTTGGAGAACAAATTATCGTAGAATAGTTTGTGGACTCCATATACAAATACTTAAGTGTCTGAAGAGCAGAACCCCCCTCAAGTGACCCCACTTTGGAAATTACACCCCTCTGTGAAATTATCTACACGTGCAGTGATGATTTTGACTCCATGGGTGTTTGCCAGAAGCAAGCAGCAGTGAATGTTGCTGAGTGAAAATTGTAAATCCACCATTGTAGTGCCCATACGTTGCAGTTCCAACTGCATTGCATTGCCCAGCTTGTGCTTCAGGAGACATTAAGCGGTCTCTCATCACTACAGAAATGCCAAACGTGGATGCTAAATGTGGTTTAGGTACACTGTGGGGCTCAGAAGAGAGGGGGCATTTGGATTTGGGAGTGCAAAATTCGTTGGATTTCTTTTGGCGGGCGAGGAGCCATTTCGCTTTTCCAGAGCCTTTGTACTATCAGTAACGTGGAAGCCTCTATATTTCCTTTGACAGATGACAGACCTGAATGGGGGCTTTTTTATGTGGATTGAGTTATTGGGAACATTTTACATAACATTTTGGATCACGCTTATTCTGCTCTTTACACTGAGAACTTACATAGGGGTTTCCTTCTAAATCTCTTAATGATGTGATTGAGATGAAACCCCTGTGGGATTCATTCATTGTAAAGAGTCAGCAGAGATACTCTGAATTCTGTCTGGCCTCTGTCCAGCAGCGTGCTTCTTTGTAGATTGTTCTCAGTGGGAAAAACAAGAAGTTTTGTGCGCTGAGCCTTACAGCAATCTTTGGGAGGCAGAATAAACAAATCAACAATAGGTGAAGAATTGGTTTTAATTTATTACCATTTCTGGTGCGATATAACTGATTAAACAGTTTTATTCTTTGTGTCAGTGCAATTACTGCAATACCAGATTTATATCCAGTTTTTATGTTTGGCTGCTGTCACACACTAAAAGATGCTTTTTTTTTTCAAAAAATAGTTTTTTTATCGCCATATGTTGAGAGCTATAATTTTTCTATATTTCTGCAGATAGAATCTTGTTTTTGTGGGACATGTTGACTTTTTTTGATGGTACCATTTTCGGGTACATAACATTTTTGGGAGGCAGAATGAACAAAAAACAGTGATTCAGGAATTTATTTTTTTATGCCGGTTACCGTGTGGTAAATTTGATAAAGCAGACTTCATTTTTCGGGTTAGTACAATTACAGAACTACCACATTAATATTTTTTTTTATGTTTTGACGCTTTTACACAATAAAAACTGTTTTATAGGAAAAATAATTATTTTTGCATCGTTTTATTCTGAAAGCTACAGCTTTTTTTTTTTAATTTATGACCAGGTGGGTGGTTCCTCCTTTTTTAAGTGTTGGTGTTTTCAACCCTCTTTTCTTTTTATACTGATTGTGCTGTGTTTTTTGTTTGTTTTTTTTAAACTCGTTGCAAGCACAAAATGCGTAAAAATAAAAGCTATGACATTGCTGTTCCATTCTGCAACTGCTTCCTTTATACATCAGCACGGTTTACTCTGAAACGTCAATCTGCTTTTTCTACTAATAATTATATGTATGTATGTATTTTTTGTTTTAAATATTAACTTATATTCTTAAAGAGGTTGTCCACTACTTTTACATTGATGGTCTATATTTAGGGTAGGTCATCAATATTTGATTGTCTGGGGTCCAACACCCGGCACCCCCGCTGATCAGCTGTCATCGGTGGACGGCCGGAAGTACTTACGTGAAGAGCTGGCTGTTTACTTATAGTGGCTGCCAGTGGTACTGAACATCTGCCTCCTATTGATTTTAATATTTGAGTAGGAGGCGGATGTGCAGTATCCTATGGCGGCCACTACAAGTAGACGGAGCAGCTCGGCAAGTAGGTAATTCCGGCCGGCGCCGCCAACACCGATAACAGCTGATTGTCGGTGTGCTGGTTGTTGGACGCCGGCCAATCAGACACTGATGACCTACCCTAAGTATAAGCCATCAATGTAAAAGTAGTTAGAACTTCTTTAAAAACTGACTGTAAATCTCAATGTAATAACTGACACATACTGAATATTGCAAAACGTTTCCAAACTGCAAAACTACAACTCTCATTTTATTGTTTTAGATTAATATAAATCACGGAGGCTGCTCTGATATTTTTGGATTATTTATATCATTCAATTGTTGCACTTCCATAATGCTGATATTACATCAGATAATGATTTTGCTGATTACTTTCTTGTTTTCCGCTGTCACCGAAGCCTGAAATAAAATAAAGAAAATTATCTACTAGTAATTTTGACTAGTTAATAAGATCGATAGGTATAGAAATGATAGAGAAAAAGTAAAATGATAACTCAATGGAAAAAAAGAAAAGTAATACAAAATGAGAGACAGAAAGATTAGCTCTAAAAGAAGGGAAAACTTTTTTTTTTTTAATATCTACAAAAAGAAAAAAAAAACAATAAACCAGACGATAACATTTGAATGGTATTTATTTGAATACAATATACAGCATAAAAAAATGTCAGAATTGCTGTTTTTGGTTACTCACAACTTCAATAAAACAAAATAAAAAGAAGTAAAAAAAAAAAAAATCTGTATCTAAAATGATGAGAAACTGCAACTTGGCACAAAAAATAATCTCCCACACAACTTTATTAATGGATGGATAAGTAGGCTATAGCTTTCAAAATACAGAGAGGTAAAAAGCCATTTTTATGTTTTTTTTTACAGTGTAAAATAGTTAAAAGGGTCGTCTGCTTTCTGTTTGTGCAATTTTCATTACATAAAATCCCAAAATATTTTTTATGTAATTACCCCAAAATTATGCCATCAAAAAAGTAATCAGCTAGTCAGCTCGTCTTGTGAATATAGTCATAAAAGTAGAGAAAAGAAAGACGAACTACATAACACTCACCTCTCATAAAAGTATTGTCTATATTTAAAGCAACAGTACCAACTCAGAAGACCTCCTATATAGAACAGGTATTCCACTATCAGCATAGCCAAGGCAAATGAGTAGAGATTTGGGTAACAAAGAACAAGTTCTTCATCCTCATTTATGGTTTTAAACACAAACGAACTGCCTAAAAAAGTAAAGAAACACATTAGTGTATAAAACGGCATCTAAATAAGCCCTAAAAGATTATCATTCTCACAAAAAACAATGACGAATATAACACTGGCAGGCCATGTAGGAACAATACCGAAAAACTATATGTGCCAAATCTGCAACTAAAAGATGCTAGAAAAATGATAATAATAATGCAATATACCAGGTGACGGGCTACAAGCTAGCAATAAATGCCTCTGTGTGGCCACAAGTGGGATAAAGATGCCGTACAAATGATATACCTGGCAGTGTGCAAATGCTGCAGCTGGGAATAACAAAGTGGCAGTATAAAGCGGTAAGAACCATAATCATGGACCGGGTGGTAAAGCAGGAGAAGTACCAGCAGGTAGAGGTATGGGAGAGCTTACCACGGCAGTACGTTGCGTCCGGTGTCAACTGACCAGCTGCAGCATTTGCACACTGCCAGGTATATCATTTGTACGGCATCTTTATCCCACTTGTGGCCACACAGAGGCATTTATTGCTAGCTTGTAGCCCGTCACCTGGTATATTGCATTATTATTATCATTTTTCTAGCATCTTTTAGTTGCAGATTTGGCACATATAGTTTTTTTCGGTATTGTTCCTACATGGCCTGCCAGTGTTATATTCGTCATTGACACTTTATATGTATAGTTGGCTATTACAGTTCTGTACCTATAGTCAGGTTGGTGAGACTGAGCTTCCGCTTCTTATATATACCTGTTTTTTATCGCTTGCAGTTATATTTATATCTACTTCTATACGCCCCCTGAGGAAGGTTTCATTCCGAAACGAGCGTCGGGGTGAGCGGTGGATGGTGCGGTGGCTGGTGTACTGATTACGGGTAAGATCGGGGTCTTTTCCCTCTTCCTATGTGATGCCTTTCACACTTTGTGTCGTACGATAGGGCAATTAATGATGGGAGTGTGACTTTGTACCTGTTATGGCCTCTATTGGCCTTGGGCCTGCTATACGATGTGGAAATTCCCCATATATTGAATATGATTCACCCCACGTACCGTCTGCTGCTCCATTTGGGCATATGGTGTTATACTGTTTACATGTTCTCCTGTTGCTCATCATATACCTATCTGTTGATCTTTTTAATTAATAAACTATTTTGATATTTTGGACGTAAAAACTGCTTTGGTGCTTTTCTTTTGTATGCTATGAATTGCAGTCTGTCCGGTTAATTGTCCTATTATACTGGGGTGTAGTTTTGGCTATATAGTTCTTGCCAGAACTCAGGTTATCTTATCCCCCGTGCATAGACAATGTCACTGTATTTTTATTCTATACCTATGCCTTAGCATATTTACACTCATGTTGTCTTTTACTGCAAGGAATCTCACAGTATATTGGTTGCGTCTGTTATACGATTGGTCCTCCCCTATGGAGGTTTTTTTTAGCCCTGTCACTGTTTTGGTCTTTTTAATTATTTTTGTAATAAAGATATAACCTTTTAATTCTACTTTTTGCCTTTTTCACTTTTTGTCCATGGGCTATTATAGCATCACGGACGTTGTTGATTAGATTCTATGTGAGTGTTGTTTTTGAGGCACTACTACTTCTCTAGAGACAATTAGGATTTACAAATACGGAGGTAAAATACTGACCAAATACTGCCAGTGTGACGGCAGCCTTAGGAGTTCTAGAAGCTCAGGCTTCCACCAAGTCCCACAATGATGTAAATGATGCAGCAAGTATTGTGAAATAAATGTCAGAAAAATTGTACACACCGTTCTTATGATGTAGGTAACGTTTGAAATATTATACAGGGTGACTCACCCACTACTTTACCCAGAAAAATTGCTGTAACTACTAAAAGAGATGGTCAACCGTATTGAAATTTGGACTTTGGTTCATGAGCAGTGCGAGTGCAATAATGCTCAGCGAGAGAGACGTAGAGAAGCATCCTCGCACTGAGTGGTCTTTGCCGACTTATCACCCCGCCGGTCAACTCCACTACGAGATAGACTTCCTGCACGCCATTCTGTAGTTTACGTGTGATGCTGCATTTCGCTCCTGCCGAATTCCTTCTTCATTTGTCAACGATGTACAGTTAGGAGGATCGTGTTTTCATTGTGAAAACTTATTGAAAAGCGTAGTCCTGAAAGAGGAGCCAAAGTGAATTTCTAAAGACGTTTGGAGGTCAAAATCCGCCATCCAAGAAGTGTAATCTGTCATTGATGAATAACCTGGAACGTTCAGGAACATTACTGGATAGGCATGATGGAGAACATTTTTTGGGGGGGTTATTTGATAGATTGGGGGTACAGTAACAAATTACCAACAATACAGGTAGTCAGAAAGAATATACAGTGAAAAATTCAGGCTATGACCCCAAACTTCCTGCGGAATACATTCAACAATAGGAAATGGCACCTTTAGTCAGGCTTAGGCTCCTTTCACACTAGCGTCGGAATCTCCCCGTCGCAATGCATCGGGGAGAGATTCCGACGCTAGCGTTTGCTGCATTGCACAATGGGTGCAGCGGATGCATTTTTCCGGCGCATCCGCTGCCCCATTGTAAGGTGCAGGGAGGTGGGGGCAGAGTTCCGGCCGCGCATGCGCGGTCGGAAAAAGCAGTCCGTCGGGAGCAAAAAATGTTACATGTAGCGTTTTTTGCTCCCGACGGTCCGCCAAAGCACGACGCATCCGTCGCTCGACGGATGCGACGTGTGGCAATCCGTCGCAAATGCGTCGTCAATACAAGTCTATGGGGAAAAAAGGCATCCTGCAAGCACTTTTGCAGGATGCGTTTTTTCTGCAAAACGACGCATTGTGACGGATTGCAGGAAACGCTAGTGTGAAAGTAGCCTTAGATGCGAAAGGTGGACATTTTAAACACCCGATTTAAAACCTCAGTTTCTCATGAACCAAGGAATGTACAGTCCAAATTTCAGCACGGTAGACTGTCTCTTTTAGAAGTTACATCAATTTCTCCTTGTAAAGTAGAGCGTGAATCACCCTCAATTATAAATGATGACCACTTACCTGCTACAAACCAGCCAAAGCTAATCATAATAATAAAATATTCTAAAGGCATGCAACATTTCTCCAGCTGAGATCTTAGAAGCAATAATATAACCGACACCAAATGGACAACTCCATTAATCAGAAGAAAGATGGGCATGTACGGCCTGCTCGGACAGTCATCTTTATGAATGGCTCCTGTGGATAAGTAGGAATTCAGTAAGAAACAGTGTTGGGGGTGGGGTTGGACTAGGAGGCAAGAGACACCTAGTCCAGTAATGATAATCTGCTAATAAAACACTGATTTTATTGAAATAGTAAAACACAGCCTAGTAAGTAACACATCGCTAGAATCAGGGTCTGACCCTACATTATGCTGCTCTCAGATTATACATCAAAAAGGTTGCTGACAGGTTCCCTTTAAAAAAGGGTCAGGAGGAGAAAAATTCCTTTGGTTAACCGTTAAAGGGTACATTCATGGCATATTATTCGTGGTATACTATCAACGTATAGAAGATCCATACCCGACCAATGGGACTTGCATCAATCTTGAGAACAGGACCTTGATAGCTGTAGATGTCAGTGGGGAGGTGGGAATTCTGACCAACTCTCCACTGAAATCGGGGACCATATTTGAGGCAGATATGGGTCCTAGTGGCGGGACGGACATCTACTATATATTTATGGCATATCCCGCCATAAACTCTATCACATTAGCAAAATTAGGATACCGTAAGTCCAAATGGAGTGGCGCTGACCCTGCCGTGATGCAGAAGAACAAAATGTTTCTACATGGGAACATGATTCTGCCAGAGAGCAGCTGTTCCATCCTAAAAACCATGCCCCCAATTGTAATGGCTTTGCGGTTTTGGGATTCAAAATGCGGTTCTTGCGCAAAGTCATGTGTCTGTTGGATAAAACATACTATCAAAAGCCCAAAAGCTTGTATGGATGTCGTACTTTAGATCATGAGCTCCAAAATTGACAAGCTGGAAACAGTAGAGATCTACTTTCCCAAGAATGGACAGTAAATGAGCAAATAAAATCGAAAATTCTAAAAAAATCTGCATTCACCAAAATGCCGATTTTTTTTTTTTTTTTTTTTGTAATTTGCATCAGAGCAAAATGGCGGCTGCTGTTTACTATTTGTCTGAAAAATAACAGGGCATCAAAATATAAAAAAATAATTTAAAAAAATACTTATACTCATTTCTCCGGTCTTTCCGCTCCTCACAATCACCCGTCTGGTCCTTGCCGCATTTTCTGATCGCCACCGTTCACGCTGAATTCCCCGGAGGGTTCTGCATATGTGCGTTAGGTCACGGCACACGCTATAACATTATGTTGTCGTGACTTTTTTGCACTTGTGCAAAACTCTTCCAGGCCTATTCAAAGCCGAAAATCCCGGCCCAGAGTGTGAGGCCCGGGGATTTTAGTTAGGGAATCAGAAAAAGGTCTATTGTTTTTAGATCCAGGAACAAGTACTTTTAAAACATTTTTAGCATTTTTCTTTTAAATATCCCGATCTTTATAAAAATAAATAAAACTTTAGTAGTCTTGCAATATTCACTATGGCCGCTGTGGCTATTTTAGAGTCAAACTTCCTGTCCTTTCGAGAAACGTTTTCAGCAGGCTCATTATCATCACAGGCAGTATTAAAATGATAAGTAACGCCTCTATACACAGCTGACAACACAGGATCTACCTTTTACAATAGATTAGGTCAGAACTCATCCTGCTCCTTCTTTGTCAGACACTGCCATATTCATTCTGGGGGAAGTACTGGTTATAGAGGAGATGTTGTAGCCATTATCACTAGGTGGCAAATGCTCTGTCCAGAAAGTTATACTAGTGTGGCTACAAACTGTGGTGCAATCCAGTCTGACAGAATGGGTGTGTGTGTGCTGTCTAACCATCCAGCAGATGTAACCAAGCACCTTCTGTGGTATATACCACAGTACCACATTCTACTTAAACTCCCAGCATATTACTGGGAGTTGCCAGTTATTGCTTGGATATTTCCTGGTTCGTCGGTGCTACTTCTGATGATCTTTTCCTTGTTCACCGGTGCTACTCCTGATGATCTTTTCCTGGTTCACCGGTGCTACTCCTGATGATCTTTTCCTGGTTCACCGGTGCTACTCCTGATGATCTTTTCCTGGTTCACCGGTGCTACTCCTGATGATCTTTTCCTGGGTCACTCACCAGTGCTACTCCTTATGATCTTTTCCTGGTTCACCGGTGCTACTCCTGATGATCTTTTCCTTGTTCACCGGTGCTACTCCTGATGATCTTTTCCTGGTTCACCGGTGCCACTCCTGATGATCTTTTCCTGGTACACTGGTGCCACTCCTGATGATCTTTTCCTGGTACACCGGTGCTACTCCTGATGATCTTTTCCTGGTTCACCGATGCTACTCCTGATGATATTTTCCCTGTTCACCGGTGCCACTCCTGATGATCTTTTCCTTGTTCACCGGTGCCACTCCTGATGATCTTTTCCTGGTTCATCGGTGCTACTCCTGATGATCTTTTCCCTGTTCACCGGTGCCACTCCTGATGATCTTTTCCTTGTTCACCGGTGCCACTCCTGATGATCTTTTCCTGGTACACCGGTGCCACTCCTGATGATCTTTTCCTGGTTCATCGGTGCTACTCCTGATGATCTTTTCCCTGTTCACCGGTGCCACTCCTGATGATCTTTTCCTTGTTCACCGGTGCCACTCCTGATGATCTTTTCCTGGTACACCGGTGCTACTCCTGATGATCTTTTCCTGGTTCACCGGTGCTACTCTTGATGATCTTTTCCTGGTTCACCGGTGCTACTCCTGATGATCTTTTCCTGGTTCACCGGTGCTACTCCTGATGATCTTTTCCTGGTTCGCCGGTGCTACTCCTGATGATCTTTTCCAGGTTCGCCGGTGCTACTCCTGATGATCTTTTCCTGGTTCGCCGGTGCTACTCCTGATGATCTTTTCCTGGTTCACCGGTGCTACTCCTGATGATCTTTTCCTGGTTCACTGGTGCTACTCCTGATGATCTTTTCCTGGTACACCGGTGCTACTCCTGATGATCTTTTCCTGGTTCGTCGGTGCTACTCCTGGTGATCTTTTCCTGGTTCACCGGTGCTACTCCTGATGATCTTTTCCTTGTTCACCGGTGCTACTCCTGATGATCTTTTCCTGGTTCACCGGTGCTACTCCTGATGATCTTTTCCTGGTTCACCGGTGCTACTCCTGATGATCTTTTCCTGGGTCACTCACCGGTGCTACTCCTTATGATCTTTTCCTGGTTCACCTGTGCTACTCCTGATGATCTTTTCCTTGTTCACCGGTGCCACTCCTGATGATCTTTTCCTGGTTCACCGGTGCCACTCCTGATGATCTTTTCCTGGTACACTGGTGCCACTCCTGATGATCTTTTCCTGGTACACCGGTGCTACTCCTGATGATCTTTTCCTGGTTCACTGGTGCTACTCCTGATGATCTTTTCCTGGTACACTGGTGCCACTCCTGATGATCTTTTCCTGGTTCCCGGTGCTACTCCTGATGATCTTTTCCTGGGTCACTCACCGGTGCTACTCCTTATGATCTTTTCCTGGTTCACCTGTGCTACTCCTGATGATCTTTTCCTTGTTCACCGGTGCCACTCCTGATGATCTTTTCCTGGTTCACCGGTGCCACTCCTGATGATCTTTTCCTGGTACACTGGTGCCACTCCTGATGATCTTTTCCTGGTACACCGGTGCTACTCCTGATGATCTTTTCCTGGTTCACTGGTGCTACTCCTGATGATCTTTTCCTGGTACACTGGTGCCACTCCTGATGATCTTTTCCTGGTTCCCGGTGCTACTCCTGATGATCTTTTCCTGGTTCACTGGTGCTACTCCTGATGATCTTTTCCTGATTCGTACTCGACTTGTGATTCAAACCATGTTTGTTTTGTAAACTCTCCTGACTCTGACCTAGGCTAGCCTTACTTTGTTTTAACTGACCACCTGGTATCTGACCTCAGCTGTTACCACGACTACAGTTTTATTTCTTGGTTCTGTCCCTGGTTCTGTCCTCTAGTTGCTGATGAAGCTATTTAGGGTAGTTTTATCCTTTTGTCTCATGCTTGCTCCTCTGACAAGCAGCCACTCTGTGGATACAACTCAGGGGCCCCGTAGTAAGTCCAGATCCCAATACAGGGGTTAAAGAGTAAAGTCAATGGTTCCTCTGGGATCTGCTAAATGGATTGGCATGAGCCAAGTCTGTCCGAGGTAGTCCTTTTAGGCAACTGGCTTCAGACAAAGATTACAGTCCCACTCCCTTCACAATGACCTTTGCACATGCTTCTTAAATGTCCAATATAAACATAAGGTCTGAGTCAGTCATTTTCTATTAATGTTTATGAATTTCCTGAAACACCAGGAAGTATGAGTCTAGAATATTATGGTGAGATTGCAAGATTTCAAATTTTTTATTTTTCAAGAAAAAAAATAGAAAAGAGACAAGCCCACATAGGGTATCTCTGAGGTAAATGGGAATAGGGGGTAAGGAAGTGTTCACCTGGTGGGTTGTGGTGACACAACTCCAATAGTTCCGCACTCTTAGGGCAATTCAAGTCGTTTTTTTATTGACGCATTTCAGGTTTGAACCAGATCTGTAGTTTATTTTGAAAACGGGTTCGGTTGGAACCTGAAACGCGTCGATATTTCTTTATTTTTAGTACAGTTTGTGATATGGAATAAAAAAAGCCATACTTAAAAAAAAAAAACATTCAATGCAAAAACATTTTGTCATTTTTGATGACACATTGCAGTACAAGCTTTCAGATAACTCATGAATTCACTATTAATCACTGATTGTCATACATGATAAGTAACAGAAAGATAATGGAATAATGACTTACCCATTACAATCATAGCTACTCCTAATCCAAACCAGACAATTAACACAGATGTTTGAGCAACTGAAAATGAAAGCAATTGTAAGTAGTTGACTTTTGGTAAAAAAAAAAAATCTAAGAAATAATTATTACAACTTATTTAAAGGGGGCTTCCAGAATTAATCTGCTTGAGTCTAGGTTTCCGTGATGAGTTTTTGGTAAGTTCTTGCCATTTTTTTTAAAAAATGCAAAGTAACCTATTTTACTTAATGGGTGCAGAAAATCTGCAACATCAAAAACTCATCAAAAGCTCATCTGCAGCTTTTTAACAATGACCAGTGGCAGCGGCGGAGAGGAAGAGCTGGACCTGCAGTGGGTGAATAAAACACGTTTTTTATTGTTTTTAGTGTACATATCTTGTGAGAAAAAAAAAATAATAATAATAATTATAATCATAGAAATGTTTTTTGTTTTTTTGGGGGGGCGAGGGAAATCAGCATGTTTATCCAAGGATATTATGCATATCATTCACTGCAGTTACTGCATGGGGAAATATTGGCCTTGATTCAGGTTCTCCAGGCTCCTTGAAATCTGTGTTTTTAGGATTCGGTGTGTAAAATGCTCTTGGCGCTGCCTACAAATAGCATTTTAAATCAAAAGATATTTAGACTGTAAATCAATCGCTTCACATTTATATCTCTATCATTATGCGAGGGCATGGAGTTTAGCGTGACGCGGTAGTCGAGGGCGAGGCGCTCACCTTCTGTGACGCCCCAGCTCGCTACATGAAAGAGTGGATCGTAGCTGAGTGCTGGAATTGTGAGGGCCTTGCCCCACACAAGCGTCCTATAGCCAATGGTGTTGGCTGGCCAGGACCATGGGTTTAAGGTTCAATAAAGGAGACTCCCGTTTTAAAACACAGTCTTTACTTTACTGGCTCCCCCTACTTCGTCATAGCCTAGCTTGATGCCACAGTCCTGATCAGCACGTCTCTCTACCTGCTCAGCGATTCCACATTCTATTTCTTCCACTACTGGCGCCTTGGATCTACTGCTCAGGACCACCCACTAGTCCCACGAACACAGTCCTGTTTAGGTATGTTACCTTTGACTTTTAGCAAGTTCAGGGTTTCTCGTGAAAAAGTTGTCCTAACAAAGAACCCCTTTAAGGTGGAAGGCCACTCTGTCTCGTCTTCGGTCAGTTTCAGTTCGCGCTACTCCCTTGTCCCTTGGTCTCCTTTCTAGTAGGTCACTCAACGGCAGCACTGCTCACAGACACTTCCTACCACTACTTGAACTTGTCCCTATCTAACTAACCTACAGGAATCTTTACACTAACGTCACAATCTAACTACAGTCACTACCTTATACTACCGATCTTATGTCCTAAGCCCTAAACCATGCCTTGTCCTATACTATACACTACCATCATTATCAACATTACCAGACATTACATGACACGATGTATAAAAGAGACACACAACACTCTACACACTACAAAGCGATTGGTATCTTCAGGGGCATGAACGCAACAGTCCAGTCCACACCCCTTACAGTAGCACTCATAAATGCAAAAGTAAATTAAATGCAAGTTGTCCTTAAAGGTGATACTTTTTCCCCACGTTTCCCCCTGCTTTATCATTTTAGTGGGAGGAATAAAAAGATACCAATACCATATGCCCCTATGTACTAGTCTATAGCACCAGAAAAGCGATGTCTATAGATTTTTCACCAGAAGTTTTTGCTTTAGAAATCTAGATCAATTGTATGGTAGTCAGATGAATTTGAAGCTCAGACTTTTCATCCCTTTAAATCTGTCCTACATTATTCACATGCTATTGGTCACCTTATACTTTGTGTATCTTAGCACTATTTTTCCTTTGTCCATGTATATGTCATTACTTATTATTAACTTTTGTGATCTTACATTACTTTATGCTTTATGGCAATTAGAGTTCTTTATTGCACATGTACTTTACACTTTTTTAATAATATCCATACAATAGTACCGCATTTTTTGGACTATAAGACATACCGGACCATAAGAAGCACCCCAAATTTTAAAAAGGAAAATAGGGAGAAAAAAATAATGCGTCAAGTGGGGGTCCATCTTACAGTCCGAATTCAGCTTACCGGGGGGGAAGATCGACAGCGCTGGTGGAGCGTGGTCACAGTGTTCAGTGGTCCGACGATGAAATGACCCTGTCCCAGACTGGTGCGGCAGTGTTTGGTGGGGCTCGGTGGGGCTCCGCCAACATTTTGTGAAAACCCAGAGCCCCCGCAATCCATTGCTGCATTTGTCTGAGCATTAAAGTTGGCGGGGGTGCTAGTGGTCTCACTAAGGTGTCTTCAGCTTCTGGGGCAGTTTCCATACCTGTCTCGCCGGTGCCGGTGTCTTTTTCTGTCTCCACTGGGGCCTGGTGTGCTGTCTGCAGGGCCTGGTGCAGCGGCGCGGTCGTGTCCATTTGCAGCATCTCGCTTTCCGTCGGTGTTTCACTTTCTGGCTCCGTCAAGGTAGCAGTCGCGAGGTCCGGGTTCTCCGTTGGCGAAGTCACCTTTTCCAGCAGAGCACTACCCTCTGGCTCCACCGAGCTCGAAGATGCAGGTTCCGCCAGGGCTGGGAGCGCGGCTGGTGAGCACTGTCGCTGGGCGATTGTAATTCTTCGGACCATGGATTCTTTCCAGGCGGCCACCGCTGTCATCTGTGTCTTTAAAAGTTGCTGGGCCAGCTCCTCCATCTCTGCAGTGAAGAGCTCCAGGTCCATGGTAGGTTGCAGGTCCGAGGTTTCATGCCGCTGCAAACCGGAGACATCTTTAGAGGTAGTTGCTGGTTCTGGCGGCTCTTCTCCGTTGTCTGCCAAAGCCTTTACCAGGTAGCGTGCAGCCATACTGCTGCCACACTGTTCCGCGTCCTTCTCCATCACGCTTCCAGGGCTTTCTCTACAGCTTTTTGGGCGGTGTCTCTTGCCTTTTCCCGCAGGCCATCTCCGGGGGCGGATCCATCCTGGTGACATGTTTTTCTGGCATCAAAGTCACTGTCGTGGGTGGTCCCAGCTTTCGTGCCGGTTCTTGAACTCCACCCATGGCAACACATGTTTTCCTGTTCTCTATCTGCCTCGTGGTACAGCAATGGTGGCCATATTACAATTTCACACAGTATAACACAGTCCATTATAGTCCATGGTGCAGGACTCATTTCAATGGGTCGGTCCATCCTGTTCGTGACGCCAAAATGGGTCGCCCGCCAGGGCCGTGGGGCACTTGGTATCGGGTCAGGTCTTAAAGAAGATGTCACAGTGGCTGCGACCCGGTCCGTGGCCCTGGGCGCCCATGTAAAGGGGGTTATAAATTTTAGTTTGTCCTGACGCCACCTGTGGTTTTCGGTCAGGGTGACCGACGTTGCTTTAAAGGGGGTCCTCTGGGGGATGTTGATGCAGCAGTGATGGTGACGCTTCCCACAGGTGAAGCGGGGTCCCCAGGGCTCCCAAGGTGTGCGGCAGAGATGTTGTATGCCGAGGAATAAATAGAGGACACAAGTTGTAAGAGTCTTTTCCTGGTTTACTGTAGTTAGCAGGCCACAGTCCAGGGTACCAGGCACGGGTGGTGGTCCAGCCGGCTCAGAGGCAATGGGAGAATCTCCTTCCCAGTTGAGGTCCGTGAGCCTTTCCTCCTTGCGCTGTTGTGTGAGGTCCCTGCGGCCTTAAGCTCGCTGGCAAGGTACGCTCTCACTGCTCTCTTCCACTTTCTTCCAGGAGCTGCAAACTCCCACGCCTGCTCAGCTATTCTCCTTACGTACCAACTCTGCTTCAGCTGAAGTTCCTCAACAAGCTCCCTTCTGGCTTCCTTTCTTTAATGCTCCACTGCAATTCCACTCTTCAGGTTCTCTTGTCTTTCCAGAGGCTGCAGCTCCCATGTGGCTGCTGGCCTCGCTGTCTGCTCCAGACGTCCTTCTCCTATCTCTCCCTCCTGGAGACTCACTGTCTTCCTTGGCCTCTCTGGACCAACTGCCTAGCTCCTCCTCCAGGTCAGGATACATATAGCTTAAGGAATCTCCCCTGAATCCGGGTCCTGAGCTCCCCCTCCTGGCTTGGATTTGGAATGTGTTGTGTGTGGGTGCCTTACCTGGTAAAGAGAACTCTATTGCCTCCAAGCATGACATTACCCTCCCCGAGGGAAAGGCAACATCACTGTAGTAACCGGTTACCTGGGGTGCTACACATGCGCCACCCTCAGCGTCCATTTTTGTGGAGGCCACAGCACTGCAACAATGGAAGTGCAGGGGCTCTGGGCTTTCACAAAATGTCGACGGAGTCCCCGCACCACCGAGCACTCGCACCAGTCTGAGGTGGGAGTCTTGTCACCGCCCTGCAGCATTGGACCACCGAACACCCCCTCTTCCCAACCCAAAGCTGGCAGAATTGCCCGACTCCTGCTGCCGCTCTTGGTAAGTACATTCAGACTATAAGACGCACCCCCATTTTCCCCCAAAATTTGGGGGCGAAAAAAGTGTGCCTTACAGTCCGAAAAATATGGTAATATTACTTTATGTCTTTCTGCTTACTTTTAATCCATATTTATTATCATGGAACGTGGCTCTGTTCTTAACTACAAAGTACAACGTTCTCCAGTTCCCGTAGATTGGCTGTTGAAATTCCTCGACACAGAAAGTAAAAGCTTCAGATGCCAACAAAGCAAATGAAGGTATCCAGCCATTTGGATATAAACATCATCAATTTGTTAGTACAGCTTAAAAGGTTCCAGGTACATTAAAAATCTTGCATCAAGGCAAAATCCGACATAGAATTGTCCTTATTCATTTCCATGACATATAAAACTTCTCCAATTTATTGGTTCAGCTTAAAAGGTTACAGGTACATTCAGGAAGGATATAATGGAACTAGAGAGAGTACAAAGGAGGGCAACAAAATTAATAAAGGGGATGGGAGAACTACAATACCCAGATAGATTAGCGAAATTAGGATTATTTAGTCTAGAAAAAAGACGACTGAGGGGCGATCTAATAACCATGTATAAGTATATAAGGGGACAATACAAATATCTCGCTGAGGATCTGTTTATACCAAGGAAGGTGACGGGCACAAGGGGGCATTCTTTGCGTCTGGAGGAGAGAAGGTTTTTCCACCAACATAGAAGAGGATTCTTTACTGTTAGGGCAGTGAGAATCTGGAATTGCTTGCCTGAGGAGGTGGTGATGGCGAACTCAGTCGAGGGGTTCAAGAGAGGCCTGGATGTCTTCCTGGAGCAGAACAATATTGTATCATACAATTATTAGGTTCTGTAGAAGGACGTAGATCTGGGGATTTATTATGATGGAATATAGGCTGAACTGGATGGACAAATGTCTTTTTTCGGCCTTACTAACTATGTTACTATGTTACTATGTTACATTAACAATTTTGCATGAAGGTAAAAACTGACGCATTTTGGACATAGAACTGTCCTTAATAATTTTCATCACTAAGGACAGTGCTATGTCCGAAACGCTTTGGTTTCATACATATGGGAATGACTAAGGACAATTCTATGTTCAAAACAAGTCGGTTTTTGCCTATACTACACTAACATTTACGTAGGTTTAGAAAAAAAAAGTAACGAGAGTGCTTCTAATAATGTTGTTTGCATAATATATTCCTTTAGCTTTTAATATCACGTCCATAATATTATACTATTGTTTTTAATATTAATGTGTCCATTACTGATGTAGCACTCTCATCGCCCCTCCTGATAATAGATACTACCAGTATATAATATATTTAGCAAGCTCTGATCACACACTTACCTAATTCACAGGATAACGCCATATCTTCAGTGTGACAAAAACCCTGTAGTATCCTGTGCAAAAAAAATTGAGAAAAAAAACACATATTACTTTTCCAAATAAATGGGTAACGTGCACTCGGTATAACACGACTGTCACTATATGGTATTGTTGGATGGAAAGAATGATAGATACAGGGATAGATGGATGGGTAGATAGATAGATAGATAGATAGATAGATAGATAGATAGATAGATAGATAGATAGATAGATAGACACATGCACAGATACATATTCACCTCTTCACTGTAGTAAACTAGGATGTGGTTTATATTCCCATTTTCAGTTTCAAGTAAGAAAGTCCTGTCAATGAGGAAATAAAACCAGAGTAATCATGTGACCGAGTGCTGTAAAAAGTAGAAATCTTCTTGCTACTAATAGTACACATTCATGACGATGAATCATGGCTATAGTAATCTTTACACATAACGTAATTGCTGCCCAAATTAGTGAGAAACCAACGCAGCACAACCTTGTATCCCCAGGGGGGTAATGTATGCCACCCAACCCTCCCCCCCCCCCCCCCCGAAAACTTCAGCTGGAAGTAAAATATCACCAGAAAGATGTGCACAAAATACAAAGCCAAAAGAAATTTGTTTACTAGTAAAAGTCTCTTTATTGGGTCTAAAAATACATAAAAAATGAAAATAAAATTCAAAGTAATGCGGCGCCCCAGGGTCCTGGTTGTCGCAGTGGAAATGCTTTCCTCTTGGGGAGAGTGATGCTATGTTTGGTGGCAAGGAAGGATAACTGCATCCAGGTATCACAAACATGCAACACATTTCACACTCCAGGCTCCTATTTATTAGGTCACTCCCCACATAGGTAAAACTGGTCGCCTGTAGGGAAAGTTAGTGAGTTCCTGGCTGAGCTCCGCTCTGTTAGTTGGTCCCTGACAGGAGTGGGATCCTGTCAGCGAACGAAGGAGGAAGGACACGGAGCTGTGCATGCCCTCAGAGCTGCAGCTCCTAGAAAGAGGCATCAAAGGCAGAATTGTATTGCAGCGAGCATGCAAGAAAGTTGTAGCAAAGGAGAGGATACCAGAAGAGGACCAGCCCTACACAGGCTGCCTCCTTCTGAGGCGCAGATTCCCGGTAGCCGGAACACTGAGGGAGTAACAACCTTTATGCCTTGCTCCAGAGACCGGCAGGACAGCTAATTGCAAGTTACCTGTCCGCCCTACACCCAGGAGGCACGGTGGCAACCCATGGAGGCTGGGGCGTGCTAGAGTCCCTATAAACAGCCTCAAGCCACCAGTCATACGAGTTTGTCCTATCCTATATGGGGGACACAGAGAGAAAGACATTACATCTGTGAGGACCTTATGTGAAGCCTTAGGCAGTAAGGAACTACAACACTGCAGCGCAAGGGAAGACTACTGATTTCCACCTGGACAAGGGGACTCTGGACTTGTGTTGTGAATTCTGTGGCAGAGCTCCCTCCTGTGGTCACAAGTGGTACTTCGGCTGATTCTCTCTGGGAGCTTCCGTTTGTGGAGGAAACTGGTACTGCTGCTTCTGAGTTTCCTTCCTCAGGTGATCTGGTGAGGTCGTTAGGTGCTTCTCTACTTAACCCCACCTAATGCTTTGATTCATGCTTCCTGTCAATGTTCCAGTGTTGGACTTGTGTTTCTCTGGATCATTCCTGTGGCCTGCTGCTCTGCATAGCTAAGTGCTTCTTTGCTATTTGTTGCTATTTTTTCTGTCCAGCTTGTCTATTTGTTTTGCTGGAAGCTCTGGGACGCAAAGGGTGTACCTCCGTGCCGTTAGTTCGGTACGGAGGGTCTTTTTGCCCCTTTGCGTGGTTTTCTTTAGGGTTTTGTGTAGACCGCAAAGTTATCTTTCCTATCCTCGTTCTGTCTAGAATATCGGGCCTCACTTTGCTGAATCTATTTCATCCCTACGTTTGTCTTTTCATCTTACTCACAGTCATTATATGTGGGGGGCTGCCTTTTCCTTTGGGGTATTTCTCTGAGTCAAGGTAGGCTTATTTTTTCTATCTTCAGGCTAGTTAGTTTCTCAGGCTGTGCCGAGTTGCATAGGGAGCTTTAGGCGCAATCCACGGCTGCCTCTAGTTGTGTTTGGAGAGGATCAGGGATTGCGGTCTGCAGAGTTCCCACGTCTCAGAGCTCGTTCTATTATTTTGGGTTATTGTCAGATCACTGTATGTGCTCTGACCTCCATGTCCATTGTGATACTGAATTACCTTTCACAACAGTACAGGAAGCCTAAAGTACTAATGATTCTCAATAGAGGGAAAAAAGAAGTTCTGAGACCATTTTTTTTTCTTGGCTTTGTGTTTTGTCTTTTTTTTCCCCTAGACATTTGGGTGGTTCAGTACACAGGTGTAGCGATGGACATTAGAAGTCTGTCTTCATTTGTGGATCAGCTCTCGGCAAGAGTACAAAAGATTCAAGACACTATTGATCAGAAATCTATGTTAGAACCAAGAATTCCTATTCCTGATTTGTTTTTTGGAGATAGAACTAAGTTTCTGAGTTTCAAAAATAATTGTAAGTTATTTCTGGCCTTGAAACCTCGTTCCTCTGGTGATCCAGTTCAACAGGTTTTGATTATTATTTCTTTTTTGCACGGCGACCCTCAGGACTGGGCATTTTCTCTTGCGCCAGGAGATCCTGCATTAAGTAATATCAATGCGTTTTTCCTGGCGCTCGGATTGCTGTACGATGAGCCTAATTCAGTGGATCAGGCAGAAAAGAATTTGCTGGCTCTTTGTCAGGGTCAGGATGAGATAGAGGTATATTGCCAGAAATTTAGAAAATGGTCAGTGCTCACTCAATGGAATGAATCTGCGCTGGCAGCTATGTTCAGAAAGGGTCTCTCTGAAGCCCTTAAGGATGTCATGGTGGGATTTCCTATGCCTGCTGGTTTGAATGAGTCTATGTCTTTGGCTATTCAGATCGGTCGACGCTTGCGTGAGCGTAAATCTGTGCACCATTTGGCGGTATTACCTGAGCTTAAACCTGAGCCTATGCAGTGCGATAGGACTTTGACCAGAGTTGAACGGCAAGAACACAGACGTCTGAATGGGCTGTGTTTCTACTGTGGTGATTCAACTCATGCTATCTCTGATTGTCCTAAGCGCACTAAGCGGTTCGCTAGGTCTGCCACCATTGGTACGGTACAGTCAAAATTTCTTCTGTCCGGTACCTTGATCTGCTCTTTGTCATCATATTCTGTCATGGCGTTTGTGGATTCAGGCGCTGCTCTGAATTTGATGGACTTGGAATATGCTAAGCGTTGTGGGTTTTTCTTGGAGCCCTTGCAGTGTCCTATTCCATTGAGAGGTATTGATGCTACGCCTTTGGCCAAGAATAAGCCTCAATACTGGACCCAGCTGACCATGTGCATGGCTCCTGCACATCAGGAGGATGTTCGCTTTCTGGTGTTGCATAATCTGCATGATGTGGTCGTGTTGGGGTTGCCATGGCTACAAGCCCATAATCCAGTATTGGATTGGAAATCCATGTCGGTGTCCAGCTGGGGTTGTCAGGGGGTACATGGTGATGTTCCATTTTTGTCAATTTCGTCATCCACCCCTTCTGAGGTTCCAGAGTTCTTGTCTGATTACCGGGATGTATTTGATGAGCCCAAGTCCGATGCCCTACCTCCGCATAGGGATTGTGATCGTGCTATCAATTTGATTCCTGGTGGTAAATTCCCAAAAGGTCGACTGTTTAATTTATCCGTGCCTGAGCACACCGCTATGCGCAGTTATGTGAAGGAATCCCTGGAGAAGGGGCATATTCGCCCGTCATCGTCGCCATTAGGAGCAGGTTTTTTTTTTTGTAGCCAAAAAGGATGGTTCGCTGAGACCTTGTATAGATCATCGCCTTCTTAATAAGATCACTGTTAAATTTCAGTACCCCTTGCCTTTGTTATCTGATTTGTTTGCTCGGATTAAGGGGGCTAGTTGGTTCACCAAGATTGATCTTCGTGGTGCGTATAATCTGGTGCGAATCAGGCGAGGCGATGAATGGAAAACTGCATTTAATACGCCCGAGGGTCATTTTGAGTATCTAGTGATGCCATTCGGACTTGCCAATGCTCCATCAGTGTTTCAGTCCTTTATGCATGACATCTTCCGAGAGTACCTGGATAAATTCCTGATTGTGTACTTGGATGACATTTTGATCTTCTCGGATGATTGGGAGTCTCATGTGAAACAGGTCAGAACGGTTTTTCAGGTCCTGCGTGCTAATTCTTTGTTTGTGAAGGGATCAAAGTGTCTCTTTGGTGTGCAGAAGGTTTCATTTTTGGGGTTCATCTTTTCCCCTTCTACTATCGAGATGGATCCTGTTAAGGTCCAAGCCATCCATGACTGGACTCAGCCGACATCTCTGAAAAGTCTGCAAAAGTTCCTGGGCTTTGCTAATTTTTATCGTCGCTTCATCTGCAATTTTTCTAGTATTGCCAAACCATTGACCGATTTGACCAAGAAGGGTGCTGATTTGGTCAATTGGTCTTCTGCTGCTGTGGAAGCTTTTCAAGAGTTGAAGCGTCGTTTTTCTTCTGCCCCTGTGTTGTGTCAACCTGATGTTTCTCTTCCGTTCCAGGTCGAGGTTGATGCTTCTGAGATTGGAGCAGGGGCTGTTTTGTCGCAGGGAGGTTCTGATTGTTCAGTGATGAAACCATGCGCTTTTTTTTCCAGGAAGTTTTCGCCTGCTGAGCGGAATTATGATGTGGGCAACCGAGAGTTGCTGGCCATGAAGTGGGCATTCGAGGAGTGGCGTCATTGGCTTGAAGGAGCTAAGCATCGCGTGGTGGTATTGACTGATCATAAGAACCTGACTTATCTCGAGTCTGCTAAGCGTTTGAATCCTAGACAGGCTCGTTGGTCGCTGTTTTTCGCCCGTTTTGACTTTGTGATTTCGTACCTTCCGGGCTCTAAAAATGTGAAGGCGGATGCTCTGTCTAGGAGTTTTGTGCCCGACTCTCCGGGTTTATCTGAGCCGGCGGGTATCCTCAAGGAAGGAGTAATTGTGTCTGCCATCTCCCCTGATTTGCGGCGGGTGCTGCAAAAATTTCAGGCTAATAAACCTGGTCGTTGTCCAGCGGTGAAACTGTTTGTCCCGGATAGGTGGACAAATAAAGTGATCTCTGAGGTTCATTGTTCGGTGTTGGCTGGTCATCCTGGAATCTTTGGTACCAGAGAGTTAGTGGCTAGATCCTTTTGGTGGCCATCTCTGTCGCGGGATGTGCGTTCTTTTGTGCAGTCCTGTGGGATTTGTGCTCGGGCTAAGCCATGCTGTTCTCGTGCCAGTGGGTTGCTTTTGCCCTTGCCGGTCCCGAAGAGACCTTGGACACATATCTCTATGGATTTTATTTCAGATCTTCCCGTCTCTCAAAAGATGTCAGTCATTTGGGTGGTCTGTGATCGCTTTTCTAAGATGGTCCATCTGGTACCCTTGTCCAAGTTGCCTTCCTCCTCTGATTTGGTGCCATTGTTCTTCCAGCATGTGGTTCGTTTGCATGGCATTCCAGAGAATATCGTTTCTGACAGAGGTTCCCAGTTTATTTTGAGGTTTTGGCGAGCCTTTTGTGGTAGGATGGGCATTGACTTGTCTTTTTCCTCGGCTTTTCATCCTCAGACTAATGGCCAGACCGAACGAACCAATCAGACCTTGGAAACCTATCTGAGATGCTTTGTTTCTGCCGATCAGGATGACTGGGTGTCCTTTTTGCCTTTGGCTGAGTTCGCCCTTAATAATCGGGCCAGCTCGGCTACCTTGGTTTCTCCATTTTTCTGCAATTCTGGGTTCCATCCTCGTTTCTCTTCAGGACAGGTTGAGTCTTCGGACTGTCCTGGTGTGGATACTGTGGTGGACAGGTTGCAGCAGATTTGGACTCATGTAGTGGACAATTTGACCTTGTCCCAGGAGAAGGCTCAACGTTTCGCTAATCGCAGACGCCGTGTGGGTCCCCGACTTCGTGTTGAGGATCTGGTTTGGTTATCTTCTCGTCATATTCCTATGAAGGTTTCCTCTCCGAAGTTTAAACCTCGTTTCATTGGTCCTTATAGGATTTCTGAGGTTATTAATCCTGTGTCTTTTCGTCTGACCCTCCCAGATTCTTTTTTCATACATAACGTCTTCCATAGGTCATTGTTGCGGAGATACGTGGCACCTATGGTTCCATCTGTTGACCCTCCTGCCCTGGTTTTGGTGGAGGGGGAATTGGAGTATATTGTGGAGAAGATTTTGGATTCTCATGTTTCAAGACGGAAACTCCAGTATCTGGTTAAATGGAAGGGTTATGCTCAGAAGGATAATTCCTGGGTTTTTGCCTCTGATGTCCATGCTCCCGATCTTGTTCGTGCCTTTCATGTGGCTCATCCTGGTCGGCCTGGGGGCTCTGGTGAGGGTTCGGTGACCCCTCCTCAAGGGGGGGGTACTGTTGTGAATTCTGTGGCAGAGCTCCCTCCTGTGGTCACAAGTGGTACTTCGGCTGATTCTCTCTGGGAGCTTCCGTTTGTGGAGGAAACTGGTACTGCTGCTTCTGAGTTTCCTTCCTCAGGTGATCTGGTGAGGTCGTTAGGTGCTTCTCTACTTAACCCCACCTAATGCTTTGATTCATGCTTCCTGTCAATGTTCCAGTGTTGGACTTGTGTTTCTCTGGATCATTCCTGTGGCCTGCTGCTCTGCATAGCTAAGTGCTTCTTTGCTATTTGTTGCTATTTTTTCTGTCCAGCTTGTCTATTTGTTTTGCTGGAAGCTCTGGGACGCAAAGGGTGTACCTCCGTGCCGTTAGTTCGGTACGGAGGGTCTTTTTGCCCCTTTGCGTGGTTTTCTTTAGGGTTTTGTGTAGACCGCAAAGTTATCTTTCCTATCCTCGTTCTGTCTAGAATATCGGGCCTCACTTTGCTGAATCTATTTCATCCCTACGTTTGTCTTTTCATCTTACTCACAGTCATTATATGTGGGGGGCTGCCTTTTCCTTTGGGGTGTTTCTCTGCGGCAAGGTAGGCTTATTTTTTCTATCTTCAGGCTAGTTAGTTTCTCAGGCTGTGCCGAGTTGCATAGGGAGCTTTAGGCGCAATCCACGGCTGCCTCTAGTTGTGTTTGGAGAGGATCAGGGATTGCGGTCTGCAGAGTTCCCACGTCTCAGAGCTCGTTCTATTATTTTGGGTTATTGTCAGATCACTGTATGTGCTCTGACCTCCATGTCCATTGTGATACTGAATTACCTTTCACAACAGACTTGCCTCCAAACCGGCCGGACGCTGCCTGCCCTGTGATCTGTGCTCTGGACTGTGGATGCTGAAGTCTTCAGTAAAGGTAAAGAGACTGCAACCCTGTGTCCTTGTTCTTCACTGCGCCATTCACCATACCACCATCTACACACCGGGAAGCCCTGGGGACATACTTCACCTGTGGGAAGGTATAGCATCTAGCTGCCATAACATCACCCCAGTGGACCCCTTACAGCAGCGTCGGTCACCCTGACCGAGTACCACAGGTGGCGTCATGAACATTCCCCTTAAAGACCTTTCCCTTTTACACGGACGTCCCAGGGCCACGGACCGGGTCAGCCACCGTAATATACTGGAACTCGTATATAGAAGTCATATACGCTACCAAAAAATAATGCTGCCACATACTATTCAAATAAATAATGTTGTCCATACAACACTAATAACTGGTTGGGCCGCCCTTAGCAGCAACAACTGCAATCAAGCATTTGCCATAACTGGCATTGAGTCTTGTACAACACTCTGGAGGAATTTTGGCCCACTCGTCTTTACAGAATTGTTGTAATTCAGTCACAGTAGAGGGTTTTCCAGCATGAACCACTTTTTTAAGGTCATGCCACAGCATATCAATCGGACTAAGGTCAGGACTTTGACTAGGCCACTCCAAAGTCTTAATTTAGTTTTTCTTAAGCCATTCTGACGTGGACTTACTGTTGTGTTTTGGATTATTGTCCTGCTGCATAACCAAAGTGTGCTTCAGCTTGAGGTCGCGAAACAGATGGGCAGATATTGCCCTTCAAGAATTTTTGGTTGACAACAGAATTCATGGTTCTGTTTACCACAGCAAGTCTTCTAGGTCCTAAATCAGAAAAACAGCCCCAGACTATCACACTATCACCACCATGTTTTACTGTTGGAATGATGTTACTTTTCTGAAATGCTATGTTTCTACGTCAGCTGTAATGGGACATACACCTTCCAAAGAGTTCAACTTTTGTCTCATCAGTCCACAGGGTATTCTCCCAAAAGTCTTGCAGATCATCAGGATGTGTTCTGGCAAAACTGAGACTAGCCTTTATGTTCTTATTGCTCAGCAGTGGTTTTCATCTTGGAACTCTGCCATGTAGGCTATTTTTGCCCAGTCTCTCTCTTATGGTGGAGTCTTGAACACTGACTTTAACTGAGGCAAGTGAGGTCTGCAGTTCTTCAGATGTTTAGATCCTACAAAAAAAAACATGGAGTTTATGTCCACAAGATGATAATCAAATACATTTATTGAGTAATAAAGCATGAAACATAGATCAAAAAAGTGTATATAAACAAAGTCAAATAAACAGAAAGGGCTCAGGTATGAAGGACATAAATACATCACTAGTGTGAACAGGATCAGAGAAAACTAAACCTAAAAGGGCAGTATCCTAATAATTAAAGAGAGCATAAAGTGCTTAGTGCAAATAAAGTGCAGCACAATGGCCCAATGATGTTAATATAAAGTCACCAGACCAGCCCTAAGCTATATGTAACAAACATGCTCCCATAGAACTGGCAGATAATACCAACTCCCTAACGTGGGAAAGCATGTGATATGAGGTAGAACACAGGCTGAGTCAAATATAAGACATGATAAGGCAGAAATCCAGCTTACTCATAACGTTGCCTGTGTGATGTGATGTCCAATGCAGCCCCGACGCGCGTTTCGCATGGGCTTCCTCGGGGGGGCTGTAACTTTATGTGCCTCAAGAGTGTTTTAATATGTCCAGATGTTAATTGCAATCAGCACAATTTTCAGCTCATGTGCGCCATCAGCAATCCCTGTAATTATCGGCACCCCAGGCATCAACTGTGGCGAGGCTGGCCAGGGGGAAATACCCCATGACATCAAAGACTGTGCCTCATCACATATGGATGCAGTGAGCGAGGCTCCATGGACACTGCTGCAGCGGGCATGCGCAAATGCCAAAATTCATATTGGAAGTGGGCAAGAGTGAGGTCATATAGGATCCTAAGGTAAGTATGTGTGACACCCCAGGGGTTCGGTTGTCACAGTAGTATTGCCTTTCTCACGAGGAGGGTGATGCCATGCTTTGAAGCAACGAGGATCCCTTTAACAGGTAGCACGTACACACAACACTGTTCTGACTCCAGGCCAGAAGGGGGAGCTCTGATCCATTTTGTGGGTGGCTTCCCTATACTGTATATTCTGGCTGGAGGAGGAGTTAGAGTACAGTCTGTCAGAGAGGAGTAAGGAGTGAGGAGTGGAAAGCTGGGGCCGTGCAGACACGTGGTTCTGCAGCTCCTGGAAAGAGAAGAGAGGGACAGAGCAGTCTGTGGCAGACTGCGAGGGGAGAAGAGGCAAAGGAGAGGAAAGATACTGGGAGCGGAGCTGCGAACAGGCTCACTCCAGAATCAGTGCAAGTAAACGGAAGCCGGAATTCCGCGGTTGTGGGGGTAACTCTATGCTCCACAGCAGAAACCGGCGAGCAGGTGATTTCAAGTCGCCTGTCCACCATTAACACCTGAAGGCACAGCAGCATATAAAGCCCGGAGTCGCCGCAAATAGAGACACCTGTGAAAAGGCTCGCTTTACCTGCCATACGGATTAGTGTCCTACTTAATGGGACAGAGAGAAAGTGAGGACCTTGTGTGAAGCCTTAGCCAGAAAGGGACTACAACACAGCACAGTAAGGAAGGCTTCCAACCCCACCTGGCTAGGGGGATACCGAATCGCTTCCAGGCCGGCCGGCCCTCACCATCACCTGTGATCCATACCCTGGACTCTGGCTGCATACCACCAATAAAAGGTAAAGAGACTGCAACCTTGTGTCCTCCCATTCTTTCTGGCACTACATCATCTGTCATCTTTGCCTACTACACCGGGAGCCCTGGGGACTCAGCTTCACCTGTGGGAAGCCACACCATCCCTGCTGCAATAACATCATCCCCAGTGGACCCCTTTAAGCAGTGTCGCTCATTCCTGACCAAATATCACAGGTGGCGTCACGAACAAACGTTATTCTTTATTCACAACAACCCCTTTAAAGACCTTCCCTTTCACTTGGACACCCAGGGCCACGGACCGGGCCGCTGCCACCATGACACATCCCTTTAAGAACCGGTCCGGTACCGAGTACCCCAGAGTCCTAGCGGGCGCTCCATATGCGATCAATATCAGTGGTATTATGGATCCTGAGACAAAATAGGGTTAAAGATATATTGCTGACACTGACTTATGTTCTTCTCTAATAAAGTGGCAAGTGCATAGAGCAAAAGAAAAGTGCCAAAAAGGCACAAGGTGGCATATGTATACCATATTAAGACTAGGTAAAAATAGAGTAAGGACGATAACTATAGCGAGAAAAATACTGAGTCTTAATGAAACAAACAACCCAATAGTGAAATAAATAAGAAACTTATGACCAATAACACAGGGCATAGAGGTAGACAATATAAATAGTGCAACAAATAATATAAATATAATACTATTGTAATATGACAATGTGAATAAAAATTAAGGAGAAAAACATGAAAGCAATAATAACATACTAGTGACATCCATAGATAAAATACAATAGTGCAAACCAAAGTGATATCCAGGAGAATGTGCCACATCCATGAGAGGACGGTCTGTCACTGAGGAAGTTGAAAGTAATTTGCCACATGGGCAGCCACTCAATATTCAGCAGAATTCATGGGCACGGTCCAGACAATAAGGACAATAGATGTTGATGAGCCATCGCAACAAAATGTAAACTAGAATAAACAAAATACACACAGATTAAAATTCAATTCTATTAATTGCGACGATGTTATAGGAACGGAACAAAACTTAATTACTCATTAACGCCTGTCAGTGCCATAGTGCCTGAGCTCGAGATCCAGCAGCATTCTACCTGTGCACGCATGCGCTTCATGTCGCCCCCTCTAATCCTTTCTTCTTCCCTTAATAATCAAGACCTTTATTTAAAAACTGTAATTCATGTTTACTTCTGCTGTCTTTGTCCAATATTTAAATTTGTTTGATCTGAAACATTTAAGTGTGACAGACATGCAAAAGAATAAGAAATCGGGAAGGGGGCAAACACTATTTCACACAACTCTGTATACAGTACATAGCTTGACAAACAATTTTAAAACATTGCCATAATAATGTGAAGCTGAGATCTTGTTTTAGTTTGCAGATGACATGAAGATGACTAGTTAGTAGGGGAATGCATTGGGCATTGCCATAAATCAGTAGTGTAGCTACTGGGGGGGGGGGGCAGAGGGGGCCATCGCCCCGGGCCCCGTCACATGAAGGGGCCCACTGGGAGCCGGCACTGCCACATTCAGTGATGAGGCACAATACAGCACAGGAGGAGAGCAGTAAAATGCCGGCTCCTGTCTGATGGAGATTCTGCGCGCTGGTTGGACAGTGGCCAGGTGCACATCTCCCTCCTGCACTGTATTGTGCTGACCGGCCTCAGGAGCTTCTCCCAGGCTGCAGGTTTCTTCCCTCCGCGCGCACGCTGGGATTGGCTCAGGCACGCTGGGTCCTAGTGACCACCTGCATTTCACTCAGATACTTCCTGGTCCTGGTGCAAACTTCATCAGTAAGTGGGGATCAAATGTTTAGATTCATAGGCATGTCATAGTCACTGGGGGGTAAATGTGAGAGGATGGGGGTATTGTGGAGGCTTAGGTGGGGCAGGTGGACAGGGCACTGGGGGGGTGAATGTGAAAAGATGGTGGTGTTGTGGGGGAGGGAGACAGGGCACTGGGGGGTGAATATGAGAGGATGGGGACTGAGGTGGGGAAGGTCAACATGGCACTGGGGGGTGAATGTGAGACGATGGGGGTATTGTGGGGGCTGAGGTGGGGATGGTCAACAGGGCACTGGGGGTGAATGTGAGACGATGGGGGTATTGTAGGGGCTGAGGTGGGGATGGTCAACAGGGCACAGGGGGTGAATGTGAGACGATGGGGGTATTGTGGGGGCTGAGGTGGGGGAGGGTCAACAGGGCACTGGGGAGTGAATGTGAGAAGACAAGACATTGTGAGGGGCTGAGGTGGGGAGGGTCAACAGGGCACTGGGGGTGAATGTGAGACTATGGGGGTATTGTGGGGGCTGAGGTGGGGGAGGGTCAACAGGGCACTGGGGAGTGAATGTGAGAAGACAAGGTATTGTGGGGGCTGAGGTGGGGGAGGGTCAACAGGGCACTGGGGGTGAATGTGAGACTATGGGGGTATTGTGGGGGCTGAGGTGGGGGAGGGTCAACAGGGCACTGGGGAGTGAATGTGAGAAGACAAGGTATTGTGGGGGCTGAGGTGGGGGAGGGTCAACAGGGCACTGGGGAGTGAATGTGAGAAGACAAGGCATTGTGAGGGCTGAGGTGGGTGAGGAGCAACAGGACTGGGTGGCTGATTGGTTTTGTTATGAGATTATATGCACTCCATCACATCTAATAGTTGTTTTCTGGGATGGGGAGGTAGGTAGCTTTTTATACTTACCAGCTGGGTAAGCCATGAGCTGCATCACATTTAAAGCACCACTCCAGAATTTTTTTTTTATTTCACCGCTGGAGTGGCGCTTTAAATCCAAGACCAACTGTTTGGTATTCACCTTCCAGGGTTTTCATCTGTTTTTGCCAATGCACCACTTGGGTACGTCTCCTGCAGTTTGTGACCTGTCTGCTGCCCCAGCGTTTCATGGAGCGGTATGGAGGGGTCACTTATCAATTTGAGTCTATGAGAGCCTCGTTCTGGCCTCTTGCTTGCTTCTTCCTGGCCCTCATAGACTTACATTGAGCGCTTGTGACGTAGCTTCTAACTTCTGGCCAATCAGAAGCTGCGCTCACAAGATGGAGCTGCGGGACTGGAGCGGTACCAAAAAGCGGTGAATATGGCAGAGGATTTGTATATCACCGGGCAGGGGACTTGCGCTTAAAGCACCACTCTAGCAGTGAAAAAAAAACCCTGATAGAGTGGTGCTTTAATAATTTAATAATAAGCAGACTGCCAGATCATGACAGGGAGTGCCTGCTACATTAGCCCCCAATATCACTGGCGCCATCGGGCGGTCATGTGACCCCATGTTTGCTATGTGCTTGTGTCGACTAGAAAGGTTTGGTTTCTTTCAATAGAAGAGAATTGAGAGAAGCCGAAACAGTCGTCACGTGACCGCCCGCTGACATCAGCGATGCTGGGGCCATTGTTACTGTACATGGGGGGACTCAGGGGACATTATTAAATGTCAAGTGGTCACTGAAGAAGCATTATTATTTATAGGGGCATCAGAGGGGTAGAGGCTGCTAAGTCGGCTGTCAGTCAGGGTAAGAGGCGCAGTTACAGCTGCCGCTCTCTAAAGAAAGAACCGTGACTGAAACCGTGCCCGCGCCGCCCCCGAAGCTGCAGTGAGGAATAAAGTTAATTTCCTCCTGGCAGTGTGACTCTCAGTTCAGGCGACGCACGGTGTCAGAACACTATTAATTATTATACTGTGTTTTGGGGGACCAGTGGGGACATCATTCTATGTATAGGGTAACTCTAATGGACATAATACTGTATGTACGGGAGCTGTGGGCCCATCTTACTGTGTATAAGGGAGCGGTGAGCATACCATACTGTGTATAGGGGAGCTGTGGGCCCATCTTACTGTGTATAAGGGAGCGGTGAGCATACCATACTGTGTATAGGGGAGCTGTGGGCCCATCTTACTGTGTATAGGGGAGATGTGGGGGCATTATAGAGCTGCGATCTCTTATATGGCCTGTAGGACTGGTATCTACCACTATACGGTCCTCACATAGTAATTTCAGTGTTCATATTTGTATATAGATGTATTTTCAATCACAGTGTGGCCTCCTGCTGATGTTCCCCTATGCTCACAAATAGAGTCTGCCACATAACTGTAGTCAGGATTACCTGGTTAGGGGCCCACTCAGATTTTTCGCCCTCCCCCCCCCCCCAGCTCAAACCCTAGCTATGCCTCTGTCATAAATGCATAAGGGCAATGCCACTAAATAACCCCATATACTTTTTTCTGCCAAGTGTCAAGTTGTTTTCTGCTTTTCTGCTTTGCTTCCTGTGTCCTGGTACCAGTTTGCTGTCACAGCCATCCCATCACTTCCTCTTCAGAAACCTCTGCTCCCTTCCTACTACACTTCCCATCACTCCTTGTGTTGGGCTGCAAGCCACCAGTGAGCACAGACCTGTAACTCCGTCTACACCACCCACCTCCCAGCATCACACACAGCCCAGCACCATCTCCTTCACAGGACACTGCAGATAATAGAAATAATGCACAAAGCACCAGAACACAAGCCTTGGCGCTAAAGATTATCCCTCATTCCCCCTTATTGAAATGGATTAATGGAATTGATTAATTGGATGGGGATAGCTCTGAATATATTCACATTTTACAGGGAATGCAGCATAATGTATATACATTACACAGGGTACACAGCAGTGTGTGTATGTGCATAAACCCTGCGGTACGCATACAGATACAATATAGAGCAGGGTCTGCAGAGAGAGAGCTGCCCTAGCAGCATTCACAGAAGCAAGCCACGCCCACCTGATATGTAAGCCCCACCCAACTGATCAACAAGCCCCACCCACCATTTAATTTCCAGTGCTCTGCTTCCTTCTAAATTACAGCTCTGCTACACTAGTTGCCATTGCTCCAATTTTGCTACAGATAAATTGTTCCTTCTAGATCACCTTGCTGCACCAAACCCTCTGTCCGTGCTGCCTGGTACTTCTCATCCGGATCAAGGGCTTTGAGGATTCACCTCTCTGCATGAGACATATCACAAATACTGTGTATACCAGGGGTGTCAAACTGCATTCCTCGAGGGCTGCAAACAGGTCATGTTTTCAGGATTTCCTTGTACTGCACAGGTGATAATTTAATCACCAACTCATTATTTGTGTAGGTGATTAAATTATCACCTGTGCAGTACAAGGAAATCCTGAAAACATGACCTGTTTGCAGCCCTCGAGGAATGCAGTTTGACACCCATGGTGTATACTAACCTGTGGTGCACTTTTTATATCCGCAACATGTCAAAGAGTTCTGGTTTGTGGCATTCTTGCAGCATTTTTGTGGTTGGTTACCAAAACATAGTATGTTTGAAGTACAGCATTTTTTTCCAACATTTTCTCTACTGGACTTCAAAAATGCAGTAACGACAATCTAAGATGTCAATTTGAATGTATGGAAAAGATATATAAAAGTCCTTGAAACATTTAGCTGATTTTTATTCACAAAAAAAGTGTCTTTTAGAAGGAAAAATGCATTATAAAATGCGTAATTGTTATTAAATTTCAATCAGTTTATCAAAGAATAGCTAAAATACAGGATCTGAGGTTAGTTAAAAAAAATAAAAAAGTTATACAGGTCCTTCTCAAAAAATTAGCATATAGTGTTAAATTTCATTATTTACCATAATGTAATGATTACAATTAAACTTTCATATATTATAGATTCATTATCCACCAACTGAAATTTGTCAGGTCTTTTATTGTTTTAATACTGATGATTTTGGCATACAACTCCTGATAACCCAAAAAACCTGTCTCAATAAATTAGCATATTTCACCCATCCAATCAAATAAAAGTGTTTTTTAATAACAAACAAAAAAACCATCAAATAATAATGTTCAGTTATGCACTCAATACTTGGTCGGGAATCCTTTGGCAGAAATGACTGCTTCAATGCGGCGTGGCATGGAGGCAATCAGCCTGTGACACTGCTGAGATGTTATGGAGGCCCAGGATGCTTCAATAGCGGCCTTAAGCTCATCCAGAGTGTTGGGTCTTGCGTCTCTCAACTTTCTCTTCACAATATCCCACAGATTCTCTATGGGGTTCAGGTCAGGAGAGTTGGCAGGCCAATTGAGCACAGTAATACCATGGTCAGTAAACCATTTACCAGTGGTTTTGGCACTGTGAGCAGGTGCCAGGTCGTGCTGAAAAATGAAATCTTCATCTCCATAAAGCATTTCAGCCGATGGAAGCATGAAGTGCTCCAAAATCTCCTGATAGCTAGCTGCATTGACCCTGCCCTTGATGAAACACAGTGGACCAACACCAGCAGCTGACATGGCACCCCACACCATCACTGACTGTGGGTACTTGACACTGGACTTCAGGCATTTTGGCATTTCCTTCTCCCCAGTCTTCCTCCAGACTCTGGCACCTTGATTTCCGAATGACATGCAAAATTTGCTTTCATCAGAAAAAAGTACTTGGGACCACTTAGCAACAGTCCAGTGCTGCTTCTCTGTAGCCCAGGTCAGGCGCCTCTGCCGCTGTTTATGGTTCAAAAGTGGCTTTACCTGGGGAATGCGGCACCTGTAGCCCATTTCCTGCACACGCCTGTGCACGGTGGCTCTGGATGTTTCCACACCAGACTCAGTCCACTGCTTCCTCAGGTTCCCCAAGGTCTGGAATCGGTCCTTCTCCACAATCTTCCTCAGGGTCCGGTCTCCTCTTCTCGTTGTACAGCGTTTTCTGCCACATTGTTTCCTTCCAACAGACTTACCATTGAGGTGCCTTGATACAGCACTCTGGGAACAGCCTATTTGTTGAGAAATTTCTTTCTGGGTCTTACCCTCTTGCTTGAGGGTGTCAATGATGGCCTTCTTGACATCTGTCAGGTCGCTAGTCTTAAGGTACCTTCACACATAACGATATTGTTAACGATATCGTTGCTATTTGTGACGTAGCAACGATATCGTTAATGAAATCGTTATGTGTGACAGCGACCAACGATCAGGCCCCTGCTGGGAGATCGTTGGTCGCTGAGGAAAGTCCAGAACTTTATTTCGTCGCTGGATCTCCTGCTGACATCGCTGGATCGGCGTGTGTGACACCGATCCAGCGATGTCTTCACTGGTAACCAGGGTAAACATCGGGTAACTAAGCGCAGGGCCGCGCTTAGTAACCCGATGTTTACCCTGGTTACCATGCTAAAAGTAAAAAAAAACAAACACTACATACTTACCTACCGCTGTCTGTCCTCCAGCGCTGTGCTCTGCACTCCTCCTGTACTGGCTGTGAGCCGGAAAGCAGAGCGGTGACGTCACCGCTCTGCTTTCCGGCTCACAGCCAGTACAGGAGGAGAGCAGAGAAGCAGAGCGCAGCGCTGGAGGACAGACAGCGGTAGGTAAGTATCTAGTGTTTGTTTTTTTTTACTTTTAGCATGGTAACCAGGGTAAACATCGGGTTACTAAGCGCGGCCCTGCGCTTAGTTACCCGATGTTTACCCTGGTTACCGGCATCGTTGGTCGCTGGAGAGCGGTCTGTGTGACAGCTCTCCAGCGACCAAACAGCGACGCTGCAGCGATCCGGATCGTTGTCGGTATCGCTGCAGCGTCGCTTAATGTGAAGGGGCCTTTACCCATGATGGGGGTTTTGAGTAATGAACCAGGCAGGGAGTTTATAAAAGCCTCAGGTATCTTTTGCATGTGTTTAGAGTTAATTAGTTGATTCAGAAGATTAGGGTAATAGGTCGTTTAGAGAACCTTTTCTTGATATGCTAATTTATTGAGACAGGTTTTTTGGGTTATCAGGAGTTGTATGCCAAAATCATCAGTATTAAAACAATAAAAGACCTGACAAATTTCAGTTGGTGGATAATGAATCTATAATATATGAAAGTTTAATTGTAATCATTACATTATGGTAAATAATGAAATTTAACACTATATGCTAATTTTTTGAGAAGGACCTGTATATATGTACTGTATATACAGGATATAAATAAATATTATAAAAATTATATTTAATTGTATTTATATTTTTTGGGGGGCTAATCTCAGACCTAGGGTGAATTCTTGCAAAAACCTCCCAGATTAAATGAGATGAGAAAAAGTTAGGAGACGTAACCTAAATCTTCTGGCGCCATAAAGGGAAGTCACACAAATTCTTGGTAGACAGATCATTATTTAGAAAAACTCACGTGATAGGAAATTACAGCATAAGCCTTTTTCTAAAAAAAATGTGCCACTAGTAAAACTAAAGTACATGAATTAAGCAAGGAAAACCCAAGAAGGCATCCAAAGTCTCAGGATTACATAGTAGGCAGCAGCCAATTCAGAAGAGTTTGCCAGAGTCTGAACCCAAGAATATGTGCGCATGGAGTTTTTTGAGGAAGTCAAAAACAACTATTTTACTAGTGGAAACCGATTTCATGTTTTTTTTTCTTGTAGCATTGTTGAAATGTGTTTCAAAAGAGTTTTTCTAAAACTTTTTTTTTTGCAGCCTTTTGATTGGACAGTGCCTAGTTTGGAGCAGATTCCATCGGAAAAAGCAGACTGACATCCACTTTCTTTTTTTTCCACCAGGCAACTTTTAAAATCTTATATGGAAAAACAAAAAAACAAACCATGAATAAACAGCAAAGTGGTTTTACAAAAACACAGGAAAAAATAAAAAGAAATTCTTTCAAGTATATTTCAAGTGATTTTTCAGGTGTTTTTTCAAGTAGACGGGCTCTAAAAAAAAATTCTTCAAAAATCCTTTATGTCCACACACTGTATTGGAACATACTATATGAATTTCAATCATCGTTACTGTGGAGACACTATTTGCTCATTGCAGTTTTTATTAAATAAAAAAAAACAAATGAAAAAAAATTGTGGTAAATGGGTTGATATAGTTTTGTTCATCTTTCTCGCTTTACACGTTTATGTTATTCTTTTCTCAAATTTATACCAATGACCCATCATTTTATTCACTTATTTATTAAATTAATAATAGATTCATTCATTCCAATAAAAAAAGCAAATGATTGAAACAAACGATCTGAAAAGTTTTATTTGAGTAAGGCTGAAAACAGAAATCTGCTTTTCATGGTCCATATAGGATTTCGTGTCACGACATTAGTCCATGTCCAATATATTAGTATTCTCAGTGTAATCTGAAGCTAGTCAAACAGCACTTCCAAAATCCAGTAGCAAAGCAATCATCATGTTTAGGCCACGTTCACACATTCAGTATTTGGTCAGTATTTTACATCGGTATTTGTAAGCAAAAATTGTGAGTGGGTAAAAAATGCAGAATTGGAGATGTTTTTCTATACTTTCCTCTGAGGCCTCGCTCCTAATAGTGTTAATAAAATTGGTCTGATGTTCTTCCTGAAAAGTCAGGCAAGTGTCATGCCGAATGCCAAATGAGTACAATGCAAAAGTTCTCACCCCGCTAGCGGTGATGTCAGTGAGGTGAACGGAGTTCATTGGCTATGAACTCCGCTCACCTTTTTCACGTCATTGTGAGACACTGTTGCTGCACTATCACGGCAGCTCAGGGTCTTTGCTGGCTGCCAGGCTCGCATCATGCAAACATTGAGCATAACATCTAGATGTACCAGAGGTAGACTCTGGACAAATCTTATCTTCTCGTCGGACAGGTGAGGAATATGGTGGTTTATTATTTTTCTTTTACAGGGGACATGGGCATTGGTGGATTATCTTCCTGTCAGACAGGTGAGGAATATAGTGGTTTATTATTTGTTTTCTTTTACAGGGGACATGGGCATCGGTGGATTATCTTCCTGTCGGACAGGTGAGGAATATGGTGGTTTATTATTTGTTTTCTTTTACAGGGACATGGACATCGGTGTATTATCTTCTGTTCGGACAGGTGAGGAATATGGTGGTTTATTATTTGTTTTCTTTTACAGGGGACATGGGCATCAGTGGATTATCTTCTGTTCGGACAGGTGAGGAATATGGTGGTTTATTATTTATTTTCTTTTACAGGGGACATGGGCATTGGTGGATTATCTTCCTGTCGGACAGGTGAGGAATATGGTGGTTTATTATTTGTTTTCTTTTACAGGGGACATGGGCATCAGTGGATTATCTTCTGGTCGGACAGGTGAGTATCACTTTGCTTTTGTATTTTTAATATTTTAAAATAAATGGGTAAAAGATGGGGGATTTTTTATTTCAAATAGAGGACTTTTGTTCAGGCTGTGTTTATTTTACAATTTGACTATGGGGTTAGTAATGGGAGCATCTTATAGACGCCTCTCCATAACTAACCGCTGGGCTTAAAGGGAACCTGTCACCCCAAAAATCGAAGATGAGCTAATCCCACCAGCATCAGGGGCTTATCTATAGCATTCTGTAATGCTGTAGATAAGCCCCTGATGTATCCTGAAAGATGAGAAAAAGAGGTTAAATTATAATCACCTGGGGGGGGTCCGATCCAATGGGCGTCGCGGTCCGGTTCGGGGCCTCCTATCTTCATAGGATGACGTCCTCTTCTTGTATTCACGCTGCGGCTCCGGCGCAGGCGTACTTTGTCTGCCCTGTTGAGGGCAGAGCAAAGTACTGCAGTGCGCAGGCGCCGGGCCTCTCTGACCCTTCCCGGCGCTTGCGCACTGCAGTACTTTGCTCTGCCCTCAACAGGACGAAGTACGCCTGCGCCAGAGCCGCGGCAGGAAGACAAGAAGAGGACGTCATGGAATGAAGATGGGAGGCCCCAGACCTGACCGCGACGCCCATTGGACCCGGACCGCAGCGGGACCGCTCCTGGGTGAGTATAATCTAACCTTTTTTTCTCATCTTTCAGGATACATCGGGGGCTTATCTACAGCATTACAGAATGCTGTAGATAAGCCCCTGATGCCGGTGGGCTTAGCTCACCTTCGATTTTGGGGGTGACAGGTTCCCTTTAATGTCAGCTACCAATACAAAGCTGACACCAACCCGAACCCTATCACCTCACTTGCCACTGCATCAGAACAAGTGGGAAGAGTGGAGGTTAAGTGCCAGAATAGCCACACGCATGGTCTGTGTGCCGTGCAATTTTTTTTCACGCACCCATTGGCGAGTCTCGTCTAATAAGCGCGGCAAATCGCAGCATGCTGAGATATTTTTCCTGAGTCCAATTTCAGCTGAGGAAAACTTTGCAGATGAGGAGGGACTCACAGAATAACATTGGTGCTGCAAATGGAATTTTTAATGATGAGTGTACATGGCTCGGATATCGTGTTGTTGGAGCATAATAATGTGCTAGCTGAGTGCTCGAATAATATGTTCGCGTCCCCGCGGCTGCACGTCTCAACAACGTCAACAACCACAATATATGCAGGGATTGTCTAACAAACAGGAAATACGAATGTGTTGCAGCTGTCCAACAGCCATGAGACATGCAGCCGTGAGGACTCGAACATATTATTCAAGCACTCCAAAGTCATTGGGTTAGCACCCGAGCATGCTTAGGTAACACCTTATCCCAGCACGTTCGCTTATCACTAGATATTAACATAGTCTTTTTTCGGCCTTACTTTGTCTTTTTTCGGCCTTACTAACTATGTTACTATATACAATTATTAGGTTCTGTAGAAGGACGTAGATCTGGGGATTTATTATGATGGAATATAGGCTGAACGGGATGGACAAATGTATTTTTTCGGCCTTACTAACTATGTTACTATGTTAGTCCATTCTCTGCTTACAAATATAAAGCAACCATTGTAATTGAATTTATTACAAGCATCTCTGATATTTTCACATATGAAGGATTTTTAAGATTTGAATTCCGTTTCCGTTTCATCCATTTGGCTTTGTTCATTTTCTGGTAATTGCTGCTTTGTCTTCTTTTCGGTTCGTGATTTATCACTCGAGCCTAAAACACAATGGGAAAATAATACATCACTAAGAAAAGATTCATTTTACTGTATCTAGCAAAGAAACAAAGCCTGAATGTCATATTCATCTATTCCCAACCTACTGTGTGATACACTGATTGTGATGGAAAAAGAAACAATACCATTAGACCTCTGCTATCATACGTGGGGGCTGCAATAAATGCTCAGATCTTGTTTTTCCAGCTTACATTAAAAATATATAAGTAAATATAAAAAGAAATGACAATAAATAACAAAATAAATAGAAGAAATAAAAGAATAAAACAGTAATATTATACGGGCTCGAGTCTCTAGCATCAATACCCGGCACTCGGGACCGCCAGCACTCAGCTGCATAGAAATACATACATCTGCCGCAGTGCCGGGTATTGATGCGCGAGTTTCTCGTACTTCCCTCGAAAGTGTGACACCGGCCTAAATGTAATGTCCCTTATTATATTCTAGGATCTCTTGAGATCTCAGAGCAAAATAAATGTAAGATGTGAAAAATAAAAATGGCGTCCTGACGTCGTGTGACCTTGCGTACACACGCAGGGATTTCAGGACGATCTAAAGATGCGCCGAGGACTTGACAGGTGACGATGATGGGCGGAGCGTCTGGGGAGGTGAGCGGTAAGGTGATGTTTAAAGATTTGTTAGCACTTTAAAATTTTGATAGACTTTTGTGGCTCGGAAAAATGGTGGCCCGCATCTTGCTGAATCTGCGCGGAGGCCAATAACAAAAAATAAGCAATATGGCAAATTTTGGTAAAATGCGAGTAGGATTCAATACCGCTCAAATTTATTCGTTCATCCCTACTTTTATCTCGTAAGTACTTACTTTGAAAATACATGTTGGAATGGCTTTATAGTCCAGCTAAAGAGGGATAGAGTTCACGAGTGCGAGTGTATTCAGTCTACAAAAAGCCATCCTGACTGACAGGTGCAGCTTGTACTGAGCAGTTTGAGCTCTCAGCAGGTAGGAGGGACACTGAGGAGCTGGCTATTAGGCTAGGTGAGTAGAGACTGAGCTAAACTTTCATAAAGGATTATGCAACCATTCAGACATTGATCTCCAAAGTAAATACACTGGCTTCATCTGGTCTAAGAGATCTAATTGATAATGTATGCAGTTTGTAGTGTTAAACCTGGTGTCGGACTGCTTTAATACAGCATTACTTGTCACATGTTATCCCTCTTTGGAAGTCATACAAATTTTAGAAACAATCTAAGTAATACAGCTGTGTGAAAAAAGTGTTTGCCCCCTTCCTGATTTCCCAGAGCTTTAGAAATGGCTTAATAAACTTTTCCAGACCGATAGATCTCAATTACTTTGTTTCTCATTTGTTCCAGAATTTCTTTAGGTCCCGGCATGACTTCTAGTTTCTTTTGGTTTACTTCACTTTGTCATGCAGGTCCTATTTTAGTGATTTCTTGATTGAGAACAGGTGTGGCAGTAATCAGGCCAGGATGTGGCTAGGGAATTTGAACTCAGCTTCCCAAAAATGTGAAAACCACAGTTAGTTTTTTTTACACAGGGCCCTGTAGGTTTGGATATATTTTTCCTTTCATAATAAAGATCCTCATGTAAAAATTTTACATTTGTTTGGTGATCGGAAACATTTTCACACAACTGGATGCCATATGGTATATTCAGAAAGATAAGGAGTATTTATTTTTACCTGTAATGTTAATATATATATATATATATATATATATATATTTACATTAATTTAATTGTTTAAGCCCAAATAACATATACATTTTACAATAACCAAAACATGAAAAAAATAATAATAATTAAAAGCAAAAAAATCAGTTAAAACAACTCACCTCTCATAAAAACATATTTTTAATGAACAACTAATGCATGGAAGTATCAAGCTAAGACCAATAATAACGTATTCAAATATCAAGAATCCAAAAGCAAAGTAGTAGAGGGTCTCGTTACACAGGTCCGGTCCTTTACCCTTACTGTACAGACTGAAGACCCAAATACTTCCTAAAATAGAGAAAAAATAGGGCAAAAATAAACTTCATATAAATCTGAAATTCATTTCTCTGATAAATTACATCAGACAAAATTCTATGAATAATCCAAGGATCATGTTGGCTTCAACAATTCAGGATATCATAACTTCTTTCTGATTAGTCTCTGTCATTGCCAGGTGGAGACAAATGGAAATAGATATAAGTTCCGGTCCTGCTGTTTATAAACCCAACCTAATCCCCTTATTGGGCAAAACACAAAAATAATACAGTAGTAATGTTGTACCATCAAAATAGTGGCAAAGTGTGGGTTACCAGTGCCTGGGCAAAGGCAAGTATTCTGTGTCCTCTTAAACCAATGTCCCATTAGCTCTCCCCCGAGCCCCAACTACCAGTCTAGTATTAAGCCCCTAATCCCCCAAGCACGTGTATTTTAAGAAAATACTGTTGTAATTATACTTTGCCTGTTATCTCTCTAGTTTTTTTCTGCTTTTTGCTGAAATTAAATATAAAAAAAATATATAAATCTATAAATTGTTATTTTTTTGTTTGCTTTTTATTACATTTTTTAATATACAGTATAATGATTTTATTACCCTTGGCTAGTCCTAACCCTAGCCCCAGTACTATACCTAAACCTAATCCCCATCCTAGACTTAACGCTACCCCAACCCTAGCCCCAGTACTATACCTAAACCTAATCCCCATCCTAGACCTAACCCTACCCCAAACCTAGCCCCAGTACTATACCTAAACCTAGTCCCCATCCTAGACCTAACTTTACCCCAACCCTAGCCCCAGTTCTATACCTAAACCTAATACCCATCCTAGACTTTACGCTACCCCAACCCTAGCCCAAGTACTATACCTAAACTTAGCCCCCATCCTAGATCTAACCCTACCCCAACCCTTGCCCTTAGGTACTATACCTAAACCTAATCCCCATCCTAGACTTAACGCTACCCCAACCCTAGCCCCAGTACTATACCTAAACCTAATCCCCATCCTAGACCTAACCCTACCCCAAACCTAGCCCCAGTACTATACCTAAACCTAGTCCCCATCCTAGACCTAACTTTACCCCAACCCTAGCCCCAGTACTATACCTAAACCTAATCCCCATCCTAGACCTAACCCTAGCCCAAACCTAGCCCCAGTACTATACCTAAACCTAGTCCCCATCCTAGACCTAACTTTACCCCAACCCTAGCCCCAGTTCTATACCTAAACCTAATCCCCATCCTAGACTTTACGCTACCCCAACCCTAGCCCAAGTACTATACCTAAACTTAGCCCCCATCCTAGATCTAACCCTACCCCAACCCTTGCCCCAGTACTATACCTAAACCTATCCACCATCCTAGACCTAATCCTACCAAAACTCTAGACACAGTACTATACATAAACCTAGCCCCCATCCTAGACCTAACCCTACTCCAACCCTAGCCCCAGTACTGTACCTTAACCTAGCCACATCCTAGACCTAACCCTACACCAACCCTAGGCACAGTACTTACCTAAACCTAGCCTCCATCCTAGACCTACCCCTACCCCAACCCTAGACACAGTACTATATCTAAACCTAGCCCCATCCTAGACCTACCCCTACACCCACCCTAGCCCCAGTACTATTCCTAAACTTAGCCCACATCCTAGACCTAACCCTACCCCAACCCTAGACACAGTACTATATCTAAACCTAGCCCCCATACTAAACTTAACACTAACCCCAATACACTAGGGATGCAGTGAGTGACAGCTATGCCGCCCAATAGATGGCAGGGGCATACTGAGCTGTCAGGATTGTGAATGGTATAGGTCAGTTGCCTAATCAGGAACTAGAAAGTGCTGACTATCTTCATAGTCGGCCCCCTTAAGGTAATTCACTATGTCAGAGTTAAGATTGAGCATGGTGGAGAAGGTTTCAGCATGTTGGCCATCAACAAACCCAATTCTCTCATTCCCTAGGAGAGATGCACTCCTAGAGTTGTCACCCTAATGAGATAAATATACATGACAGGTCGATCCTTCTGTACATATTTATAAGATTCAAGATGAAGGTAAAAAAACAATCTGATCAGGAGAGCTCACACCCACCTAGCTTATACGTCAGGGTGGAAAAAGGGGGAAAAAATGATACAAAAGGCCCTTACACTGCGATTGGCAGATTCACCACTCACAAATAGCTCCTCAATCAGGATCCCGTGTAAACATGGAAGTGTAGAAAAAGCAAACTTTTCGTATTTTCTATGCCCAAATGTATCTATGTTAACGTAGTAATGACATAAACGTTATATTTTAGTTAGAAGAAATACTCACCTGTTATGAACCAAGCAAAGGTGAACATTCCAATTAATCCTTCTAGAATTAAGCTGCATACCCCCAGAGCTCCTCTTATAAACAATAATAAAACTGCCACCAAGTGTGTGACACCAGAAACCAAAAGAAAGATGGGTATGAGCGGTTGGATTGGGCAATCATCTTTGTATATGGCTCCTGTGTAAGAGAACAGGATAGTTAGTTGTCAGTCGATAATTCTATAGACCAGACTGTAGAGAGCCGTAACAGTACAGCGATGGGCCACTGAGGATTGCTGTCTGCACCGTGTTATGATGGCACTGAGTTGCCCCTTATTTTACTCCTAGTTACTTATAGTGTGAAGTCCATAGGTGTCACTCATTTGGACCTGTGGACTTATGGAGGCCACAGATGAAAGTCAGACCTTCCTTTACAAACCAATTTAACTGATAAAATGGACTGTGCTGCCCCATTTCACGTCACCGTTCACAGCTGATCAACACAGACCGCAGCAGCATAGGGGCTTTGAGTCACAGGAGGGTTGAGTAAGGTTACTTTCCCACAATGAGTTTATGGTGGGTTTTCGTTGTAGCGTCTTACATTTCCTAAGGAGCATTATTGAAACTCAAAGTATGTACATTTTTCTGCGGTTTATGTGCAGATTTTCCTTATAGAATTGCATTAGGTCCCGAAAAATAAGTAGGAAAAAAAGGCACATAATTCGAACGTGACTGTATGAATAGAGTTAGAACTAAAATTTGGCCCTCAACTTATGTAGATACGGTGAAGTATTTTTATTGCAGTCCAATGTTAAACGTTTCGGTCAGCATTGACCTTCTTCAGTATCCCAACTGCTGAAATGTTATCTTTATGAGGATCAAAAGACCAGAGGTACAGAAGTATGGGGATCCCTGCGGGGATATACCAGGGAGCATGTATCGGTGGTGGGTGGTGGCTGTAACGAAGCCTGTTTAACGCGGTGTCCGCCGCTGGTTAGATACTGCATTAGACAGGCTTCGTTACAGCCACCACCCACCACTGATACGTGCTCCCTGGTATATCCCCGCAGGGATCCCCATACTTCTAGACCTCTGATCTTTTGATTCTCATAAAGCTAACACTTCAGCAGTTGGAATACTGAAGAAGGTCAATGCTGACCGAAACGTTTATTAACATTGGACTGCAATAAAAATACTTCACCGTATCTACATAAGTTGAGGGCCAAATTTTATTTCTAACTATACTATTGGTATGGGAACCTATTTGAGCACCAACCCAGCTGGGCCACAATATATTTTCCATGTATCAGTAAAGTTGTCACATCTCCACCAGGACCTGCTCCTGTGACGTCTGCTTCTTGCCAGACACTGCTGTATTCATTATGTGGGCGGTAATGGAGATAGAAAAGACGCTGGAACCAGAGGCTCTGAATGGCACAGGCTCTGTCCAGTCACTAAGTTTAGGAAGGCTGGGACCTACAGTGCCGGTCAGTTTGGCAGCATGGGTTTGTGTGCCGTCCAGCTGCAGTTATCAGCTCACTACTCCAGACAATTGGTGAGCACCACTCCCTATTTAAGCTTCCAGCTTAGTGCTGGAAGCTGCCACATATAGCTTAGTGCTCCTCTGGTTAAGTCCTGTCTGTTCAGCTCCTCTCTAGAGCATTTATTTCCTGTTCATACATGAATCCAGCTTTTTTTTTTGTTCGGAATTGCCACTATTTTTACAGACATAAAAAACGTTTTCCCCTAAATAATTTGATCAAATTGTCCTTTTTTCCAAAAATGTTTTATGATTTCACATATGTCTTGCATTGGTGGACTAACACCTTGTATTGCTTATATGTGCAAGGTGAAAGCAAACCTGAATTTTTGGGATCCTGATAAATGCAGCAAAAAATGTAGTAAGAAAAGCAGGAAAAAAGGCAGCAAGATCTGTGTTTTTGCTGCAGGGTTTTTTTTACATTTTTTTTAGGAGATTCACTAATCTCTATGCTTTATACCTTGCCTCTTATTTAGGCCAACTCTAATGCTATATCTACATCCGAGGGTCCACTATCCATGTGTACATGTGCGCGTATGTGTGAGTTTGTGCGGTTCGCGGTAAAATTAGCGCAAGCTGAACGTTTGATGATATTTTTAATATCACTTACCAATTGCAATCGAAGCTATTGCTAATCCAATCCAAACAGTAAGAGAAATTATTTGGAAACCTAGGAATGAAACACATGGTAAATGCGGTATTTGAGTAACCCTTTATACTGCAAAATTAGCTAAAATTAAACAATTGGCTGCACTCCTCAATCTTTGTGTGCGGTAATTTTGTTGCTCAGCTGTTCATACACCAGACGCCGGTTGTACAGTAGTCCTTCACGTCACAATGGCTGAAGGATGCAATATTACATACAATGTTCTTTGCTGCACAGAGAGCCAGTCACGTCTGCAAGTGGCCAAGTTTTAGTATGGCCGTATGTAAGAACCTGGCCTGTTTAGAAGATCCAACCCCGAATTCCATGGGCATTTCACTGTATACATTACTGAAGTGCTTGCACTGATAGGCTGTCCTGTAGCACCCCTCTTGTACCACATATTCAGTAACGGATGAACTGCTCCTTTGGATGCCAGGTGAGAGTGGCTCCATTTAATTTCTTTCTGTATAACTGTGTACTGTGCAAGACCCAGCAGAAACGTTTGTCCTCTCCATATAAAGTTGCTTCCTGCTGCTTTTCCTGACCTTCATTTATGAAATGTTACACATTGTCCCGGATATCTCAGGCTCTGCTTCCTTCACCTCATGTCGGCTGCCCTCTGTTGTGCTCCACGTTGGGTTTTGCAGGTTGCTCGGCATGGCTCAGTGATGTCATCTCACTAATACTATTTAAGGTCCATTAGGATATACATCTGTGTCTTAGGATTGAGTCTCAAGACTTTTGTTTGGAGTACGCCACCTTCTGTGAACACCATGCTTTACTTGCTTACATCACTGCTCGGTTCCTCTTCATCCATCCTGCGGCTCCTCAAACACCTGTGTGTGCCACGTTCTCATTCCTAAGTGCCACCCTGCTTGCTGCACTGACACTAGGGTCTCGTGTGCCCACCAGGACCTGAGGCTCAGAGGATCCACCTCACCAGGTGAGCCACAACAATCTGTATTAGTTATCTGCAGTTATTTGTTTCATCAGTATGGCTTTTGAACCAGTAACTAGTTTTTCACGCAATGATGGCTTCAAGTTACAACAGGTCTCATTCACAATGATTGTGCCAAATATCTGTCAGCGGCAACAATAACAGCTCTCGTGAAGTTACAATCTACTGTTACCCCAGTCACTTAAAGGGAACTTGTCAGCTACAAAAATGTTATTTACACACGGGCAGATATAGTGTTAATCTACAGGTATAAAGCATTTTAATAGCGTGTAACTTGCGCAGCAGCTACAGGGAGAAAATGAAGTTTTATTCTCCCTGGAGCCACTTGCTTTCAGTCATAAGGACGCTGCTTTCAAGCTGCAATGGTCTTCGGTAAGGAAGGGGGCCACAAACTGTCCCTGGAACTGGGACCCTAACTATTCCTGTCCTGGAGGTACTCTTGAAGGTAAAGAGGTCTGAATCTCCGACCTTACAATGCTCTTGTTAAACCCTTATCTGTCCCTTCCTCCACCCCATGAGTCATGGGAAAGAAATGTAATGTAAACAAGACACAAAGACAAACAGGGATAACGCAAAACCTCTATCATAAAAAAGCACTAACCAACAATAGGACGGACGATAGGAACAAGAAGGAATAAACTAAATGGGAACAGGGACCAGGAGATAAACGCACACATACTACAGCAAACCACAGAACACTTCAACAGCAACTCTACTCCAACCACTTAGCTTTAGCACATAGCACAGGAAGACAAATCTTTCACCAGCTGGGACAAGAAGGTCTGGTCAGTTTTTATGGGAAAAGGTAATGACCAGATCAGAAGCAGCTGAAATGGAGCTGCATGTTTCTGACCACCATAGAAAGGGTTGTTAACCTATTCAGCACCAGCGGAAACTAAATCCATTTAATATGGGACACAAATTGCGCCATCTTTACAGAAGATCTGTGATTAATTACCCAACGTGACCGTCTAACTCCAGTTCTTCTAGGGGGATGTGACACCCTGGTGACAGGTACAGGCAGTGGTAACAGTCATTGCTCACCACACAGTGACCGCTGTAATCACTCCCCCCGCACCTTGACTGACAGCCCACTCTGCACACTTGCTGGAGAGCAGGCTGTCAGTCAAAGTGATAAACATTCTTTTTAGTGGTATGCCAAGATGCAGGCGCACATGGAACAGATTTTTAGGATTCTAATTAGGTGGAGCTTAAGTATCACTTAAACATGACATGTCAGATTCACAAAAGCGATGAACTCGTCTGCTATCTATACGACCCTGGTAATAGGAATTTGGGTTATATGAGTTAAATAATAAGGCCGGGGTCACACTTGCGAGTGTGATGGGAGAAACTCGCACAAGTCTCTCGCATCAATACCCGGCACTGCCGCCGCCACTCAGGCCGTATCGCGCGGTTGCATGTATTTCTAGCAGCCGCACACTCCGCTCCTGAGTGCCGGCGGCAGTGCCGGGACTTGAAGCGAGAGACTTGTGCGAGTTTCTTGCGTTGATCTCGTAAGTGTGACCCCGGCCTATAGCAGGTTATACCACCTCTGAAGCTTTCATACCTAATATCAGTGTAATTACATGTTAAATATATATTAAATATTTACATCTGGAGGTTACTAGGGGGAAAACTTCAGATAAATACCGACTTACATAAAGAACAGGAAGACTCCATTGTTGCAGTCTGCAAAACACAAATATACAAATTAGATAGATATGCAAAAAGAGAGCACAGCAGCCAAAGTATATGCAAACACTGAATACATGGGATCTACAAAGTATTGTTGCTAAATAAAATGTACTTACAAAAATGAACTTGCAAAAATGATGGTTCTTAGTGCATAAATTGGCCCAGTCATGTGTGCCCATCAACCATGGCCAGGCGATACTTTTCTGATGGTTAGCCACTCTGGCCAATGTATGCGCTAAGAACCTTCATTTTTTGCATATACCTTGGTATACTTTATAGAGTGCTGCTGTGCTCTCTTTTTGCATATTGTGCAGTCATTGCAGCTGGCACCTCTTCACATTGTACGGAGGTGCTGGTCAGGTTTTTTTTCTGTACATAGATAACTACGTGATAGATAGATAGATAGATAGATAGATAGATAGATAGATAGATAGATAGATAGATAGATAATACTGTAATAGATATATGATAGATAATAGATAGATAAAAGATAGATGATAGATAGATGATAGATAATAGATTGACGATAGATAATAAATAAATAATAGATAGATATCTATGAGATAGATGGATAGATAGATATGTGATTAGATAGATACAGAGATCGATAGATAGATAATACTGTAATAGCTATATGATAGATAGATAGATAGATAGATAGATAGATAGATAGATAAAAGATAGATGATAGATAGTAGATAGATAGATGATGATAGATAATAAATAAAAGATAGATGATAGATAGACAATAAATAAATAATAGATAGATAACTATGAGATAGATAGATGGATAGATATGTGATTAGATAGATGCAGAGATCGATAGATAGATAGTAGATTTAGAGAGCAGTAGATAACTATGAGATAGATAGATGATAGATAGATAGATAGATAGATGATAGATAACAGTTTCAATATCTCAGCTTTTCAAAAATTATACATAAACCATTGTATTGCTTTCTTAACATTTTCATTGTCAATCATATCATTTTTAGGATAAAATACCTGACATACAGAAGGATCTGGGCACACGTACCTCTGAAAATCAGCGGTCTGCAAAGTGACTTGTACGGCAACTAATCCAACCTCCGACATCAGCAAATATTGTCAAATGGGAAGTAAAACCACTGAGAGCATCCGGATGTTGAAAGACAAATCTCATGAAATCCAGAAGTTTCCCTCTTTACAACATATGGTTTTATATTACAATTTGAACATTCTGGTCTCCATACAGCGAGGTGGATCCTTTCCTATCTCTCATGACTCCAGTCCAGGTGGTGATCAACTTGGTGGTGGACAAGATTATGGAGAATGACTATTGTAACGTTTTTTTTTATGATCTGAGGGTCCCTGTGAGATGGAAGGAACAAAGCTTAAACCATTTTGGCCTTCAATAGTGACCATAGTGTTCCCAGTCTACCACTTGTCTATTTCTGATATGAACAATATAGGTGAAAATAACCATATACTGTATGAAGCATCACAAAGTATTGTCCTACCAGCTACCACCTATTCTTTTTCGGTTTCTGGTGACATGCTTCTACACTTCTCTTTTTTCTGACTTCGTGCCTTTGTGCCCCACAAACAGCCAGCTAGTGTCACTATGATAATGTCATATATATGGCCACTCTCAATGCTGCTACATCAATTATTTCTAGGTGTATTGGAAAAAAAGACAACTTTCCCATTACAAATAATTAGCAATTATGGTAAGAAAGGATGTCCTGCCTGGCCCTTACTAATCATATAGATCCCCTTGTTTCAAGAAATTCATAAGCCAAAAACCCACCTTAAAAAACAGCACAATCCAGACGATAAGAAGGAGAAAGTATGGGATTCTGACCATTCATGGGGGCTGGATCACAACAGATCACAACATTTTTTTTCCATAAACCTGTAGTAATGTATTCATAATACTTTTTGTCAAGTTCGTAGTACAGTCATGGCCAAAAGTATTAACACCCCTGCAGTTCTGTCAGATAATACTCAGTTTCTTCCTGAAAATGATTGCAATCACAAATTCTTTGGTATTATTATCTTCATTTAATTTGTCTTAAATGAAAAAACATAAAAGAGAATGAAGCAAAAAGCAAAACATTGATCATTTCACACAAAACTCCAAAAATGGGCCAGACAAAAGTATTGGCACCCTCAGCCTAATACTTGGTTGCACAACCTCTAGCCAAAATAACTGCAACCAACCGCTTCCGGTAACCATCAATGAGTTTCTTACAAAGCTCCTTAAAGATGATTTCAGGGAATTAGGCTGCAAGCTGAAAGCAAGGACCTCCAACGTGGTATTTTCCGAAATACTGCCGGTACCACGTGCCACGCCAGAGAGGCAACGGGAGATTAGGGAGGTTAATAAGTGGCTCAAGAATTGGTGTAGGAAAGAGGGGTTTGGGTTCCTGCAGAACTGGGCCGACTTCTCAGTTGGCTACAGGCTCTACGCTAGGGACGGGCTGCACCTCAATGGGGAGGGTGCAGCTGTGCTGGGGGAGAGAATGGCTAGAAGGTTGGAGGAGTGTTTAAACTAGGAATTGGGGGGGGAGGGTATTCATTTTATAGGAGGGGAAGATAGTGCAGACAGAGACCTGGGTACAAATAAGGAAGTTGGTGGTAGCGGTGGCATGGGGGGTGGGGTCAGAACAGTTAATAATTTAAGAAATAGAAGTACAGAGAGGAACATAAAGTGCATGTATACTAATGCCAGAAGCCTCGCCAACAAAATGGACGAATTAGAACTAATGTTTTGGAGCATAATTATGACATGGTGGGGATATCTGAAACGTGGCTGGATGAGAGCCATGACTGGGCTGTTAACTTGCATGGCTACAGCCTGTTCAGAAATGACCGTACAGATAAGCGAGGGGGAGGGGTGTGTCTATATGTAAAATCATCCTTAAAACCCATCCTGCGCGATAATATAGGTGAATTTAATGAAAATGTAGAATCCCTGTGGGTGGAGATAAGGGGAGGGGGAAAAAATAATAAATTACTGATAGGGGTTTGTTATAAATCTCCAAAAATAATGGAAGCAATGGAGAATATCCTCGTAAAGCAAATAGATGAAGCTGCGACTCAAGGAGAAGTCATTATTATGGGGGACTTCAACTGCCCTGAAATAGATTGGGGAATAGAAACCTGCAGTTCCAGCAAAGGTAATCAGTTTTTGACAATTATGAGAGACAATTACCTTTCACAACTGGTTCAGGACCCAACAAGAAGGGGGGCACTGCTAGACCTAATATTAACCAACAGGCCAGACCACATATCAAATATAAGGGTTGGGGGTCACTTGGGAAATAGCGATCACAAAATAATAAGTTTTCAAGTATCCTTTAAAAAGATGTGTAGTAGAGGGGTTACAAGGACACTAAACTTCAGGAGGGCAAATTTCCAACGGATGAAGAGGATCTTGGTGCAATTAACTGGGACGATATCCTGAGACACAAAAATACACAAAGAAAATGGGAGACGTTTATTAGCATCCTGGATAGGACCTGTGCACAGTATATACCGTATGGGAATAAACATACTAGAAATAGGAGGAAACCAATATGGCTAAATAGAGCTGTAAGGGGCGCAATAAGTGACAAAAAGAAAGCATTTAGAGAATTAAAGGAAGTAGGTAGTGAGGAGGCATTAAATAAATACAGAAAATTAAATAAATTCTGTAAAAAGCAAATCAAGGCAGCAAAGATTGAGACAGAGAGACTCATTGCCAGAGAGAGTAAAAATAATCCTAAAATATTCTTTAACTACATAAATAGTAAGAAACTAAAAAATGATAGTGTTGGCCCCCTTAAAAATAGTCTGGGTGAGATGGTGGATGAGGATGAGGAAAAAGCCAATATGCTAAATGACTATTTTTCATCAGTATTTACACAAGAAAATCCCATGGCAGACAAAATGTCTAGTGATAAAAATTCCCAATTAAATGTCACCTGCTTAACCCAGCAGGAAGTGCGGCGGCGTCTAAAAATCACTAAAATTGACAAATCTCCGGGCCCGGATGGGATTCACCCTCGAGTACTGCAGGAATTAAGTACAGTCATTGATAGACCATTATTTTTAATCTTTAAAGACTCCATAATAACAGGGTCTGTGCCACAGGACTGGCGTATAGCAAATGTGGTGCCAATATTCAAAAAGGGAACAAAAACTGAACTCGGTAATTATAGGCCAGTAAGCTTAACCTCTACTGTGGGTAAAATCCTGGAGGGCATTCTAAGGGATGCTATACTGGAGTATCTGAAGAGGAATAACCTCATGACCCAGTATCAGCACGGGTTTACTAGGGACCGTTCATGTCAGACTAATTTGATCAGTTTCTATGAAGAGATAAGTTCCAGATTGGACCAAGGGAACCCAGTGGATGTAGTGTATATGGACTTTTCAAAAGCTTTTGATACGGTGCCACACAAAAGGTTGATACATAAAATGAGAATAATGGGGATAGGGGAAAATATGTGTAAGTGGGTTGAGAGCTGGCTCAGGGATAGGAAACAAAGGGTGGTTATTAATGGAGCACACTCGGACTGGGTAGCGGTTAGCAGTGGGGTACCACAGGGGTCAGTATTGGGCCCTCTTCTTTTTAACATATTTATTAATGACCTTGTAGGGGGCATTCAGAGTAGAATTTCAATATTTGCAGATGACACTAAACTCTGCAGGGTAATCAATACAGAGGAGGACAATTTTATATTACAGGATGATTTATGTAAACTAGAAGCTTGGGCTGATAAATGGCAAATGAGCTTTAATGGGGATAAATGTAAGGTCATGCACTTGGGTAGAAGTAATAAGATGTATAATTATGTGCTTAATTCTAAAACTCTGGGCAAAACCGTCAATGAAAAAGACCTGGGAGTATGGGTGGATGACAAACTTAAATTCAGTGGCCAGTGTCAGGCAGCTGCTACAAAGGCAAATAAAATAATGGGATGCATTAAAAGAGGCATAGATGCTCATGAGGAGAACATAATTTTACCTCTATACAAGTCACTAGTTCGACCACACTTAGAATACTGTGCACAGTTCTGGTCTCCGGTGTTTAAGAAAGACATAGCTGAACTGGAGCGGGTGCAGAGAAGAGCGACCAAGGTTATTAGAGGACTGGGGGGTCTGCAATACCAAGATAGGTTATTACACTTGGGGCTATTTAGTTTGGAAAAACGAAGACTAAGGGGTGATCTTATTTTATTGTATAAATATATGAGGGGACAGTACAAAGACCTTTCTGATGATCTTTTTAATCATAGACCTGAAACAGGGACAAGGGGGCATCCTCTGCGGTTGGAGGAAAAAAGGTTTAAGCATAATAACAGACGCGGATTCTTTACTGTAAGAGCAGTGAGACTATGGAACTCTCTGCCGTATGATGTTGTAATGAGTGATTCATTACTTAAATTTAAGAGGGGACTGGATACCTTTCTGGAAAAGTATAATGTTACAGGGTATATACACTAGATTCCTCGATAGGGCGTTGATCCAGGGAACTAGTCTGATTGCCGTATGTGGAGTCGGGAAGGAATTTTTTTCCCCAATGTGGAGCTTACTCTTTGCACATGGGTTTTTTTTGCCTTCCTCTGGATCAACATGTTAGGTTAGGCTATGGGTTGAACTAGATGGACATATAGTCTTCCTTCAACCTTAATAACTATGTAACTATGTAACTATGTAACTATGCTGGAATTTTAGACCATTCTTCTTTGGCAAACTGCTCCAGGTCCCTGATATTTGGAGGGTTGTTGTGAATTCTGTGGCTGAATTCACTCCTGTGGTCACAAGTGGTACTGCAGCTTCTGAGCTTCCTCCCTCAGGTGTTCTGGTGAGCTCGTTAACTGCTTCATTACTTAACTCCGCCTGATGCTGCTATCCTGGCTCCTTGTCAATGTTTCAGTGTTGGATCTGAGCTTCTCCTGATTGTTCCTGTGACCTGCTGCTCTGTATAGCTAAGTGCCTTTTGCTTTTTGTTGCTTTTTTTCTGTCCAGCTTGTCTTTTGTTTTGCTGGAAGCTCTGAGACGCAAAGGGTGTACCGCCGTGCCGTTAGTTCGGCACGGTGGTTTTTTTTGCCCCCTTTGCGTGGTTTTGCTTTAGGGTTTTTTGTAGACTGCAAAGTTCGCTTTACTGTCCTCGCTCTGTCCTAGAATATCGGGCCCCACTTTGCTGAATCTATTTCATCCCTACGTTTTGTCTTTTCATCTTACTCACAGTCATTATATGTGGGGGGCTGCCTTTTCCTTTGGGGAATTTCTCTGGGGCAAGTCAGGCCTATTTTTCTATCTTCAGGCTAGCTAGTTTCTTAGGCTGTGCCGAGTTGCCTAGGTAGTTGTTAGGCGCAATCCACAGCCGCTTTTAGTTGTGTTTAGGATAGGATCAGGTGTGCAGTCTACAGAGTTTCCACGTCTCAGAGCTCGTTCTTGTATTTTTGGGTATTTGTCAGATCACTGTGTGCGCTCTGATCGCTAGCACACTGTGTTTCTGGATTGCCTTCATAACACCTGTCATTAGCAAACATAACAGTACAAGGAGCCAAACTAATGATTCTCAATAGAGGGAAAGAAAAAGTTCTGACATCATTTTTTTTTTTTTCTCTGCTCTGTGTTCATTTTTTTTTTTCCCCTAGACATTTGGGTGATTCTGGACACAGGTGTGGACATGGATATTCAGGGTCTGTGCTCTTCAATGGATAATCTCGTTATAAATGTACAAAAAATTCAAGATACTATTGATCAGAAATCTATGTTAGAACCAAGAATTCCTATTCCTGATTTGTTTTTTGGAGATAGAACTAAGTTTCTAAGTTTCAAAAATAATTGTAAGCTATTTCTGGCCTTGAAACCTCATTCTTCTGGTAATCCTATTCAACAGGTTTTGATTATTATTTCTTTTTTGCGCGGCGACCCTCAAGACTGGGCATTTTCTCTTGCGCCAGGAGACCCTGCATTGAGTAGTGTCGATGCGTTTTTCCTGGCGCTCGGATTGCTGTACGATGAGCCTAATTCAGTGGATCAGGCTGAGAAAAATTTGCTGGCTTTGTGCCAGGGTCAGGATGATATAGAAGTATATTGTCAGAAATTTAGGAAATGGTCAGTACTCACTCAGTGGAATGAATCTGCGCTGGCAGCTTTGTTCAGAAAGGGTCTCTGTGAGGCTCTTAAGGATGTCATGGTGGGATTTCCTATGCCTGCTGGTTTGAATGAGTCTTTGTCTTTGGCCATTCAGATCGGTCGACGCTTGCGCGAGCGTAAATCTGTGCACCATTTGGCGGTACTGCCTGAGGTTAAACCTGAGCCTATGCAGTGCGATAGGACTATGACTAGAGTTGAACGGCAGGAATACAGACGTCTGAATGGTCTGTGTTTCTACTGTGGTGATTCCACTCATGCTATTTCTGATTGTCCTAAGCGCACTAAGCGGTCCGCTAGGTCTGCCGTCATTGGTACTGTACAGTCCAAATTCCTTCTGTCCATTACCTTGATATGCTCTTTGTCGTCGTTTTCTGTCATGGCGTTTGTGGATTCGGGCGCTGCCCTGAATCTGATGGATTTGGATTATGCTAAACGTTGTGGGTTTTTCTTGGAGCCTTTGCGGTGTCCTATTCCATTGAGAGGAATTGATGCTACACCTTTGGCCAAGAATAAACCTCAATACTGGGCCCAGCTGACCATGTGCATGGCTCCTGCACATCAGGAAGTTATTCGCTTTCTGGTGTTGCATAATCTGCATGATGTGGTCGTGTTGGGGTTGCCATGGCTACAAACCCATAATCCAGTATTGGATTGGAATTCCATGTCGGTATCCAGCTGGGGTTGTCAGGGGGTACATGGTGATGTTCCATTTTTGTCGATTTCGTCATCCACCCCTTCTGAGGTCCCAGAGTTCTTGTCTGATTATCAGGATGTATTTGCAGAGCCCAAGTCCGATGCTCTACCTCCACATAGGGATTGTGATTGTGCTATCAATTTGATTCCTGGTAGTAAATTCCCTAAAGGTCGATTATTTAATTTATCCGTGCCCGAACACGCCGCTATGCGCAGTTATGTGAAGGAATCCCTGGAGAAGGGACATATTCGCCCATCGTCATCACCACTGGGAGCAGGGTTCTTCTTTGTAGCCAAGAAGGATGGTTCGCTGAGACCGTGTATTGATTACCGCCTTCTTAATAAGATCACTGTTAAATTTCAGTATCCCTTGCCATTGTTATCTGACTTGTTTGCTCGGATTAAGGGGGCTAGTTGGTTCACTAAGATAGATCTTCGTGGTGCGTATAATCTGGTGAGAATCAGGCAAGGAGATGAATGGAAAACTGCATTCAATACGCCCGAGGGTCATTTTGAGTATCTAGTGATGCCGTTCGGACTTGCCAATGCTCCATCTGTGTTTCAGTCTTTTATGCATGACATCTTCCGTGAGTATCTGGATAAATTCCTGATTGTTTACTTGGATGACATTTTGATCTTCTCAGATGATTGGGAGTCTCATGTGAAGCAGGTCAGAATGGTTTTTCAGGTCATGCGTGCTAACTCTTTGTTTGTGAAGGGATCAAAGTGTCTCTTCGGTGTGCAGAAAGTTTCATTTTTAGGGTTCATCTTTACCCCTTCTACTATTGAGATGGATCCAGTTAAGGTCCAAGCCATCCAGGATTGGATTCAGCCGACATCTCTGAAAAGTCTGCAAAAGTTCCTGGGCTTTGCTAATTTTTATCGTTGCTTCATCTGTAATTTTTCTAGCATTGCCAAACCATTGACCGATTTGACCAAGAAGGGTGCTGATTTGGTTAATTGGTCTTCTGCTGCTGTGGAAGCTTTTCAGGAGTTGAAGCGTCGTTTTTGTTCTGCCCCTGTGTTGTGTCAGCCAGATGTTTCTCTTCCGTTCCAGGTCGAGGTTGATGCTTCTGAGATTGGAGCAGGGGCGGTTTTGTCACAGAGAGGTTCTGATTGCTCAGTGATGAAACCATGTGCTTTCTTTTCCAGGAAGTTTTCGCCCGCTGAGCGTAAATATGATGTGGGCAATCGAGAGTTGCTGGCCTTGAAGTGGGCATTCGAGGAGTGGCGTCATTGGCTTGAAGGAGCTAAGCATCGCATGGTGGTATTGACTGATCATAAGAACTTGACTTATCTCGAGTCTGCCAAGCGCTTGAATCCTAGACAGGCCCGTTGGTCGTTATTTTTTGCCCGCTTCGACTTTGTGATTTCGTACCTTCCGGGCTCTAAAAATGTGAAGGCGGATGCTCTGTCTAGGAGTTTTGTGCCCGACTCTCTGGGTTTATCTGAGCCAGCGGGTATCCTCAAGGAAGGAGTCATTGTGTCTGCCATCTCCCCTGATTTGCGGCGGGTGCTGCAAAAATTTCAGGCGAATAAACCTGATCGTTGTCCAGCAGAGAAACTGTTCGTCCCTGATAGGTGGACTAATAAACTTATCTCTGAACTTCATTGTTCGGTGTTGGCTGGTCATCCTGGAATCTTTGGTACCAGAGAGTTAGTGGCTAGATCCTTCTGGTGGCCATCTCTGTCACGGGATGTACGTACTTTTGTGCAGTCCTGTGGGATTTGTGCTAGGGCTAAGCCCTGCTGTTCTCGTGCCAGTGGGTTGCTTTTGCCCTTGCCGGTCCCAAAGAGGCCTTGGACACATATTTCGATGGATTTCATTTCTGACCTTCCCGTTTCTCAAAAGATGTCAGTCATTTGGGTGGTCTGTGATCGCTTTTCTAAAATGGTCCATCTGGTGCCCTTGGCTAAATTGCCTTCCTCCTCTGATTTGGTACCTTTGTTCTTTCAGCATGTGGTTCGGTTGCATGGCATTCCTGAGAATATTGTTTCTGACAGAGGTTCCCAGTTTGTTTCAAGGTTTTGGCGAGCCTTTTGTGGTAGGATGGGCATTGACCTATCCTTTTCCTCGGCTTTCCATCCTCAGACTAATGGCCAGACCGAACGAACCAATCAGACCTTGGAAACATATCTGAGATGTTTTGTTTCTGCAGACCAGGATGATTGGGTGTCCTTTTTGCCGTTGGCTGAGTTCGCCCTTAATAATCGGGCCAGCTCGGCTACCTTGGTTTCTCCATTTTTTTGCAATTCTGGGTTCCATCCTCGTTTCTCTTCAGGACAGGTTGAGTCTTCGGACTGTCCTGGTGTGGATTCTGTGGTGGATAGGTTGCAGCAGATCTGGACTCAGGTAGTGGACAATTTGATCTTGTCCCAGGAGAAAGCTCAACTTTTCGCTAATCGCAGACGCCGTGTGGGTCCCCGACTTCGTGTTGGGGATCTGGTTTGGTTATCTTCTCGTCATATTCCTATGAAGGTTTCCTCTCCTAAATTTAAACCTCGTTTTATTGGTCCGTATAGGATTTCTGAGGTTCTCAATCCTGTGTCTTTTCGTTTGACCCTCCCAGACTCCTTTTCCATACATAATGTATTCCATAGGTCGTTGTTGCGGAGATACGTGGCACCTATGGTTCCATCTGTTGAGCTTCCTGCCCCGGTTTTGGTGGAGGGGGAATTGGAGTATATTGTGGAGAAGATTTTGGATTCTCGTGTTTCTAGACGGAAACTCCAGTATCTGGTTAAATGGAAGGGTTATGCTCAGGAAGATAATTCCTGGGTTTTTGCCTCTGATGTTCATGCTTCCGATCTTGTTCGTGCCTTTCATGCGGCTCATCCTGGTCGGCCTGGGGGCTCTGGTGAGGGTTCGGTGACCCCTCCTCAAGGGGGGGGTACTGTTGTGAATTCTGTGGCTGAATTCACTCCTGTGGTCACAAGTGGTACTGCAGCTTCTGAGCTTCCTCCCTCAGGTGTTCTGGTGAGCTCGTTAACTGCTTCATTACTTAACTCCGCCTGATGCTGCTATCCTGGCTCCTTGTCAATGTTTCAGTGTTGGATCTGAGCTTCTCCTGATTGTTCCTGTGACCTGCTGCTCTGTATAGCTAAGTGCCTTTTGCTTTTTGTTGCTTTTTTTCTGTCCAGCTTGTCTTTTGTTTTGCTGGAAGCTCTGGGACGCAAAGGGTGTACCGCCGTGCCGTTAGTTCGGCACGGTGGTTTTTTTTTGCCCCCTTTGCGTGGTTTTGCTTTAGGGTTTTTTGTAGACTGCAAAGTTCGCTTTACTGTCCTCGCTCTGTCCTAGAATATCGGGCCCCACTTTGCTGAATCTATTTCATCCCTACGTTTTGTCTTTTCATCTTACTCACAGTCATTATATGTGGGGGGCTGCCTTTTCCTTTGGGGAATTTCTCTGGGGCAAGTCAGGCCTATTTTTCTATCTTCAGGCTAGCTAGTTTCTTAGGCTGTGCCGAGTTGCCTAGGTAGTTGTTAGGCGCAATCCACAGCCGCTTTTAGTTGTGTTTAGGATAGGATCAGGTGTGCAGTCTACAGAGTTTCCACGTCTCAGAGCTCGTTCTTGTATTTTTGGGTATTTGTCAGATCACTGTGTGCGCTCTGATCGCTAGCACACTGTGTTTCTGGATTGCCTTCATAACACCTGTCATTAGCAAACATAACAGAGGGTGCCTTCTCCAAACTGCCATTTTTAGATCTCTCCACAGGTGTTCTATGGGATTCAGGTCTGGACTCATTGCTGGCCACCTTAGAAGTCTCCAGTGCTTTCTCTCAAACCATTTTCTAGTGCTTTTTGAAGTGTGTTTTGGGTCATTGTCCTGCTGGAAGACCCATGACCTCTGAGGGAGACCCAGCTTTCTCACACTGGGTCTACATTATGCTGCAAAATTTGTTGGTAGTCTTCAGACTTCATAATGCCATGCACACGGTCAAGCAGTCCAGTGCCAGAGGCAGCAAAGCAACCCCCAAAACATCAGGGAACCTCCGTCATGTTTGACTGTAGGGACCGTGTTCTTTTCTTTGAATGCCTCTTTTTTCTCCTGTAAACTCTATGTTGATGCCTTTGCCCAAAAAGCTCTACTTTTGTCTCATCTGACCAGAGAACATTCTTCCAAAACGTTTTAGGCTTTTTCAGGTAAGTTTTGGCAAACTCCAGCCTGGCTTTTTTATGTCTCGGGGTAAGAAGTGGGGTCTTCCTGGGTCTCCTACCATACAGTCCCTTTTCATTCAGACGCCGATGGATAGTACGGGTTGACACTGTTGTACCCTCGGACTGCAGGGCAGCTTGAACTTGTTGGATGTTAGTCTAGGTTCTTTATCCAACATCCGCACAATCTTGCGTTGAAATCTCTTGTCAATTTTTCTTTTCCGTCCACATTTAGGGTGGTTAGCCACAGCGCCATGGGCTTTAAACTTCTTGATGACACTGCGCACGGTAGACACAGGAACATTCAGGTCTTTGGAGATGGACTTGTAGCCTTGAGATTGCTCATGCTTCCTCACAATTTGGTTTCTCAAGTCCTCAGACAGTTCTTTGGTCTTCTTTCTTTTCTCCATGCTCAATGTGGTACACACAAGGACACAGGACAGAGGTTGAGTCAACTTTAATCCATGTCAACTGGCTGCAAGTGTGATTTAGTTATTGCCAACACCTGTTAGGTGCCACAGGTAAGTTACAGGTGCTGTTAATTACACAAATTAGGGAAGCATCACATGATTTTTCGAATGGTGCCAATACTTTTGTCCACCCCCTTTTTTATGTTTGGTGTGGAATTATATCCAATTTGGCTTTAGGACAATTCTTTTTGTGTTTTTTTCATTTAAGACAAATTAAATGAAGATAATAATACCAAAGAATTTGTGATTGCAATCATTTTCAGGAAGAAACTGAGTATTATCTGACAGAATTGCAGGGGTGTTAATACTTTTGGCCATGACTGTATATATCCGAATACTTATTTTGCCCTATATTTTTCTTTTATATACAAAAATGCCATGCAAATTCTGTAGTGAAGCAAGTGTATAAAATACCAAATAGGTCAAGGAAATTAGAATGATGTGGACTTATACTTGAGCCCCAATAATCTTGGATGGTTGCTTTGTTTGTGTGGTCATTTCCATCATGCTTTATGTGAAATACGAAAAAGCAGCAAATATACACTTGGCTGTTTCTGTACTTTCAGGGCTAGACAGTTTTTTTTAGATCAGCTGCAAGTCATCAGTCAGACCCAACTAATGAAGTTTTTGATCTATCCAGTAATTATGGGAGAGGGATAGCATAGGAAACTTAAAGGGCAGAAGATTATAGATTACGAGGATTTTGCCAACTATTTACTAAAGTGTGCCAATGTGTGTCAATAGGAGAGCGACCAACCTCCAATTCAGCCCTGCAGCTCCTTTGTTGTTTCCTTTTGCTTCTTTACCATAACTCCCAAGCAGTCTTGGGGTGATATTTGACACAGAACCTTTCATTATTCTCTATTTCCAATCAATTGCTCTCTCATGTTTCCTGCAGCTTTAAAAACAATTCGAGAATCCGACCTTTTCTCACCTTTGATACTGCAAAAACCTTTTGCTTTCGCTCTTATTCATTCTCATCTGGACTATTGCAACTCTTTACTGATCGGTCTTCCTCTAACCAAACTTTCTCCTCTCCAATCCATCCTGAATGCGGCAGCCGGGGTCGTATTTCTGTCCAGCCGCTTCACCGATGCCTCCACCCTGTGCCAGCCATTACACTGGTTACCCATTCACTACAAAATACAATATAAACTTATCACTGTAACCCACAAAGCTCTCCACAGTCCTGCACCACCCTACATCTCCTCTCTCATCTCTATCGCCCTACACGTGCCCTCCATTCTGCAACTGATCTAAGATTACCATCCTCCATAATCCATGCCTCCCAATTCCATCTCCAAGACTTCTCTCGTGCTGCACCAGTTTTCTGGAATGCACTTTCCCAGATGATCCGACTAATACCTAGCTACCACATTTTTAAGCGTGCTTTAAACACATCTCTTTAGACTGGCCTATGACTGGACTTCATTAATCTAACGCTTCCCTGTTCCCTCTTTCCAAATATAATTATTATTATGTATTAATATTTTCCCACACAGCAATGCCTCAGTATCCCAGCTCTGTAAAAAATTATAGCAGCTCTTACACTTACGGCTTGTTCAGATGAGCATATTATATGGACGCTTTACTGTCCAGTCACAATAACACAGCTGTTGTGAGTTCTGTTTTTGGGCTCCCTCTGGTGGTTACTGATGGTACTGGGTGATTTGTGTTCTGCTGTCTCTGGTATCCACCTGTTCTATTAGGATTTGGGAGTTTCCTATTTAACCGGGCTTTCTTGTCATTTCCCCGCCGGCTATCAAGGTTATCAGAGTGTTTTGTTACCTCAGCTTCTGGCTTCAGTAATCTTCAGGACAAGCTAAGTTTTTGATTTTCTTGTTCCACGTTTTGCTTTATTTTTGTCTTGTCCAGCTTGCATATAATTGTTTCTTTGCTGCTGGTTGCTCTAGTGGGCTGTAATTGCTCCTCATGTTCCATGAGTTGGAACATGAGTTCAAGTAATTGCAGGATGGTTTTTTGAAGGGTTTTTTGCTGACCGCGCAGTTTACTTTTGTATCCTCTGCTATCCAGTTTTAGCGGGCCTCATTTTGCTGAAGCTGTTTTCATACTGTGTATGTGCCTTCCTCTCATTTCACCGTCATTATATGTGGGGGGCTGCTATTTCTGTGGGGTATTTCTCTGGAGGCAAGAGAGGTCTGTGTTTCTTCTAATAGGGGAAGTTAGATCTTCGGCTGGTGCGAGACGTCTAGGATCAACGTAGGCACGTTCCCCGGCTATTGTTATTTGTGTGTTCAGGTTTAGGGTCGCGGTCAGCTTAGGTTCCATCACCCTAGAGCTCGTTGGTGCTTGTCCTTTTGTGATTCCCTGCCATTGGAATCATGACACACAGCACACTGACCAATGTAGCTCAATAGGGCTGATCAGATGACCGAGTGTCTATTTGCAAACACTGGCAACATGCAATATTCTCGTCTGTGTCTTGGATGAGTCTAGCCTATACAAGACTATGGGTGTGCAAAAAAGTGACAGGGAATCCAACATCCAAATGTTATACGTGGGATTTTTAAACCCCATTCATGTGTATGGAGAACGATTTTGCAAAAGAAATCTGTACTTTTGGATATACTGCAATTTCCCCCAAAAAAGTGTACTTTCCCAAATAATCCAGAACCAATATTTTAGTAATCTGCAGCAGTGAAATCATCACTTTTGGTGCCTACTAGCAGATTAATCGTCACATTCACTGCTCCGTAAATATATGTCAATATTTTTTTAATACAAGATACATGTAACAAGAAACGTTTTCCACTTTAAAAATATTATTATGCAAAACAACCATTAGAATGAAATTTATTACAGGTTTCTCTGATATTTTCCGATTTAAAGAATTCTAAGATGAGAATGACATCTCCTTTTGACATTTATACAGCTATGTTCATTTTCTGACAATTGCTGCTTTGTCTTCTTTTCTGTAGGTGATTTGTCAATCAATCCTCAAACACAATGAGAAAAAAAAACATCACTAGTTATTACGAATGGAAAATTAACATCTGAAACAAATAAAGGTCTCGTCTCCTTAAAAAGATAAAAAAGCAAAGTTCTTGTATGCAAATATCATCTTCAGAAAAGAAGAGGACAGGAACGGTGACGCCACCTATTGTGAGGGTGTAACAATATTAAAAGTCAATATTGACCCTTAATGAGCTTTGCGACATGACCGGTTATCCTTAAGGTACCTTCATACTCAGCAACTTTTGAACGATAACGATAGCGATCCGTGACGTTGCAGCGTCCTGGATAGCGATATCGTTGTGTTTGACACGCAGCAGCGATCAGGATCCTGCTGTGACATCGCTGGTTGGAGCTGAAAGTCCAGAACTTTATTTTGTCGCTGGATCTCCCGCAGACATCGCTGAATCGGCGTGTGTGACGCCGATCCAGCGATGTGTTCACTGGTAACCAGGGTAAACATCGGGTTACTAAGCGCAGGGCCGCACTTAGTAACCCGATGTTTACCCTGGTTACTATTGTAAATGTAAAAAAAAAAACACTACATACTTACATTCCGGTGTCTGTCACGTCCTTCGCCTTCAGCTTCCCACACTGACTGTGAGCGCCGGCCGGCCGTAAAGCAGAGCACAGCGGTGACGTCACCGCTGTACTTTCCGGCCGGCGCTCAGTCAGTGCGGGAAGCTGAAGGCGAGGGATGTGACAGACACTGGAATGTAAGTATGTAGTGTTTTTTTTTTTACATTTACAATGGTAACCAGGGTAAACATCGGGTTACTAAGCACGGCCCTGCGCTTAGTAACCCGATGTTTACCCTGGTTACCTGGGTACTTTGGCATCGTTGGTCGCTGGAGAGCTGTCTGTGTGACAGCTTTCCAGCGACCAAACAGCGACGCTGCAGCGATCGGCATCGTTGTCTAGATCGCTGCAGCGTCGCTAAATGTGACGGTACCTTAAGTCATGTGGAAAAGCTTATTAAAGAGGCCATATTGACTTTTAGGATTGATACCTCTAATGTAACAAGGCTCGATAAAGGGTCAATATTGACTTTTAGGGTATGTGCACACGTTGCGGATTTCCTGCGGATCCGCAGTGTTTTTTGCGGTGCAGAAGCGCTACAGATCCGCAAGTGATTTACAGTACAATGTAAATCAATGTGGAAAAAAAACGCTGTGCTAATGGTGCGGAAAATTCAGTGCGGAAACGCTGCGGATTAAAAGAAGTAGCATGTCACTTCTTTTTTGCGGATCTGCAGCGTTTTTGTACCCATTCCATTATAGAAATCCGCAGGGGTAAAAAACACTGAAAATGCGCAAAAAATCTGCAGCAAATCCGCACCAAAAACACGACAAATTCGCACCTGCGTTTTCTGCCAAGGGATGCAGAATCCGCACCAGAAATTCCTAAACCTATCCGCAACGTGTGCACATAGCCTTAGGATTGCTATTTCCAATAGGTGGTGGCTCTAGAGTTCTGGTCCTCTTCCTCTCTAAGTGGATATTTGCATATTTAATTTACCTGAGGAGCATTGCACGGTCTATAAAGGCCCCATACACAGTAGACTAACATCGGCCAAACCACCGATATCGATGGCTTCGGCAGACAGTCTAATTGTCGGGGGAGGTGTTGATAACGCATGTCTGATTTCGGTCTGCAGATCATATTGTTCTCACAGAGGTCAGTAAGTAAATGTAGTAAAATGTTAAATACTAGATATAGAAAATAATAATAAATAAAAATAATATAAGAAGAATAAAAAAACCCTCTCATCCAAACCAAATGCACCAATATAAAAAAATACTATGTGTCATGATTGCATTTTGCAAGTGTACCAGGTGCTCTGATCCTAATACATCCACTATCAAGAAAGTACATTTTGCAAAAAAGATGCAAATCTTACCCCGGTCACCAAATGTGTGCCTGCTGGAAGCCAGGCATTTCTGCTTTTATGACTATGCTAAAAAAACAATAATGCAACTACCGTATATACTCGTGTATAAGCCGAGTTATTCAGCATATTTTTTTGTGCTAAAAACGCCCCCCTCGGCTTATACACGAGTCATTGTCCAGAAAGCCAGCGGGGGAGGGGAGCGGCGGAGCAGCGTCAGGAGCCGGCGGCTGTGGCTGTAACTGTGCAGCTGCTAAAGAGAAATGAATATTCATTTCTCTTATAGCGCACAGTGACAGCTGCAGCCGCCGGCTTCCAGAAGACATCATACTCACCCTCCTCCGCGCCATCACTGCATCTCGATGGTCCCGGCGCCTGCAGCTCTTCCTGTGCTGATCAATTACGTGGCACCGCTCATTAAGGTAATGAAAATGCACGCATCACCACTCCCATAGGCGTGGAGCGCATATTCATGACCTTAATGAGCGGTGCCATGTGATCGCTTACCACAGGAAGAGCTGCAGGCGCCGGGACAGAGATGCTGCGACAGCCCGGAGAAGAGTGAGTATGATGTAGGTTTTTTGGAATAGGAAGCATGCATACCGGGAAAGGGGAGAGCCATCCACACAACGACGGGACCGGGGGAGCCATGCATACAACGATGGGACCGGGGGAGCCATTCATACAAGGATGGGACCGGGGGAGCCATGCATACAAGGATGGGACGGGGGGGAGCCATGCATACAAGGATGGGACCGGGGGGAGCCATGCATACAACGATGGGACGGGGGAGCCATGCACACAACGACGGGATCGGGGGAGCCATGCATGCAAGGATGGGACGGGGCGAGCCATGCATACAAGGATGGGATGGGGGGAGCCATGCATACAACGATGGGACGGGGGGAGCCATGCATACAACGATGGGACCGGGGAGAGCCATGCGTACAAGCATGGGACGGGGGGAGCCATGCATATGAGGATGAGATGGGGAGAGCCATGCATACAAGGATGGGACGGGGGGAGCCATGCACACAATGAAGGGACCGGGGGAGCCATGAATACAAGGATGGGACGGGGAGAGCCATGCATGCTAGGATGGGACCGGGGAAGCCATGCATACAAGGATGGGACTGGGGGAGCCATGCATACAAGGATGGGATCGGGGGGAGCCATGCATACAACGATGGGACGGGGGGAGCCATGCATACAACGATGGGACCGGGGAGAGCCATGTGTACAAGGATGGGACGGGGGGAGCCATGCATACGAGGATGAGATGGGGAGAGCCATGCATACAAGGATGGGACGGGGGAGCCATGCACACAACGACGGGACCGGGGGAGCCATGCATACAAGGATGGGATGGGGAGAGCCATGCATACAAGGATGGGACGGGGGAGCCATGCACACAACAACGGGACCGGGGGAGCCATGCATACAAGGATGGGACGGGGGGAGCCATGCATACAAGGATGGGACGGGGAGCCATGCATACAAGGATGGGATGGCGGGAGCCATGCATACAAGGATAGGATGGGGTAAGCCATGTATACAAGGATGGGATGGGGGAGCCATGCATACAAGGATGGGGGAGCCATGCATACGACGGGACCGGGGTTGCCATGCATACGACGGGACCGAGGGAGCCATGCATACAACAACGAAGGGACCAGGGGAGCCATGCATACAAGGATGGGACCGGGGGAGCCATGCATACAACGGGACCAGGGGAGTCGTGGATATGACAGGACTGGGGGAGCCATGCATACAATGATGGGACGAGGGGGGGAGCCTTGCATACCAGGACAGGACGGTGGAGGCCCCGCATACCAGGAGAGGAGTGACTGATACTGCCCAGCTGAGATCCTCCAAGCAGGAAGCTACAGAGACTCCAATCTGAACAGTTTAACCCCTGCACTGCTGAAAGACACCTGCTCCCTTTAATATGAGGGAGAATTACTTCCATTAAGTGCAGGCGTACGTGAACTGAGACGCTGCGGTCTTCTGGCTCCACTCTGTCGCTGTAAACCCCTCACATAATGTATATATGTTTGATTATTTATTTTTAATACATTGTTTTGTGGAAAAAAAAATTTGAGTGCGGTACTTTTATAATTTAGTTGTTTGAGTCCAAATACCATTTACTGAATATAATATGGAATATCCCAAAAATGTCAATAGAAAAAAAATTAAGCTAAATCATTTAAAAGAACTCACCTCTCATACACATATGATCTTAGTGAAAACCCAAAGCAAAAGATAAGCGCCAAAACCCCGGCAATAAGCGTATACTGTACTATCACCATTGCAACTGCATAGTAGTAAATAGTATCGTTACATTGGGCCGAATCGTTATATTCACTGATTACACCAAAGACCCAAACACTTCCTAAAATGGAGAAAAAAAATATTATTAAAAACACATTTAATGTAAATTAAATGAAGGCTGAAGTTCACACTGTGTATAATTTAACGCTAACATACGCTGCCATTTGCCAGACAGAGGCCAAAAGTGTGATTTTGTGGCCATTACCTTGCTGGTCTGCTTCTGCACACCTCTTAGGCTTATATGATAGTGAAAAAGGCTGTTCTTTCCTATACAAAGGACCACGGCAAAAGAAAAAAGTGTATCTGGAATTCATCCAGACTGTGACACCCTCCAAAGTGTATGTGCCCAACAGTGGCCACAAACACAGTCCGCACCTAGCCTTAGACTTTAATTCTACGTGGAATAAATGCATAAGATTGGTTTCCAAACTATAGAAAAAAAGACCCCGAAAGACAGAACAGGCAACAAAGTTTACCAAAATTGTACTGTTGCAGAAATATGCCTTATAAACATATTAGATTTTAGTGCAAACTGAGCCCCTAAAAGTCATAATTTGTAACAAAAAAGTGGCAAAAAAGTTACAGATTGCATAAGATTTTAATTTATGCAATAAGCTCACAGAAATTGTAAAAAGTAAGTATGGTTTCTCGTTCAGGTGGAGGAGAAGGAGGGCAATGTTAACAACTTTTACGTTTATTAAATGGGTGGTCCGAACTCCAAAGTAACTTTCCTTTTAAATTATTTTTTTAATGCCATAATCTAATCTATTGTCTAATATACTTTAATTAAGAATTCCCTATCCTTTGTTAACTACACAATATAACAGCTTTTTTTTTTTTCATTTCCTTTTTGATGACATTTTGTTTGAGAATCTCATTGTATGCTGGGATACTCAAAGGAAGTGTCATCAGGGGGCAGAGGCCTTGGTCACTTCTGCAATCCCTACAACTTCCCTGAAATGAAGCATCATCAGTCACACTCGTTTCAGGAGCTGTGCTAGTCCCTGCACACTGCGCAATGTGTGATGTGCACAATGACAGCGACTCTGTCACGCCGTTTATGGCGATAAAGGGGCAGGACGGCATATTGGGACCCGCACCTGTCCCTGCCACTATAATGGGGCCCTGACTTTCCCTTATCTCAGGGGTACCTATAATGGTTAGGAGGCCTGAGCCGCCAGCGTATCCCTGTCTCCTGTGCAGGCCCTATCAGTGGCCCCCTCTCCCCCCAAGGGAGGTGAACTGCACCAGTGTATAAATATGGGAATTAAACAGGGTATACAGACAAGGTAACTAAAATCTCAAACTCACCAAATGCTCACACAACCACAGAGGAAACTGTTGTGAATTCTGTGGCTGAATTCACTCCTGTGGTCACAAGTGGTACTGCAGCTTCTGAGCTTCCTCCCTCAGGTGTTCTGGTGAGCTCGTTAACTGCTTCATTACTTAACTCCGCCTGATGCTGCTATCCTTGCTCCTTGTCAATGTTTCAGTGTTGGATCTGAGCTTCTCCTGATTGTTCCTGTGACCTGCTGCTCTGTATAGCTAAGTGCCTTCTGCTTTTTTGTTGCTTTTTTTCTGTCCAGCTTGTCTTTTGTTTTGCTGGAAGCTCTGAGACGCAAAGGGTGTACCGCCGTGCCGTTAGTTCGGCACGGTGGGCTTTTTTTCCCCCCTTTGCGTGGTTTTGCTTTAGGGTTTTTTGTAGACTGCAAAGTTCGCTTTACTGTCCTCGCTCTGTCCTAGAATATCGGGCCCCACTTTGCTGAATCTATTTCATCCCTACGTTTTGTCTTTTCATCTTACTCACAGTCATTATATGTGGGGGGCTGCCTTTTCCTTTGGGGAATTTCTCTGGGGCAAGTCAGGCCTATTTTTCTATCTTCAGGCTAGCTAGTTTCTTAGGCTGTGCCGAGTTGCCTAGGTAGTTGTTAGGCGCAATCCACAGCCGCTTTTAGTTGTGTTTAGGATAGGATCAGGTGTGCAGTCTACAGAGTTTCCACGTCTCAGAGCTCGTTCTTGTATTTTTGGGTATTTGTCAGATCACTGTGTGCGCTCTGATCGCTAAGCACACTGTGTTTCTGGATTGCCTTCATAACACCTGTCATTAGCAAACATAACAGTACAAGGAGCCAAACTAATGATTCTCAATAGAGGGAAAGAAAAAGTTCTGACATCATTTTTTTTTTTTTTTCTGCTCTGTGTTCACTTTTTTTTTTCCCCTAGACATTTGGGTGATTCTGGACACAGGTGTGGACATGGATATTCAGGGTCTGTGCTCTTCAATGGATAATCTCGTTATAAATGTACAAAAAATTCAAGATACTATTGATCAGAAATCTATGTTAGAACCAAGAATTCCTATTCCTGATTTGTTTTTTGGAGATAGAACTAAGTTTCTAAGTTTCAAAAATAATTGTAAGCTATTTCTGGCCTTGAAACCTCATTCTTCTGGTAATCCTATTCAACAGGTTTTGATTATTATTTCTTTTTTGCGCGGCGACCCTCAAGACTGGGCATTTTCTCTTGCGTCAGGAGACCCTGCATTGAGTAGTGTCGATGCGTTTTTCCTGGCGCTCGGATTGCTGTACGATGAGCCTAATTCAGTGGATCAGGCTGAGAAAAATTTGCTGGCTTTGTGCCAGGGTCAGGATGATATAGAAGTATATTGTCAGAAATTTAGGAAATGGTCAGTACTCACTCAGTGGAATGAATCTGCGCTGGCAGCTTTGTTCAGAAAGGGTCTCTCTGAGGCTCTTAAGGATGTCATGGTGGGATTTCCTATGCCTGCTGGTTTGAATGAGTCTTTGTCTTTGGCCATTCAGATCGGTCGACGCTTGCGCGAGCGTAAATCTGTGCACCATTTGGCGGTACTGCCTGAGGTTAAACCTGAGCCTATGCAGTGCGATAGGACTATGACTAGAGTTGAACGGCAGGAATACAGACGTCTGAATGGTCTGTGTTTCTACTGTGGTGATTCCACTCATGCTATTTCTGATTGTCCTAAGCGCACTAAGCGGTCCGCTAGGTCTGCCGTCATTGGTACTGTACAGTCCAAATTCCTTCTGTCCATTACCTTGATATGCTCTTTGTCGTCATTTTCTGTCATGGCGTTTGTGGATTCGGGCGCTGCCCTGAATCTGATGGATTTGGATTATGCTAAACGTTGTGGGTTTTTCTTGGAGCCTTTGCGGTGTCCTATTCCATTGAGAGGAATTGATGCTACACCTTTGGCCAAGAATACACCTCAATACTGGGCCCAGCTGACCATGTGCATGGCTCCTGCACATCAGGAAGTTATTCGCTTTCTGGTGTTGCATAATCTGCATGATGTGGTTGTGTTGGGGTTGCCATGGCTACAAACCCATAATCCAGTATTGGATTGGAATTCCATGTCGGTATCCAGCTGGTGTTGTCAGGGGGTACATGGTGATGTTCCATTTTTGTCGATTTCGTCATCCACCCCTTCTGAGGTCCCAGAGTTCTTGTCTGATTATCAGGATGTATTTGAAGAGCCCAAGTCCGATGCTTTACCTCCGCATAGGGATTGTGATTGTGCTATCAATTTGATTCCTGGTAGTAAATTCCCTAAAGGTCAATTATTTAATTTATCCGTGCCCGAACACGCCGCTATGCGCAGTTATGTGAAGAAATCCCTGGAGAAGGGACATATTCGCCCATCGTCATCACCACTGGGAGCAGGGTTCTTCTTTGTAGCCAAGAAGGATGGTTCGCTGAGACCGTGTATTGATTACCGCCTTCTTAATAAGATCACTATTAAATTTCAGTATCCCTTGCCATTGTTATCTGACTTGTTTGCTCGGATTAAGGGGGCTAGTTGGTTCACTAAGATAGATCTTCGTGGTGCGTATAATCTGGTGAGAATCAGGCAAGGAGATGAATGGAAAACTGCATTCAATACGCCCGAGGGTCATTTTGAGTATCTAGTGATGCCATTCGGACTTGCCAATGCTCCATCAGTGTTTCAGTCCTTTATGCATGACATCTTCCGAGAGTACCTGGATAAATTCCTGATTGTGTACTTGGATGACATTTTGATCTTCTCAGATGATTGGGAGTCTCATGTGAAGCAGGTCAGAATGGTTTTTCAGGTCCTGCGTGCTAACTCTTTGTTTGTGAAGGGATCAAAGTGTCTCTTCGGTGTGCAGAAAGTTTCATTTTTAGGGTTCATCTTTACCCCTTCTACTATCGAGATGGATCCAGTTAAGGTCCAAGCCATCCAGGATTGGATTCAGCCGACATCTCTGAAAAGTCTGCAAAAGTTCCTGGGCTTTGCTAATTTTTATCGTCGCTTCATCTGTAATTTTTCTAGCATTGCCAAACCATTGACCGATTTGACCAAGAAGGGTGCTGATTTGGTTAATTGGTCTTCTGCTGCTGTGGAAGCTTTTCAGGAGTTGAAGCGTCGTTTTTGTTCTGCCCCTGTGTTGTGTCAGCCAGATGTTTCTCTTCCGTTCCAGGTCGAGGTTGATGCTTCTGAGATTGGAGCAGGGGCGGTTTTGTCACAGAGAGGTTCTGATTGCTCAGTGATGAAACCATGTGCTTTCTTTTCCAGGAAGTTTTCGCCCGCTGAGCGTAATTATGATGTGGGCAATCGAGAGTTGCTGGCCATGAAGTGGGCATTCGAGGAGTGGCGTCATTGGCTTGAAGGAGCTAAGCATCGCGTGGTGGTATTGACTGATCATAAGAACTTGACTTATCTCGAGTCTGCCAAGCGCTTGAATCCTAGACAGGCCCGTTGGTCGTTATTTTTTGCCCGCTCCGACTTTGTGATTTCGTACCTTCCGGGCTCTAAAAATGTGAAGGCGGATGCTCTGTCTAGGAGTTTTGTGCCCGACTCTCCGGGTTTATCTGAGCCAGCGGGTATCCTCAAGGAAGGAGTCATTGTGTCTGCCATCTCCCCTGATTTGCGGCGGGTGCTGCAAAAATTTCAGGCGAATAAACCTGATCGTTGTCCAGCAGAGAAACTGTTCGTCCCTGATAGGTGGACTAATAAACTTATCTCTGAACTTCATTGTTCGGTGTTGGCTGGTCATCCTGGAATCTTTGGTACCAGAGAGTTAGTGGCTAGATCCTTCTGGTGGCCATCTCTGTCACGGGATGTACGTACTTTTGTGCAGTCCTGTGGGATTTGTGCTAGGGCTAAGCCCTGCTGTTCTCGTGCCAGTGGGTTGCTTTTGCCCTTGCCGGTCCCAAAGAGGCCTTGGACACATATTTCGATGGATTTCATTTCTGACCTTCCCGTTTCTCAAAAGATGTCAGTCATTTGGGTGGTCTGTGATCGCTTTTCTAAAATGGTCCATCTGGTGCCCTTGGCTAAATTGCCTTCCTCCTCTGATTTGGTACCTTTGTTCTTTCAGCATGTGGTTCGGTTGCATGGCATTCCTGAGAATATTGTTTCTGACAGAGGTTCCCAGTTTGTTTCAAGGTTTTGGCGAGCCTTTTATGGTAGGATGGGCATTGACCTATCCTTTTCCTCGGCTTTCCATCCTCAGACTAATGGCCAGACCGAACGAACCAATCAGACCTTGGAAACATATCTGAGATGTTTTGTTTCTGCAGACCAGGATGATTGGGTGTCCTTTTTGCCGTTGGCTGAGTTCGCCCTTAATAATCGGGCCAGCTCGGCTACCTTGGTTTCTCCATTTTTTTGCAATTCTGGGTTCCATCCTCGTTTCTCTTCAGGACAGGTTGAGTCTTCGGACTGTCCTGGTGTGGATTCTGTGGTGGATAGGTTGCAGCAGATCTGGACTCAGGTAGTGGACAATTTGATCTTGTCCCAGGAGAAAGCTCAACTTTTCGCTAATCGCAGACGCCGTGTGGGTCCCCGACTTCGTGTTGGGGATCTGGTTTGGTTATCTTCTCGTCATATTCCTATGAAGGTTTCCTCTCCTAAATTTAAACCTCGTTTTATTGGTCCGTATAGGATTTCTGAGGTTCTCAATCCTGTGTCTTTTCGTTTGACCCTCCCAGACTCCTTTTCCATACATAATGTATTCCATAGGTCGTTGTTGCGGAGATACGTGGCACCTATGGTTCCATCTGTTGAGCCTCCTGCCCCGGTTTTGGTGGAGGGGGAATTGGAGTATATTGTGGAGAAGATTTTGGATTCTCGTGTTTCTAGACGGAAACTCCAGTATCTGGTTAAATGGAAGGGTTATGCTCAGGAAGATAATTCCTGGGTTTTTGCCTCTGATGTTCATGCTTCCGATCTTGTTCGTGCCTTTCATGCGGCTCATCCTGGTCGGCCTGGGGGCTCTGGTGAGGGTTCGGTGACCCCTCCTCAAGGGGGGGGTACTGTTGTGAATTCTGTGGCTGAATTCACTCCTGTGGTCACAAGTGGTACTGCAGCTTCTGAGCTTCCTCCCTCAGGTGTTCTGGTGAGCTCGTTAACTGCTTCATTACTTAACTCCGCCTGATGCTGCTATCCTTGCTCCTTGTCAATGTTTCAGTGTTGGATCTGAGCTTCTCCTGATTGTTCCTGTGACCTGCTGCTCTGTATAGCTAAGTGCCTTCTGCTTTTTTGTTGCTTTTTTTCTGTCCAGCTTGTCTTTTGTTTTGCTGGAAGCTCTGAGACGCAAAGGGTGTACCGCCGTGCCGTTAGTTCGGCACGGTGGGCTTTTTTTGCCCCCTTTGCGTGGTTTTGCTTTAGGGTTTTTTGTAGACTGCAAAGTTCGCTTTACTGTCCTCGCTCTGTCCTAGAATATCAGGCCCCACTTTGCTGAATCTATTTCATCCCTTTTGTCTTTTCATCTTACTCACAGTCATTATATGTGGGGGGCTGCCTTTAGGGTTTTTTGTAGACTGCAAAGTTCGCTTTACTGTCCTCGCTCTGTCCTAGAATATCGGGCCCCACTTTGCTGAATCTATTTCATCCCTTTTGTCTTTTCATCTTACTCACAGTCATTATATGTGGGGGGCTGCCTTTTCCTTTGGGGAATTTCTCTGGGGCAAGTCAGGCCTATTTTTCTATCTTCAGGCTAGCTAGTTTCTTAGGCTGTGCCGAGTTGCCTAGGTAGTTGTTAGGCGCAATCCACAGCCGCTTTTAGTTGTGTTTAGGATAGGATCAGGTGTGCAGTCTACAGAGTTTCCACGTCTCAGAGCTCGTTCTTGTATTTTTGGGTATTTGTCAGATCACTGTGTGCGCTCTGATCGCTAAGCACACTGTGTTTCTGGATTGCCTTCATAACACCTGTCATTAGCATACATAACAGGAAACACAGAAGGGAAGAGAAGGAAAAAACAAGGAAGGAAAACAGGTTTAACATGCAACCAAAACAGCAGACAACAATCTCTGTAAATAAACTTCCAAGATCCAAACACCACGCTCCTTCCCACTTCAAACCAGGCAGCAGAACTGATCACTGACAACAGTTGTAGTCAAAGCTGAGTCCATATAGGAGAGGAGATTACAAAAACCAAATCAGCTGAGAGACCCAGCTCTCAGCAACTTCAGTAACAAGGTTTAACTCCTGCCCTGCTGGCACAAGACAGCCAGGTCAGAATTCAGGAGAAGAGCTTCTGTTCATCGTGTGTGAACGAGGCCCATAGCGCTGCGGTTCTCTGGAACCTCTCTGTCGGGGTAGCCCCGTGACAGGCTCTCTGTTGTCAGCTCAGATCAGCAATAATGGGTTGGCAACAGGGCACGCTGTCAGAATACCCAGCATGCAGAGACCAGCGTCGCCCCCATAAGGCTTCTTTCACACTTCCGTCGTTCGGGGTGCGTGATAATGCAGTGAAGTGACGTATCAACGGATGTTGTACAAATAGTGGAAAACGTGTACAACGCATCCCATCCAGTGTTATGACGGATTCGTCGAAGGAGTTCCTGCCTGCATTTTCAGGTATTAAAAAAAGCCTTCCGGGCATGCTCAGAATGAAAAAACGGGATACGTCGCTGGATTCCTGTGTTTGATAGTCAGCAACGGATCCTGCGTCCATAGGCTTCCATTATAGCCAAATCGTCGCTGACTGATTTTCCGACGTGCAGAATCGTTCCTCTGAACGTTTTCTCCGCACGACGGACCGCTATTTTCCGACGGATCCAGTGCACGATGGATGAAACAGATGGCCATCCATTACAATCTGTCGCTAATACAAGTCTATGGGAAAAAAAACAGGATCCTGCAGAAAAATTTGCGGGATCCTGTTTTTTCAAAACTCGACGGATTTCGACGGGAGGAAAAAGACGGAAGTGTGAAAAAGGCCTAAGTGACGTCACTGGTCTCTGTACATCGGGTAAACAGATACAGCTCTGGTGTCAGTTATTTACTGCTGATCTGAGCCGTTAGCAGAGAGCGAGCTGACATTGTGCACATCGCATAGTAAGTACACAGTGCACAGGGACTAGCCCAGCCCCGGAAACGAGTGTCACTGATGAGGCTTGCAGGGAGGTTTCAGGGGCTGTGACAGTTCCTCTGACCCCTGATAACACTTGTACTGAGTATACGAGCAGGCACTGGGATTCTGAAATGAAGGGTCATCAACAAGGACGTAAAAAAAAATGAATATCAGTTAAGTAGAGTACTTAGGGAAGGAAAGGGAATTTTTCATGCAAGTATATTAGAAAATAGTTTAGAATATAGTGCTGAAAAGTTAAGGATTAGGAGGAAAATTACTCTGGACTTCGGACCACCCCTTTACGGTTTTAGATTGGATTTATGCACAGAGGACCCAAAGCTTACATCTAGTTCCATAAATGACCAAACCTTAGTTTGTGAATCTGGCCTTATATGTTATGAGAGGCAATTCAGTATCACAATGGACATGGAGGTCAGAGCACATACAGTGATCTGACAATAACCCAAAATAATAGAACGAGCTCTGAGACGTGGGAACTCTGCAGACCGCAATCCCTGATCCTCTCCAAACACAACTAGAGGCAGCCGTGGATTGCGCCTAACGCTACCTATGCAACTCGGCACAGCATGAGAAACTAACTAGCCTGAAGATAGAAAAAATAAGCCTACCTTGCCTCAGAGAAATACCCCAAAGGAAAAGGCAGCCCCCCACATATAATGACTGTGAGTAAGATGAAAAGACAAACGTAGGGATGAAATAGATTCAGCAAAGTGAGGCCCGATATTCTAGACAGAACGAGGATAGGAAAGATAACTTTGCGGTCTACACAAAACCCTAAAGAAAACCACGCAAAGGGGCAAAAAGACCCTCCGTACCGAACTAACGGCACGGAGGTACACCCTTTGCGTCCCAGAGCTTCCAGCAAAACAAATAGACAAGCTGGACAGAAAAAATAGCAACAAATAGCAAAGAAGCACTTAGCTATGCAGAGCAGCAGGCCACAGGAATGATCCAGAGAAACACAAGTCCAACACTGGAACATTGACAGGAAGCATGAATCAAAGCATTAGGTGGGGTTAAGTAGAGAAGCACCTAACGACCTCACCAGATCACCTGAGGGAGGAAACTCAGAAGCAGCAGTACCAGTTTCCTCCACAAACGGAAGCTCCCAGAGAGAATCAGCCGAAGTACCACTTGTGACCACAGGAGGGAGCTCTGCCACAGAATTCACAACACTTATAGTAATGCTGAATATGCAAACATAATCTACCAGCTGTTTCCACTGCGCCTCTGATGCAGAGGTGAACTTAGGTTTAGCTATTTTATTACAGAGGTTACTCATTACTTTTTTCTTGATGACTTATCTTTAGGATAGTCTTAAAGGGGTGGTCAGATCCCTAAATTGCCCTTTATAAATATGTATTTTAAACCCCTAACCACTTTTGTAATTTGCTTTACTTTAAAATACCCTACACTTCCCCCCTTTTTTTTTTACTTCACCCCCTGTGACATTTTGTTTGCTGGGAATCTCAAACGGGATGTCATCAGGAGGATGGCTGTTGTGAATTCTGTTGTCAAGCTCCCTCCTGTGATCATGAATGGTACTTCGGCTGGTTCTGTCCATGGGCTTCCTCTGGTGGTGGTGAGTGGGGCTGCGGCTTCTGAGGTTCCTTCCACAGGTGACGAGGTTAATTCGTTAGCTGGCTGCTCTATTTAACTCCACCTAGATCATTGCTCCATGCCACCTGTCAATGTTCCAGTATTGGTCTAGTTCACTCCTGGATCGTTCTAGTGACCTGTCTTCCCAGCAGAAGCCAAGTTCCTGCTTGTTTTTCTCTGGTTTGCTATTTTTCTGTCCAGCTTGCTATTTTGATTGTTGTCTTGCTTGCTGGAAGCTCTGGGACGCAGAGGGAGCGCCTCCGCACCGTGAGTCGCTGCGGAGGGTCTTTTTGCGCCCTCTGCGTGGTCTTTTTGTAGTTTTTTGTGCTGACCGCAAAGTTACCTTTCCTATCCTCTGTCTGTTCAGTAAGTCGGGCCTCACTTTGCTAAATCTATTTCATCTCTGTGTTTGTAATTTTCATCTTTACTCACAGTCATTATATGTGAGGGCTGCCTTTTCCTTTGGGGAATTTCTCTGAGGCAAGGTAGGCTTTATTTTTCTATCTTTAGGGCTAGCTAGTTCCTTAGGCTGTGTCGAGTTGCATAGGGAGCGTTAGGAGCAATCCACAGCTATTTCTAGTGTGTGTGATAGGATTAGGGATTGTGGTCAGCAGAGTTCCCACGTCTCAGAGCTCATCCTATATTATTAGTAACTATCAGGTCATTCCGTGTGCTCTTAACCACCAGGTCCATTATTGTCCTGACCACCAGGTCATAACAGATGGCCCTATACTCACAGACCCCTTCTATCACCACACCTGGAACAGGACAATCATCAGGTAGCAGCTCTGAGGACACGTATTATAGTTTCTTTCCTCATCGCCTTCTGATGAGATCCAGACTCCATAGCTCTGACAGTAGCTGTGAGAGAGGCGAGAGCAGCGCCAGCACACTTCTTCTGTCGCCACCCTGAAATGGAGCAGAATCAGGAATCAGCACTGCTGTCGCTCACCCTGCTTTTATCACGGCACCCTGATGGTGTCCTGTTTCAGAGATACAAACGGAGGGCCGGTGGTAAGAGAAAAAGTGTGCCGGCACTGCATTCACTTCTCTCACAACTATTGATTCTAGACATTATCAGAGGGCGACGATGATAGAAACTGTGATAAGTGACTGCAGCACTGCCTGCTAATGACGTCCTGTTCCAGGCGGGGTGCTAGAAGGGAGAAGTGACTGCAGGGCCATCATACTCTGATGTCTTGTTTCAAACTCCTCTCGAGCAAAATAAGAAGTAAAGTTAAAGAAAACTAATAAAGGCATTAGCTCTATAGGGAATTCTGAAGTAAAGTAAATTACAAAAGTGTTTAGGGTGTTTTAAAGATGGATATTTATAAAGGGCATTATAGGTATCGGACTTATAATTTTAAAATCAGCTTTATGATTGTTTTTAATGTTCTTTTATTCATAAGCATGACAACTATTAAAAATGCCTACCTGTTATAAGCCAAGCAAAGCTAAAAGTTAAAATGACACCTCCTAGAACTCTGCTGTATATGTCCCACATCCATGCCAGAAAATATAATAAAACAGCCACCAAGAACGTGACTCCAGAAACCATCAGATAGATAGGTATGAACGGCTGGAGCGGGCAATCATCTTTATATACGGCTCCTGTGGATAAGCAAGAGGACGGGACAGGTTAGTAGCCTTCCAATAATACAAAGGAAGATGCTTTAAAGAAACATGTGGCGCATCAGACATTTATATAGTGGCTGGACCGATAGTAAAATTCTGTGGCCCATATGTACAGAATGCGGTGGATTTTATTTATCCTCAGCGTGGGAATAGGATTTATGTAACCACAATCTACAGTGGCATGAAAAAGTTTGTGCACCCCTGGTCAAAATTACTGTTATTGTGAACAGTTAAGCAAGTTGAAGATGAAATGATCTCTAAAAGGCCTAAAGTTAATGATGACACATTTCCGTTTGTATTTTACGCAAAAATACTGTATATATATTTTTATATATATATATTTTTCATCGTTTACATTTTAAAAATTACAAAAAAGGAAAATGGACCGATGTAAACGTTTGGGCACCTTGTATGGTTAGTACCTAGCAGCTCCCCCTTTTGAAAGTCACACAGCTTGTAAACATTTGTTTTAGCCAGACAAGAGTCTTTCGATTGTTTGGGGGATTTTTATCGATTTTTTTTCCTTGGAAAATTTGTGTGAAATGAGATCTCATCATTTAAAAAAAAAGGAGCTAATAGACCCAAAATGCCTCATTATGTCACAACTGTAAAGGATCTTCTTTTTCCCTCACTGGTCGTGAGAATGATACTTTCATGATGGAGTGCGCCTCTTTGGATGCCCTTCAACTCTTTTTGCAAAAATGTTCATACTTTTTTTTAATTTCAGAGCTGGAGTGGTACTACTCCTTCATTGGACGCCTCCCCCTGTTTGGTGCAGGTTCTGGCGATGAGCCCGCACATTTTCCGGCACATGTCAGCTGATCTGATCGGCTGACATGTGCCCCTAACAGCCGCAAGAGGAATCACGATCCACCCGTGACTGTTAACAAACTCTGACAGTGGCATTTAACATGCACTCGCAGGAAGCGCGTCATTACCTCTACCCTGCGCCCGTGTCACATGACCGCAGATCGCCGATGGGTCGGTATGGGTTGCCGATGGTCGGTATGACAACCAGAGGTCTCCTGGAGACCTTTATTCTTGTCACTGCCAGATTGCTATGAGCGCTGCCTGATGGTCGTCGCTCATAGCAAGTGAGTAATTCTGCTATATACAGGTGATCTGTGCATCGCCTGTATGTAGCAGAGCCGATCGAGTTATGGCAGCTCCTAGCCTCCCATGGAGACTATTGAAGCATGCCAAAAGTAGAGAAAAATGTTTTTAAAAATATTTTAAAAATTAAAAAAATATAAAAGTTCAAATCACCACCCCTTTCTCTCCATTCAAAATTAAACAATTAACAAAAAATGAAACCTACACATATTTGGTATTGCCGCGTTCAGAATTGCCTGCTCTATCAATAATAAAAAGGATTAACTTGATTGCTAAACAGCGTAGCGAGAAAAAAGTAAAAATGCCAGAATAACGTTTTTTGGTCACCACAACATTGCATTAAAATGCAATAACGGGCGATCAAAAAAACATATCTGCACCAAAATGGGATCAATAAAAACGTCAGCTCAGTATGCAAAAAATAAGCCCTCACCCAACCCAAGATCACAAAAAATGGAGACACTACGGGTCTTGGAAAAAGGCACAATTTTTTTTTTTTTTTGCAAAGTTTGGAATTTTTTTTACCTTTTAAATAAAAAAGAACCTAGACATGTTTGGTGTCTATGAACTCATAATGACATGGAGAATCATAATGGCAGGTCATTTTTAGCATTTAGTGAACATAGTAAAAAAGCCAAACAAAAAACAAGTGTGAGATTGCACTTTTTTTGCAATTTCACCGCACTTGGAATTTTTTTTCCCATTTATGAGTACATGACATGGTAAAACCAATGGTGTCGTTCAAAAGTACAACTCGTCCCGCAAAAAAACAAGCCCTCACATGGCCATATCGACCAAAAGATAAAAATGTTATGGCCATGGGAAGAAGGGGAGCAAACAATGGAACCGCAAAACTGAAAATACCCCTGGTCCTTAAGGGGTTAAAGAGGTTGTCCACTAGTTTAACATTGACGACCTGTCCTCAGAGTAGGTCATCAATGTCTGATCAGTGGGAGTGTGACACCCAGCACCCCTGCCGATCAGATGTTCCCAGGGTTGTCGCGTCTAGAACTGCCCAGTTACAGAGCTGCACAGCACAGCCCCGTCGACGGAAGAGTTGCAGAGGCCGGGTACTGTGCATTCGACCCCTATTGATTTGAATAGGTGATGTGCAGTACCTGGCCACAGCCACCATTCAGTCGATGGATCTGTGCTGTGCAGCTCTGTAACTGGGCAGTTCCGGACGCCGCCAACAATGAGAACAGCTGATTGGGATGCCCCCACCGATCAGACACTGATGACTTAACCTTTATCAATGATAAAGTAGTGGACAACCTCTATAATCATCAATATCAGATCATTGGGACCTTGAATCGAAGCAGATTGCAGAGACTAGAGAAGAGCAGATCTGCCAAAATTCCTATTTGCTCAATCACATGAATATTATTGGGAAATAAGCTACAGGGATATTAGCTCTTCTGCCTTCCTTCTTCTGTAGCTTAAAAAAAACCCTCTTCTACCATGTTGTGTAAGAGCGGTGGACTGTCCGACTGCATCCTGCCCCTGAAAACAATGATTGTGTCATCTAAAAAAACATCATGCGTTTTGTATAGATATTGTGTCATGTGAAGTGTGAACTATGTACTGCGGTTTTGGTGTAAAAAGCAGGCACTTCCTGATAGTGAGTCAGGTAGGGAAGTACAGTAACAAAGTCAAGTTCAGGGGCAGTGGGCTGCTAGGGCCAGCATGTATTACTTGTTCAAGGCAGTGGGCGGCCGTACTGATATCCCTTGCAGACATTCATCATCAGACTCCGTGTGGGAGCTGATGGGCGCATTGTGTCCTCTGGTGCGCAGTGGAAGATGGATGCGGAATCGTATGGAGGGCGGATGTCTGATCTCGGGTGCACTGCGGAACCGGACAGGAGATCCCTGGGGCTGACGGAGCCAGTGGGCATAGGGATAGTCCAGGAGATACAAATGGCAGGGCTAAAAATGTGTTGTCCTAAAGAAGTAAGGAACAAGAAATGTTTGGTTGTTGCAATTAACTTAGTGTCCCCCTGAGCTGTGTGCGGCAGCTCCTGAAGATGGAGGCCTGGAGACAGTGGAGGCCTGCGGACTACAAGTGAGTGTGATGCACGCTCCATGAGACAGCACACTGGAACTGGAACACTGCTTTCTTGTAGAGCGCCAGAGCGTAACCGGACAGCAACTCGGTCATGACTACCGCTCTTTACAGCTGTAAAATATCGTTCATAGGCATCAGTGTTCCAATTACCCAGCAGAGGTATCCACATGTATCCAACAATTAAAATATAACATTCTTTTTTAATTTCATAAATCAATAATACACATGAAAATAAGCAACTCTGTAATATATCCTATCAGAAAAGTCTTCTTCTTTTGCTTCCAGAACTGATCTTTCATTTTCAAAATTCTCAATTCACAGGTAAAATCTATATTAAGTGAAGACAGATTTCCCCATTACTGAGATAGGAGATGACAGTTGGTGCCCATAAAGCTCTATGCATAGGAAGGGGGAGGGCTTTGCCTCTAGTTCGTCCCTTCTTCTCCTCTCTACATAGAATGTTATCAGCACCAACTGTCATCTCCTATCTCAGCAATGTAACAATCTGTCTTCACTGAATACAGATTTTACTCATGAATGGAGAGTAAACCGTCAGTTCCAGGAGAGAAAGAAGCAGATTTCTCCAATAAGATCTATCACAAAGTTGCTTATTTCCATGTGCACTATTGATTTATGAAATAAAAATTGAAACGACGGTTAGTCTGTAAGGTATATTCTGTGGATATTTATTATTATATTCGTCCCAGCTTCTAGACAGTACCTTGCAGCTAAAAAAAAATATCTTTATAATTCACAAAGCCTTTATTAATTCAAGACAGAAAAAAAAATCATTAAATAATGAAGTATTAAAAAACAGGGGGAAAAAATGCCAAATACAATATGTCATTCCCTTTATGGTAAAAATGACATTTTTTTGCTTTGTTTTGTAGGTTATTAAAGATATAGTGATACGAAATTTAAATATATTATTTTTTCTTTTACTACTTAAAAAAAAAAATAAAAAAATAGGTCGAGTCTGTATTTTCTGATACCCATATTTCTTTTTTTACAGATGATTTTTTTTTGGAGGGGGCGCTGAAGTGAGACCCCTGCCCTGCATCCAACCATTCGATTGAACGCTGGTGCTCAAATCCAACCTTCATATAGGCGGAATGTCGCCAAAGGGGTTAACAGTCCCGGCGGACATGATCTCAGAATGATTCGTTGAATTGAAATCTTTCCTCAACGTCGTCATATGATCACACAGACCAATCTTGATTTTATTTCCGACGGTAGCGCTAATGACATTGTGTAACATTACTTACCCATTACAATCATCACTGTGCTCATTGCAGTCCAATAAGTAATATCCCGTACACCTAGAATTAACAGATGATAATTTATCTTTTGTATCACACTATATACTATGGAAAATAAAGTAAAATAATAAAGTATAAGTAAAGTCAAACTTGAGCATATTTCACTATATGCCTAAATCTACTTGTTTTTTTTAGGTTAAGAAAAGCGCTGGTCTGGCACCGAAACGCGTTAGTGAATAAAAACCTTGTTCATACCCTACGGATCTCATCCATTGGGCTGGCTCATATTGCTGTATAGCACCGATGTTTTGAAAGGATTCAGCATCAGGTCCCTCATTAATGCCCGAGCCACCTGTTACTTTGTAGCACAGATCTGTTAGGGCCGCAAAACCAAACAACGTTGTTTATGTAGAAAAGTCTTTGTTTCATAGAAAAACTCAAAACAGAAAAGATTTTCTGATACAACAACGCCCTGCTCACGACACTGCACAGCACCTCTCCTGTATATATACACTGCACAGCACCTCTCCCCCTGTATATATACACTGCACAGTACCTCTCCCCTGTATATATACACTGCACAGTACCACTCCTCCTGTATATATACACTGCACAGCACCTCTCCCCCTGTATATATACACTGCACAGCACCTTTCCTCCTGTATATATACACTGCACAGCACCTCTCCTGCATATATACACTGCACAGAACCTTTCCTCCTGTATATATACACTGCACAGTACCACTCCTCCTGTCCTGTATATATACACTGCAGAATTTACAATAGCTGTCACTCATGTAAGAAGTGAAATCTGGCATTGTACTATACATTTCTCTGCCGTATCTGTGCATCATAAATCGGGGTATGTGTTAAAGGAGGGGCCCACTGAGACTCTTTCGCCCGGGGCCCTCGAAAACCTGGAGCAAGCCCTGTTTTTACCGATAGCCCTAGGCCCAATGTTATACTTTGGGAGGGTGCCAGTTCGGCATCAGAGAATAATTGCAGCATTCTGCGAGTGGCTCCAATAATCGGATCGCGCACACCCATGCAAGCCTATGGGTAAGTGTGAAACTTCGCACTGCACTCGGATGTCATCCAGGTGCAGTCCGACATCTGCAAATGGTGGCAATGGAATAGATGTAGAAATTACTCCACCTCTGCTGCAATTTTCTCATGCGAAAGAATTGGATCACAGTAAACTAACACTGGGATCAATCTCTGACAGAGTCATTTGCATATTCGCCACGATTCTCTCGTATGAGAGAATCGATAGCCGTGTGACACCAGTCTGACTCCAACTATTGTCCAGATCACTGGAAACACCGGTGCTATTCTGAGAACGCCGTAGCTGGCTGCCATCTTGCGGCAAGGCTCTAATTCATGCTGCCCACGATGTTGGCAGCATTTACCAGCAAACTGTCGGCTCCCCTATCTGTTCCGTATAGCGGTCTGGGTGCAGATTTCTTTAATCTGGGTGATTTATTTCGGCTTTATTATTGAAAAATTAACCTTAAGACCCTGTGCACACATTGCAGATTTTTCGTGGTTTTTTGTCTGCCCAGGTTTGGCACAAAACCAGAAGGGTTTCCTGACGCCAGCAAAGTGAATGGGAATCCTGAAATCTCATGCACACGTTGCTCATTTTTTCCTATTTGTTAATTCTTTCAGTATTTTTGCTGCAGATTTCACTCATGCTAATGAGCGAACGAACATCTGCACAAAAAACGCACTGAAAAAAATGCATCAAAAACATGGCAAAAATGCATCAAAAACGTGGCAAAAATGCATCAAAAACGTGGCAAAAATGCATCAAAAACATGGCAAAAATGCTGCAAAAACGTGGCAAAAGCACGCCTATTTTACGCAGCCTTTTTCCTGCCTAGAGATACAGAAATGTTGCAGAAATATCTGCACCAAATATTTAACATGTGCACATAGCCTTATCCTGCAGCTTTTCTCATGATTGTACATGATTAGAAAGCTGTATAGGAACATACACTTACGTTTATAATTGGATGCCTCCATTATTCCCAGTCTGCAAAACACATTGATGTGATAAATAAATAATACATTTTTACAATAATCAATGTATTTTTTAATTAAAAATTACACGTTTTATTGTTTTATTTTTTTAATTGTCACCTGGATTCAGATATTTCTAATTAGACAGGCAGAAAAATAGAAGCATACAGTAACGTACCTCTTAAAATCGGCAGACCGCAATGTAACTTACAAGTTCTACTATTACAACTTTTCTTACCAGCACATTCTCGGATGGGAAGTAAAACTAAAGAAACCAGAGGACATCACCCCATTAGGCCGGCTTCACACTTGCGAGTTTTACGGACGTAAGAGCGCAGAAACTACGTCCGTAAAACTCGCAAAAAATACGGCACAATTATTCTCTATGCCCCTGCTCCTATCTGCCGTATTTTACTGATCAGTATTAGGCCGGCGTCACACACAGCGTAAAACAATACGGTCCGTATATTACGGCCGTAATACGCTGAAAAGTCCCGAAAATAGTGGTCCGTAGCTCCTCCGTAGGCAGGGTGTGTCAGCGTTTTTTGCGCATGGCATCCTCCGTATGTAATCCGTATGGCATCCGTACTGCGTGGTTTTCTCGCAGGCTTGCAAAACCAACATACCGCTATAGAAATGATCCATGTGTCCCAAAAAGAAAAAAAAATATATATATATATACAGTGGGGCAAAAAAGTATTTAGTCAGTCAGCAATAGTGCAAGTTCCACCACTTAAAAAGATGAGAGGCGTCTGTAATTTACATCATAGGTAGACCTCAACTATGGGAGACAAACTGAGAAAAAAAAAATCCAGAAAATCACATTGTCTGTTTTTTTAACATTTTATTTGCATATTATGGTGGAAAATAAGTATTTGGTCAGAAACAAACAATCACGATTTCTGGCTCTCACAAACCTGTAACTTCTTCTTTAAGAGTCTCCTCTTTCCTCCACTCATTACCTGTAGTAATGGCACCTGTTTAAACTTGTTATCAGTATAAAAAGACACCTGTGCACACCCTCAAACAGTCTGACTCCAAACTCCACTATGGTGAAGACCAAAGAGCTGTCAAAGGACACCAGAAACAAAATTGTAGCCCTGCACCAGGCTGGGAAGACTGAATCTGCAATAGCCAACCAGCTTGGAGTGAAGAAATCAACAGTGGGAGCAATAATTAGAAAATGGAAGACATACAAGACCACTGATAATCTCCCTCGATCTGGGGCTCCACGCAAAATCCCACCCCGTGGGGTCAGAATGATCACAAGAACGGTGAGCAAAAATCCCAGAACCACGCGAGGGGACCTAGTGAATGAACTGCAGAGAGCTGGGACCAATGTAACAAGGCCTACCATAAGTAACACACTATGCCACCATGGACTCAGATCCTGCAGTGCCAGACGTGTCCCACTGCTTAAGCCAGTACATATCCGGGCCCGTCTGAAGTTTGCTAGAGAGCATTTGGATGATCCAGAGGAGTCTTGGGAGAATGTCCTATGGTCTGATGAAACCAAACTGGAACTGTTTGGTAGAAACACAACTTGTCGTGTTTGGAGGAAAAAGAATACTGAGTTGCATCCATCAAACACCATACCTACTGTAAAGCATGGTGGTGGAAACATCATGCTTTGGGGCTGTTTCTCTGCAAAGGGGCCAGGACGACTGATCCGGGTTCATGAAAGAATGAATGGGGCCATGTATCGTGAGATTTTGAGTGCAAACCTCCTTCCATCAGCAAGGGCATAGAAGATGAAACGTGGCTGGGTCTTTCAACATGACAATGATCCAAAGCACACCGCCAGGGCAACGAAGGAGTGGCTTCGTAAGAAGCATTTCAAGGTCCTTTAGTGGCCTAGCCAGTCTCCAGATCTCAACCCTATAGAAAACATTTGGAGGGAGTTGAAAGTCCGTGTTGCCAAGCGAAAAGCCAAAAACATCACTGCTTTAGAGGAGATCTGCATGGAGGAATGGGCCAACATACCAACAACAGTGTGTGGCAACCTTGTGAAGACTTACAGAAAACGTTTGACCTCTGTCATTGCCAACAAAGGATATATTACAAAGTACTGAGATGAAATTTTGTTTCTGACCAAATACTTATTTTCCACCATAATATGCAAATAAAATGTTAAAAAAACAGACAATGTGATTTTCTGGATTTTTTTTCTCAGTTTGTCTCCCATAGTTGAGGTCTACCTATGATGTAAATTACAGACGCCTCTCATCTTTTTAAGTGGTGGAACTTGCACTATTGCTGACTGACTAAATACTTTTTTGCCCCACTGTATACTGTCTATATATATATATATATATATATATATATATATATGTCAGTAGACACATATATGTATATATATTAATATTTTTTCCAGCGCTATACAACTTGAAAGCCGGTAATTCAATTACCGGCTTTTTCTTTCTCCTTCCTAAAACCCGACATGATTTGAGACATGGTTTACATACAGTAAACCATGTCTTCTCTCCATTTTTTTTGCAGATTCCACACTACTAATGTCAGTAGAGTGTATCTGCAAAATTTGGCCGTTCTAGCTCTTAAAATAAAGGGTTAAATGGCGGAAAAAATTGGCGTGGGCTCCCGCGCAATTTTCTCCGCCAGAGTAGTAAAGCCAGTGACTGAGGGCAGATATTAATAGCCTGGAGAGGGTCCACGGTTATTGGCCCCCCCCTGGCTAAAAATATCTGCCCCCAGCCACCCCAGAAAAGGCACATCTGGAAGATGCGCCTATTCTGGCACTTGGCCACTCTCTTCCCATTCCCGTGTAGCGGTGGGATATGGGGTAATGAAGGGTTAATGCCACCTTGCTATTGTAAGGTGACATTAAGCCTAATTAATAATGGAGAGGCGTCAATTATGACACCTATCCATTATTAATCCAATTGTAGTAAAGGGTTAAATAAAACACAAACACATTATTTAAAATTATTTTAATGAAATAAAAACAATGGTTGTTGGAGTATTTTATTGTACGCCCAATCCAGTCACTGAAGACCCTCGTTCTGTGAAAGAAAAAACATAATAAACCAACAATATACTTACCCTCCGCAGATCTGTAACGTCCAACGATGTAAATCCTTCTGAAGGGGTTAAAACATTTTGCAGCAAGGAGTTCCGCTAATGCAGGCTGCTCCTTGCTGCAAAACCCCGGGGAATGAGGCTAAATATAGATCAATGATCTATATTTAGCTTCATTTGCGGTGAGGCGCCCTCTGCTGGATGTTCATAGATCGTGGGAACTTACCTAGAAAGCTCCCAGGGTTTTGCAGCAAGGAGCAGCCTGCATTAGCGGAACTCCTTGCTGCAAAATGTTTTAACCCCTTCAGAAGGATTTACATCGTTGGACGTTACAGATCTGCGGAGGGTAAGTATATTGTTGGTTTATTATGTTTTTTCTTTCACAGAACGAGGGTCTTCAGTGACTGGATTGGGCGTAGAATAAAATACTCAAACAACCATTGTTTTTATTTCATTAAAATAATTTTAAATAATGTGTTTGTGTTTTATTTAACCCTTTACTACAATTGGATTAATAATGGATAGGTGTCATAATTGACGCCTCTCCATTATTAATTAGGCTTAATGTCACCTTACAATAGCAAGGTGGCATTAACCCTTCATTACCCCATATCCCACCGCTACACGGGAATGGGAAGAGAGTGGCCAAGTGCCAGAATAGGCGCATCTTCCAGATGTGCCTGTTCTGGGGTGGCTGGGGGCAGATATTTTTAGCCAGGGGGGGGGGCCAATAACCGTGGACCCTCTCCAGGCTATTAATATCTGCCCTCAGTCACTGGCTTTACTACTCTGGCGGAGAAAATTGCGCGGGAGCCCACGCCAATTTTTTCCGCCATTTAACCCTTTATTTTAAGAGCTAGAACGGCCAAATTTTGCAGATACACACTACTGACATTAGTAGTGTGGAATCTGCAAAAAAAATGGAGAGAAGACATGGTTTACTGTATGTAAACCATGTCTCAAATCATGTCGGGTTTTAGGAAGGAGAAAGAAAAAGCCGGTAATTGAATTACCGGCTTTCAAGCTGTATAGCGCTGGAAAAAATATTAATATATATACATATATGTGTCTACTGACATATATATATATATATACAGTGGGGCAAAAAAGTATTTAGTCAGTCAGCAATAGTGCAAGTTCCACCACTTAAAAAGATGAGAGGCGTCTGTAATTTACATCATAGGTAGACCTCAACTATGGGAGACAAACTGAGAAAAAAAAATCCAGAAAATCACATTGTCTGTTTTTTTAACATTTTATTTGCATATTACGGTGGAAAATAAGTATTTGGTCAGAAACAAACAATCAAGATTTCTGGCTCTCACAGACCTGTAACTTCTTCTTTAAGAGTCTCCTCTTTCCTCCACTCATTACCTGCAGTAATGGCACCTGTTTAAACTTGTTATCAGTATAAAAAGACACCTGTGCACACCCTCAAACAGTCTGACTCCAAACTCCACTATGGTGAAGACCAAAGAGCTGTCAAAGGACACCAGAAACAAAATTGTAGCCCTGCACCAGGCTGGGAAGACTGAATCTGCAATAGCCAACCAGCTTGGAGTGAAGAAATCAACAGTGGGAGCAATAATTAGAAAATGGAAGACATACAAGACCACTGATAATCTCCCTCGATCTGGGGCTCCACGCAAAATCCCACCCCGTGGGGTCAGAATGATCACAAGAACGGTGAGCAAAAATCCCAGAACCACGCGGGGGGACGTAGTGAATGAACTGCAGAGAGCTGGGACCAATGTAACAAGGCCTACCATAAGTAACACACTACGCCACCATGGACTCAGATCCTGCAGTGCCAGACGTGTCCCACTGCTTAAGCCAGTACATGTCCGGGCCCGTCTGAAGTTTGCTAGAGAGCATTTGGATGATCCAGAGGAGTTTTGGGAGAATGTCCTATGGTCTGATGAAACCAAACTGGAACTGTTTGGTAGAAACACAACTTGTCGTGTTTGGAGGAAAAAGAATATTGAGTTGCATCCATCAAACACCATACCTACTGTAAAGCATGGTGGTGGAAACATCATGCTTTGGGGCTGTTTCTCTGCAAAGGGGCCAGGACGACTGATCCGGGTACATGAAAGAATGAATGGGGCCATGTATCGTGAGATTTTGAGTGCAAACCTCCTTCCATCAGCAAGGGCATTGAAGATGAAACGTGGCTGGGTCTTTCAACATGACAATGATCCAAAGCACACCACCAGGGCAACGAAGGAGTGGCTTCGTAAGAAGCATTTCAAGGTCCTGGAGTGGCCTAGCCAGTCTCCAGATCTCAACCCTATAGAAAACCTTTGGAGGGAGTTGAAAGTCCGTGTTGCCAAGCGAAAAGCCAAAAACATCACTGCTCTAGAGGAGATCTGCATGGAGGAATGGGCCAACATACCAACAACAGTGTGTGGCAACCTTGTGAAGACTTACAGAAAACGTTTGACCTCTGTCATTGCCAACAAAGGATATATTACAAAGTATTGAGATGAAATTTTGTTTCTGACCAAATACTTATTTTCCACCATAATATGCAAATAAAATGTTAAAAAAACAGACAATGTGATTTTCTGGATTTTTTTTCTCAGTTTGTCTCCCATAGTTGAGGTCTGCCTATGATGTAAATTACAGACGCCTCTCATCTTTTTAAGTGGTGGAACTTGCACTATTGCTGACTGACTAAATACTTTTTTGCCCCACTGTATATATATATATATATATATATATATATATATATATACAGACAGTATATATATATATATTTTTTTTTTCTTTTTGGGACACATGGATCACTTCTATAGCGGTATGTTGGTTTTGCAAGCCTGCGAGAAAACCACGCAGTACGGATGCCATACGATACGGATTACATACGGAGGATGCCATGCGCAAAAAACGCTGACACACCCTACCTACGGAGGAGCTACGGACCACTATTTTCGGGACATTTCAGCGTATTACGGCCGTAATATACGGACCGTATTTTCATACGCTGAGTGTGAAGCCGGCCTTAGAAGTTTTACATTCAAATTTAAAAAAGAACCCTTCCACAATAATTATATTTGCAAAATAAATGTTCTTGAAAAATCTTTACTTGATCCCGTTTCTTCTTTTCACCCGACAACTTTAGCTTTTGTCTGTACTGCCGGAATCATTGAGATGTCATTGTTTTTAGTATTTGTATTTCAATAAAGTGTGTTAAAATTTAATTAGTAATTTATGTACCACTAGATGGCAGCCCGATTCTAAAGAATCGGGAGTGTAGAATCCATATATACTTGAAATTCGGCAGGAGCTTGAAGAGCAACGTCACTGGGCCCGCCTCCACGCAGTAGAAACTTGCTGTGAGGTAAAAATTCAAAAATCACACCAAAATGGCGGGCGGAGTGTGTCACAGTACGGCACGTTTCTGATTGGTCGCTCGCAGCAGGCGGCAACCAATCAGACACTGGACACTGTTGACGTCACTTATCTCCGGACATTAGCTCCGGACATTAGCTCCGGACATTAGCTCCGGACATTAGCTCCGGACAGGAAGTTGGCACAAATTGCAGGAAGTAGTATTCTAGGCAATTATATATTAGATATTTATTCCCGTCAATCATTTTTCTTTTTTTTCGGTTATATTAACAGACACCAAGTGCAGATTTGGGGATCTTTGTTAGGACCCACTGGCATCCCATGATCACTGCGCAGGGTGTCAATTTAATGGGCTGAAAAAGGTGTCTCAATAAGAGGCTAGAAGAAGTTGAAAGCTTTTTTTATATTACAGGTGCTGCTTACGTTGCTTTTCCTTGTAGTTGTGGACGTGAATACCTGCGCTCCTTTCCCTGCAGAAAAGTAAATTAATGACATTTATTTGGTTTTGTTCCATTCACTCACTGTATATACCCTTTTGGGTTTAGGCTATGTGCACACGTTCAGGATTTTTCGCATTATTTCCATGGTTTTCCGCTATAAAATCAAGATAAAACCGCTAAAACCCCCTTTCACTAAGCATCCTATTATTAGAATGCATTCCACATATTTTGTGCACATGTTGCGTTTTTTTCCACAGCATGTTCATTCTTTGTGCGGAATCGCGGGGATTCTGCACACATAGGAATGCATTGTGTCATGATCCGTTTCGGAGTTTAGTCCTGACTGCTCTTTCTCTGGGAGGATCATGTCAAGGTTTAACTTTGCTCTGCCTCATTCTGGGCTCGGGTTTGCTATTTAGCTCCCAGGTATCCTGAGGGTGGTGTCAGCTATAGCTCTGTCTTTGGCGTGTGAACCAGACTCTGGAAGCCCTTGATTTGTCCTATTGTGAACCCTAACTTGTCCTGTGTCTGTTATCTCCCCCTGCCTGCCCTTTCCCAGTGTCTCTTTGTCTGTAGTTCTGCTTGACTCTCTGGTTCTGACCTCCTGGCTTGGCATTTTGACTCCGTTTCAGTTTGTCCCTATTGTACCGTATTTTGCCTGTCCTGGTTTACTGATGCCTTGCTACGACCTGACTATCCATTCTATCTAAATCCTTTTGTACTGTTGTGCTCTCTTGTGCTCTGACTTGGCTTTCCTGACCTCGCTCTCGCCACTAGGTGGCGTCTGTTCAGTTGCTCTGTGTGTGCAGTCTGGCTTCCCTACCAAGCTCCACCTGGTGGAGGTTGCTCTGTACTGCAATGAAGCTGCATGACACATTGATCCACTTACTTTCCGCATGTGGCTATGCCCACCATGAGGGAAGTAAGCGGATCATGTGCAGTTGGTACCCAGGGTAGAGGAGACTCTCCTCCAGGCCCTAGGAACCATATACCTGCAACGTCATCTGGGGTCATTGCAGCGAAGCATTACTGGGAACAGAAGCATCACGAGAAGCAGGAACGCTGCCGGGGCCGCCGGAAGGTAAGAATATCACAATTTTTTAATTTTTTTTTATTTTTAACATTAGATCTTTTACTGCATAGGCAGCATCAATAGTAAAAGATCTAATGTTAAAAATAAAAAAAATAAAAAATCGTGATATTCTTACCTTCCGGCGGCCCCGGCAGCGTTCCCGCTCCTTGCGATGCTTCTGTTCCCAGTAATGCCTCGTGGCAATGAAAAGGCAATGAAAAAGTTGGTCACACTTGTCACACACTATGTTTGACAAGTGTGACCAACCTGTTAATCAGTTTTCCAAGTGATGGTACAGATCGCTTGGAAAACGCTAGCATTCTGCAAGCTAATTATGCTTGTAAAACGCTAGTGTTTAGCGGGAATACGCATGCTAATTCCGCATGTGTTTTATCTGCGGTTACTGAATTGCTGCAGAAATTTCCACGTCAATTCCGGACGTGTGCACTCAGCCTTACACTCTCTTACACAATGTCATTATGCTATTTGCAATTATGAATCTGTTTTTTATGCAAAGGTGCAGGATCATCATTTTAGGATTCTAAGGGGTAAGCTGTCAAGGTATTATGTAGAGGAAGATGATGTGGCACAAAAATGTGTTGCGTAATGACAGTGAGGGAGGTGCGTGTCAGACAAGGTGTGAACCAGCAGTGAGGGAGTTAAGTAGATGTAGTAAGGAAGCGGTGAAAAGGCCGTATAGATCGGACCGAGATCGGAATGCAGTGTGTGGACTTTTTAGCAGCTCTCCCGACCTGGGTGTGACAGCTGCCTAGAAATGCATGAAGTGTTCACAATTGGGTCAAGAGAGCCGCTGGCCAGTCCGCGAACTGCATTCCGATCTCAATCTGATTTATATGGCCGTCTGACTGCACCCTAAGAGAAATGTCTACTGTAATGGAAACTACATTGAGATTGACAGGTTTGTCTTGTACAGATCCATTGTTAGACCTATATATTCTGCTATGCACTTAAAGGGAAACTGTAAATTCATGCTGCCCAAACCACGGGCAGCATGAATCAGAGACTCAATACACGATTGCAGCTGGTTACCCTGAAACTCTATATAAAGGCCCATCTGGGGACCATATGGAGAGACGAGGATAGTCCAGCACCCCCCCACCCGCTGTTTTTTTCCTGCACCGCTCTAGTTGATTGACAGGTCTGTCTTATGTGTGTATATCAGGAAAGACCTGTCCATCAACCGCAGTGATAGGGAGAGAAGTCGGCTGAGAAAAGGGTCTGCCTAATCTCAGCTCTACCTTCAGTCCCCGGCCGGATCTTTAAATTATGATTTTGTGAAAACAGCAGAGTTTTCAGAGAAGAACAAACCTGGCTGCAATCGTGCAACCAGGCTCTGATTCATGCTGCCCGTGGTTTGGGCAGTATGAATCGACTGACAGCTTCTCTTTAAACTCTACTTCCTAAACAATACACTAGAAAATATAGGGATAAGGATAACTAATAAAAGATTTTATTTTTATTATTCATGAGAAAAATTGCAAACACAGAACATTCTCTCCACAGTCAGTAACCTTATGTCTGAAGTTTCTCCAGAAAGTTAAAATGACAAAACATGGCTCCCCAATTCTTCTTGATGTTATTGTCACAGAATGCAGCATTTTGTACCAAACCGGTCCCCACCTCTAGTCCCAATAACCTGATGAATATTAGTTGCGGTTCACATCGTTTTTTACATTTTACTGGATTCTTTAAAGAATCTTGTTTTTTAAAAAATACACATTTTGCAACACTTGGCAATTTAAACCACAAACTTGGTTTTCACGAGTAGACAGCTTTATATGGCAAATATTGCAACAATCAGGAAATTTACAGGGGGACAGATGAAGTAATAATCGACTTCTCTTATTTAAAAGCTGAAACCTAACAAAAAGAGCCAACGTATTATTGTGAAACACTGGGAAACGTAGGACTCCCTATAATGGAAGGTCTAGACGATAATCCACCGTGCCGCCTTCCTGACACACCTGGGCGATGTCCTATGGGTGATGATAATAATGTGCCCTGAAAGTGACCATTATCACATTTATACCCTATTAAGTCATGGTGTCACGGGGCTATCGCGAGAGAGAGGTTCCAGAGAACCACAGCGCTCTGGGCCTCGTTCACACACAGTGAACAGAAGCTCTTCTCCTGTATTCTGACCTGGCTGCTTTGTGCCAGCAGGGCAGGAGTTAACCTTGTTTCTGAGTTGCTGTGAGCTGGGTCTCTCAGCTGAAGGTGATTTTGTAATCTCCTCCTCTATATAGACCCAGCCTTGACTTCAGCTATTGTCAGTGATCAGTTCAGCTGCCTGGCTTGGAGGTTGAAGGAGCGTGATGTATTAGGAGCTTGGAGGGTTATTTACAGAGATTGGTGTCTGCTGTTTTGGTTGCATGTTAAACCTGTTTTCCTTCCTAGTTTTTTCCTTCTCTTTCCTCCTATGTCTTACCTCTGTGGTTGTGTGAGCATTTGGTGTGTTTGGGACTTTTAGTTACCTTGTCTGTATTCCCTGGTTATTGTTGTATTTACACACTGGTGCAGTCTACCTCCTTTGGGGGGTGAGGGGGCCATTGATAGGGCCTGCACAGGAGACAGGGATACGCTGGCGGCTCAGGCCTCCTAACCATCATAGGTACCCCTGAGATAAGGGAAAGTCAGGGCCCCATTTAGTGGCAGGGACAGGTGCGGGTTCCAGTACGCCGTCCTGCCCCTTTATCGCCGTTTACGGCGTGACACATGGCTTGAAATCAGTAACAGTGATTATTTTATAATGATCGCAATGACGCTTGAATCTCCTGTTTGTCTGATGTAGACAGGGCAGCACAATGGCATACACAGACAGAAGAACACTATATGCTGCCCAGTAACATCAATTCTACCTGCTTTGGAGGTGGTAGGGGCCCCCTTATCTCTTGGGCCCCTGGAGCCCAGTTTGCACCAATGATATGTTCGCCCCTGGGGCTGCAGACAGAAAGTAATCCCAAAGCATTGACATTAGATTTGGCTTCGTGGATGATACATCGTGGGTCGAAGTCCAAGGATTTGTTTGTTTTTCTTCTTAAAACACCCCTTATGGGAATATGGAAAGAAGTTATGGGTCAGGTTAGGAGATCAATAAAAACAGGATCAAATCCAAATAGCAAATTAAAATACCGGTTTTGCTGTGACCGTAAAAAATGTGCAGTGTTTTATCGTCACAGCATAATGAATGTGATTTCCAAAATGTTGCATTTCCTCTTCCTTACATTTTTAAACCATCAATGCGTTTTTTTCAAATTTGCAGCATGTCAATTTTTTTCAGCGGTTTTGCACCATTTTTCACCCATTCAGATACTGTAAATGACTTGAAAAAGGCAGCTAAAAACGAACCAAAGAAAAATAAAAAAAAAGGTAGTGCATGCACCATTTTTCCAGCTAACACCTATGTTTTTCATGCGTAAAATACTCTTTTACTCTTTGAAAATGTAATGTGTGAAAATACCTTAAACATAACAAAAACAGACAACTCTTTCAAGCCACATATCGAAGCCCTTGCCTCCTCCTGCCGTCTCAAACTCAAAAATATTTCCCGGATCCGTGCTTTCCTTGACCGCAACACCGCAAAAACGCTAGTGCATGCCCTTATCATCTCCCGCCTCGACTACTGCAACCTCCTACTCTCTGGACTCCCCTCTAGCACTCTGGCACCGCTCCAATCCATCCTACACTCTGCTGCCCGACTAATCTACCTGTCTCTCTGCTATTCCCCAGCCTCTCCCCTGTTATGGCTGGCAATCAGGCAACACAGCGTGCAGTAATCAGCGCACATACAGAGATCTGGCAAAAACCCAAAACAATAGGACGAGCTCTGAGACGTGGAATCTCTGTAGACTGCAGTACCTGAACTGTCCTCACACAACTGGAAGCAGCAGTGGATTGCGCCTATCACTACCTATGCAACTCGGCACTGCCTGAGGAGCTGACTAGCCTGAAGATAGAAATACAAGCCTGACTTACCTCAGAGAAATACCCCAAAGGAATAGGCAGCCCCCACATATAATGACTGTTAGCAAGATGAAAAGACAAACGTAGGAATGAAATAGATTCAGCAAAGTGAGGCCCGATATTCTAGACAGAGCGAGGATAGCAAAGAGAACTATGCAGTCTACAAAAAACCCTAAAACGAAAACCACGCAAAGGGGCAAAAAAGACCCACCGTGCCGAACTAACAGCACGGCGGTGCACCCCTTTGCTTCTCAGAGCTTCCAGCAAAAGATAATAACAAGCTGGACAGAAAAAACAGAAAACAAACTAGAAGCACTTATCTAGCAGAGCAGCAGGCCCAAGGAAAGATGCAGTAGCTCAGATCCAACACTGGAACATTGACAAGGAGCAAGGAAGACAGACTCAGGTGGAGCTAAATAGCAAGGCAGCCAACGAGCTCACCAAAACACCTGAGGGAGGACGCCCAGAGACTGCAATACCACTTGTGACCACAGAATTCACAACAGTACCCCCCCCTTGAGGAGGGGTCACCGAACCCTCACCAGAACCCCCAGGCCGACCAGGATGAGCCACATGAAAGGCACGAACAAGATCTGGGGCATGGACATCAGAGGCAAAAACCCAGGAATTATCTTCCTGAGCATAACCCTTCCATTTGACCAGATACTGGAGTTTCCGTCTAGAGACACGAGAATCCAAAATCTTCTCCACAATATACTCCAATTCCCCCTCCACCAAAACAGGGGCAGGAGGCTCCACAGATGGAACCATAGGTGCCACGTATCTCCTCAACAACGACCTATGGAATACATTATGTATGGAAAAGGAGTCTGGGAGGGTCAGACGAAAAGACACCGGATTGAGAATCTCAGAAATCCTATACGGACCAATAAAACGAGGTTTAAATTTAGGAGAGGAAACCTTCATAGGTATATGACGAGAAGATAACCAAACCAGATCCCCAACACGAAGTCGGGGTCCCACACGGCGTCTGCGATTAGCGAAAAGCTGAGCCTTCTCCTGGGACAAGGTCAAATTGTCCACTACCTGAGTCCAGATCTGCTGCAACCTGTCCACCACATAATCCACACCAGGACAGTCCGAAGACTCAACCTGTCCTGAAGAGAAACGAGGATGGAACCCAGAATTGCAGAAAAATGGAGAGACCAAGGTAGCCGAGCTGGCCCGATTATTAAGGGCGAACTCAGCCAACGGCAAAAATGACACCCAATCATCCTGGTCAGCGGAAACAAAACATCTCAGATATGTTTCCAAGGTCTGATTGGTTCGTTCGGTCTGGCCATTAGTCTGAGGATGGAAGGCCGAGGAAAAAGATAGGTCAATGCCCATCCTACCACAAAAGGCTCGCCAGAACCTTGAGACAAACTGGGAACCTCTGTCAGAAACAATATTCTCAGGAATGCCATGTAAACGAACCACATGCTGGAAGAACAAAGGCACCAAATCAGAGGAGGAAGGCAATTTAACCAAGGGCACCAGATGGACCATTTTAGAAAAGCGATCACAGACCACCCAAATGACAGACATCTTTTGAGAAACGGGAAGGTCAGAAATGAAATCCATCGAAATATGTGTCCAAGGCCTCTTCGGGACCGGCAAGGGCAAAAGCAACCCACTGGCACGTGAACAGCAGGGCTTAGCCCTAGCACAAATTCCACAGGACTGCACAAAAGCACGCACATCCCGCGACAGAGACGGCCACCAAAAGGATCTAGCAACCAACTCCCTGGTACCAAAGATTCCTGGATGACCGGCCAGCACCGAACAATGAAGTTCAGAGATAACTTTACTAGTCCACCTATCAGGGACGAACAGTTTCTCGGCCGGACAACGATCAGGTTTATTAGCCTGAAATTTCTGCAACACTCTCCGCAAATCAGGGGAGATGGCAGACACAATGACTCCTTCCTTGAGGATACTCGCCGGCTCAGATAACCCCGGAGAGTCGGGCACAAAACTCCTAGACAGAGCATCCGCCTTCACATTTTTAGAGCCCGGAAGGTATGAAATCACAAAATCAAAACGAGCAAAAAATAACGACCAACGGGCCTGTCTAGGATTCAAGCGCTTGGCAGACTCAAGATAAGTAAGGTTCTTATGATCAGTCAAAACCACCACGCGATGCTTAGCACCCTCAAGCCAATGACGCCACTCCTCGAATGCCCACTTCATGGCCAGCAACTCTCGGTTGCCCACATCATAATTACGCTCAGCAGCAGAAAATTTCCTGGAAAAGAAAGCACATGGTTTGAACACTGAGCAACCAGAACCTCTCTGTGACAAAACCGCCCCTGCACCAATCTCAGAAGCATCAACCTCGACCTGGAACGGAAGAGAAACATCAGGTTGACACAACACAGGGGCACAGCAAAAACGACGCTTCAACTCCCGAAAAGCTTCCACGGCAGCAGAAGACCAATTAACCAAATCAGCACCCTTCCTGGTCAAATCGGTCAATGGTCTGGCAATGCTAGAAAAATTACAGATGAAGCGACGATAAAAATTAGCAAAGCCCAGGAATTTCTGCAAACTTTTTAGAGATGTCGGCTGAGTCCAATCCTGGATGGCCTGAACCTTAACCGGATCCATCTCGATAGTAGAAGGGGAAAAGATGAACCCCAAAAATGAAACTTTCTGCACACCGAAGAGACACTTTGATCCCTTCACAAACAAGGAATTAGCACGCAGTACCTGGAAAACCATTCTGACTTGCTTTACATGAGACTCCCAATCATCTGAGAAGATCAAAATGTCATCCAAGTAAACAATCAAGAATTTATCCAGATACTCACGAAAAATGTCATGCATAAAAGACTGAAAAACAGATGGAGCATTGGCAAGTCCGAACGGCATCACCAGATACTCAAAATGACCCTCGGGCGTATTAAATGCCGTTTTCCATTCATCTCCCTGCCTGATTCTCACCAGATTATACGCACCACGAAGATCAATCTTAGTAAACCAACTAGCCCCCTTAATCCGAGCAAACAAGTCAGAAATCAATGGCAAGGGATACTGAAACTTAACAGTGATCTTATTAAGAAGGCGGTAATCAATACACGGTCTTAGCGAACCATCCTTCTTGGCTACAAAAAAGAACCCTGCTCCCAATGGTGACGACGATGGGCGAATATGTCCCTTCTCCAGGGACTCCTTCACATAACTGCGCATAGCGGTGTGTTCAGGTACGGACAAATTAAATAAACGACCCTTAGGGAATTTACTACCAGGAATCAAATCGATAGCACAATCACAATTCCTATGCGGAGGAAGGGCATCAGACTTGGACTCTTCAAATACATCCTGAAAGTCCGACAAGAACTCTGGGATGTCAGAAGGAATGGATGACGAAATAGACAAAAATGGAACATCACCATGTACTCCCTGACAACCCCAGCTGGTTACCGACATAGAGTTCCAATCCAATACTGGATTATGGGTTTGTAGCCATGGCAACCCCAACACGACCACATCATGCAAATTATGCAGTACCAAAAAGCGAATAACTTCCTGATGTGCAGGAGCCATGCACATGGTCAGCTGGGCCCAGTACTGAGGCTTATTCTTGGCCAGAGGTGTAGCATCAATTCCTCTCAACGGAATAGGACACCGCAAAGGCTCCAAGAAAAATCCACAACGTTTAGCATAATCCAAATCCATCAGATTCAGGGCAGCGCCTGAATCCACAAACGCCATGACAGAATATGATGACAAAGAGCACATTAAGGTAATGGACAAAAGGAATTTGGACTGTACAGTACCAATAACGGCAGAGCTATCGAACCGCCTAGTGCGTTTAGGACAATTAGAAATAGCATGAGTAGAATCACCACAATAGAAACACAGTCTGTTCAGACGTCTGTGTTCGTGCCGTTCTACTTTAGTCATAGTCCTGTTGCACTGCATAGGCTCAGGCTTACTCTCAGACAATACCGCCAGATGGTGCACAGATTTACGCTCGCGCAAGCGACGACCGATCTGAATGGCCAAGGACATAGACTCAATCAAACCAGCAGGCATAGGAAATCCCACCATTACATCCTTAAGAGCTTCAGAGAGACCCTTTCTGAACAAAGCCGCTAGTGCAGATTCATTCCACAGAGTGAGTACTGACCATTTTCTAAATTTCTGACAATATAGTTCTACATCATCCTGACCCTGGCATAAAGCCAGCAGATTTTTCTCAGCTTGATCCACTGAATTAGGCTCATCGTAAAGCAATCCCAGCGCCTGGAAAAATGCATCAATATTACTCAATGCAGAATCTCCTGGTGCAAGAGAAAACGCCCAGTCCTGTGGGTCGCCGCGCAAAAAAGAAATAATAATCAAAACCTGTTGAATAGGATTACCAGAAGAATGAGGTTTCAAGGCCAAAAATAGCTTACAATTATTTCTGAAGCTCAGGAACTTAGTTCTGTCACCAAAAAACAAATCAGGAATCGGAATTCTTGGTTCTAGCATCGATTTCTGATCAATAGTATCTTGAATCTTTTGTACATTTACAACGAGATTATCCATTGAGGAGCACAGAGCCTGAATATCCATGTCCACAGCTGTGTCCTGAAGCACTCTAATGTCTAGGGGAAAAAAAAGACTGAAGACAGAGCTAAGAAAAAAAAATGATGTCAGGATTTCTTTTTTCCCTCTATTGGAAATCATTGAATTGGCTCCTTGTACTGTTATGGCTGGCAATCAGGCAACACAGCGTGCAGTAATCAGCGCACATACAGAGATCTGGCAAAAACCCAAAACAATAGGACGAGCTCTGAGACGTGGAATCTCTGTAGACTGCAGTACCTGAACTGTCCTCACACAACTGGAAGCAGCAGTGGATTGCGCCTATCACTACCTATGCAACTCGGCACTGCCTGAGGAGCTGACTAGCCTGAAGATAGAAATACAAGCCTGACTTACCTCAGAGAAATACCCCAAAGGAATAGGCAGCCCCCACATATAATGACTGTTAGCAAGATGAAAAGACAAACGTAGGAATGAAATAGATTCAGCAAAGTGAGGCCCGATATTCTAGACAGAGCGAGGATAGCAAAGAGAACTATGCAGTCTACAAAAAACCCTAAAACGAAAACCACGCAAAGGGGCAAAAAAGACCCACCGTGCCGAACTAACAGCACGGCGGTGCACCCCTTTGCTTCTCAGAGCTTCCAGCAAAAGATAATAACAAGCTGGACAGAAAAAACAGAAAACAAACTAGAAGCACTTATCTAGCAGAGCAGCAGGCCCAAGGAAAGATGCAGTAGCTCAGATCCAACACTGGAACATTGACAAGGAGCAAGGAAGACAGACTCAGGTGGAGCTAAATAGCAAGGCAGCCAACGAGCTCACCAAAACACCTGAGGGAGGACGCCCAGAGACTGCAATACCACTTGTGACCACAGAATTCACAACACTCCCCTATGTCAAGCCCTTCACTGGCTTCCTATCGCCCAGAGACTCCAGTTCAAAACCCTCACAATGACATACAAAGCCATCCGCAACCTGTCTCCTCCATACATCTGTGACATGGTCTCCCGGTACCTACCTACACGCAACCTCCGATCCTCTCAAGATCTCCTTCTCTACTCCCCTCTCATCTCTTCTTCCCACAACCGCATCCAAGACTTCTCCCGTGCTTGCCCCATACTCTGGAACTCTCTACCCCAACACATCAGACTCTCGCCTACCATAGAAACCTTCAAAAAGAACCTGAAGACCCACCTCTTCCGACAAGCCTACAGCCTGCAGTGATCCTGAAGTTACTGCCCTACCCTCTCCTAGTGTTTCATCACCCATCCCCTGCAGACTGTGAGCCCTCGCGGGCAGGGTCCTCCCTCCTTATGTACCCGTGTGCCTGTTATCTGCTCATGTTTAATGTATTTGTCTATATTTGCCTCATATTCACATGTAAAGCGCCATGGAATAAATGGCGCTATAAAAATGTATAATAATAATAATAATAAAAGTTTAATTTATATCCATTAAGAGATGATACCCAGAGGTCTTAAGATCAAGGAGACCCCCAACACGATTTACTCAGCATCAGATTTTATCCAACTGCTCTTGAAATTTAATGCGACTCATAATAAACTACGAAGAGACCAAACTCAATGAAATCCAGACGGAAATTACAGCAGCCAAATCCAATTTGGAACAATATAACGGTTCCATGCCACGTATCCAGCAATCTGTTTCTAAATTGTAAGATACTGTTATGGCTCGCAAAAACATTAAGTTTCAACTGTATACTAGTGATTACGACCAGAAACAAGTCTATGAATGGGGCAGGTGGTCTAAATACCTAGAACACCAAAGTCCATACTCAAACGTAATACATCCCATACTCCTTCTGGAATTCATGTGAGTTCCAGCTCCTCTGATCAGGAATCATCTGATGGCAATTCCAATGATAGTGATTTGTCTTACTACCGTAAATCCAGGAATTCAAATCATTCAAAAAACGCAAACGACGCGGTAGAAGTAAACATTCCAAATCCATCAGGAATGCCTACCCGTTGCAGGAAAAAATCTCTAAATACGTAAACTTTTTCTAATGTTTTGAATTTGTCTCAAGATGTGTTGACCGAGGAACAGAACGAGGTTCCATCCCTAGGTTTAAATTTTGTACCGGATAGGAATTTCGATTATTTTTCAAGACGCTATTGGATGTTAACCGTTTTATATGGAATCTTACGATTAAAAAAATTTTTTTTTTACTTCCGACTAAACAAACGAGGAATTACTCTCTTTGCTGCCTTCAAATGATTATCAGTGCTTAATTTTTTTTCTGAACAAACGTCACTTAGACACCTATAGGATCTCCATGACTTAAATACTTAAATATTCCCGGTGAGAGAACCATCAACTAAGTTTCGCCATTTAATTTTAAAAAACTCTTTTTTTATCCTAACCAATCATGAGTGGATTGTATGAATCACTTTCAGGATGTTATTGAAAGAGAATTAAAACGACTAGATATTACTACCAAATCAGAGAAACGCCATTCAAATTTGTCTCCAGAACAACATCTTGCATTACAAAAATAAAAAAAACTACCCAACATTACCATAAGAAAGACTGATAAAGGGGGTTTAGCGATGCTTGATACCAATATGTACAGATCACAAATTATTTCTATGCTCGAAAATGCCTACACTTATAGAGAACTTACATATGATCCAACAAATAACATCCAAAGAGATACCATCAAAATTATTCAGGAAGGTTTTTCTCAGGGGATTCTCACCAAGTCATAGAGCGACTATTAGCGGAATGTCCAATTTTACCATTTCTGCAGGCCCTTTCTAATTGTTTCTGGCATAGGATCAACCATACAGTAGGACACCTTAGTGAGTGGCTCGACTCTCTTCTCCAACCACTGTCCCAGAGAACTCCAGGATTTCTTAAAGATTCAAGCCACATATTGGATCAATTTGCCTCTTATTATATGGGCAAGGGATTTTTCCTGGTTAAGTTGCCAAGTTGTCGCATTGTATACGTCGATTCCTCAGAATGAAGCTGTAGAGGGTTTGGAGGCTCATCTATCAAAGTATAGCGATTAGTCTAATGATTTGTGTCTTTACATTGTTCAGGTAGCCCACTTTTTTAGGACATTTAATAATTTCTCATTTGCATTTTTTTTTATAGTGTAGGGGAGTGTCCATGGACGCAAAGCCTATCTGGCAAATTTGGTGACGTCATATTTGGATGAGAATTATTTGTATTGTAGTGACAACCCAATTTACCCCATTTATTCTGGTATGGCAGATACAGTACAGACCAAAAGTTTGGACACACCTTCTCATTTAAAGATTTTTATGTATTTTCATGACTATGAAAATTGTACATTCACACAGAAGACATCAAAACTATGAAATAACACATGTGGAATTATATACTTAACAAAAAAGTGTGAAACAACTGAAATTATGTCTTATATTCTAGGTTCTTCAAAGTAGCCACCTTTTGCTTTGATGACTGCGTTGCACACTCTTGGCATTCTCTTGATGAGCTTCAAGAGGTAGTCACCTGATAGAATAACACTTCCAGATAATGCACAATCTCTGTACATGAAGGTAACAACAGTCAAAATATTTCAAATAGTTCCAATTTTATTATTACAACAACAATATATAGATAGATAATTAAAAATCAAGCAAGAAGGTATCATAATAAATACCCGAAGGTATACTGGGTCTAGAAAGATATCACTAGGGGCTCAAAAAATATATATATACGATATATAAAAGGACAGAAATTACTATTTGTAATTCAAAATAAAGTGCAAATGGTGCTAAGGTTATACAGTACGTCCTATGCTCTAAAGATTTTGTACTGAATAGGTAAATAAAGTGCCACTTGTAGGGTACTGACAAAAGACAATATTATTTTATATACAGCTCTGGGAAAAAGTAAGAGACCACTGCAAAATT